>NC_051156.1:18190825-18534227 GCF_013339745.2 Dermacentor silvarum | reverse complement strand
TGGTTTGCTCACACGTTACATCACTCTACGGGACAATCTTACTTGTCTTCCTGTGATTAATTTCGGACTGTGTTCACAAGTGCTCCCACAAGGCATTTCACTCGCTATGCTGACGCCCTCCTACGATTACGTTATCTCGACCTTGTCTCCTCCTGATGCTGGTCGGTCGCACACCACTGATATCCCGTCTTCTTCGCCAGATCTGTCTCCTCCCGACCTGAAGAAAATGATTGCTCCAGACCTTCGCCCCATCACGCTGACGATCTCCTCGCCTCCTCTTCTCTTATAGGGACGTCTTTGACCTTTGCGACCGTCCTCTGGGTCAAACCTGCGCTGTCAAGCACCGCATAAACACTGGCGATGCCCATCCGATCCACCGACGGCCATACAGCGTCTCTCCAGCTGAGCGCCACATCATTCAAAGGGAGGTCGACAAGATGCTTGCCAAAAATATAATCGAGCCATCCTGCAGCCCTTGGGCTTCTCCTGTGGTTCTTGTTAAAAAGAAAGATGACAGTTGGCGATTTTGCGTGGACTACCGGCATCTCAACAAGATCACCAAAAAAGACGTGTACCCGCTCCCACGCATAGACGACGCCCTGGATTGCCTTCACGGCGCCAAGTATTTTTCTTCCATCGACCTTCGGTCAGGGTACTGGCAGATAGCCGTTGATGACATGGACCGTGAGAAGACCGCTTTTGTTACCCCTGACGGCCTTTATCAGTTTAAAGTCATGCCTTTCGGCTTATGCAACGCCCCGGCCACCTTCGAACGCATGATGGACACTCTCTTACACGGTTTTAAATGGTCCATTTGCCTGTGTTATCTTGATGACGTCATTGTATTTTCACCGAACTTTGAAACGCATCTCGACCGCCTTTCTTCTATCCTTTCTGTTTTTCGCAAAGCCGGCCTGCAACTTAATTCATCTAAGTGCCATTTCGGACGTCAGCAACTTATCATGCTCGGTCATCTCGTCGACTCAACCGGTGTTCGCCCCGACCCTGACAAAGTTCGAGCTGTGCAGCAGTTCCCCGTTCCGACTTGCACAAAGGAAGTTCGTAGCTTTCTGGGACTGTGCTCCTACTTCCGTCGTTTTGTGAGGAATTTCGCGGAAATCGCACGCCCTCTCACAAACTTACTGAAGAAAGGCGTCGCGTTCATTTGGGGTGCTGCACAGGCTGCCGCCTTCTCTACCCTCATCACGTCGCTCACTACACCACCTGTCCTGGCTCATTTCGACAGCTCCGCTCCAACAGAACTCCGCACCGATGCCAGCGGCTACGGAATCGGCGCTGTTTTAGTTCAGCATCAGAATGGGCATGCCCGTGTTGTCGCCTATGCCAGCCGTCTCCTCTCCTTAGCCGGACAGAACTACTCTATTACAGAACGGGAGTGTCTTGCTCTCGTTTGGGCGGTGGGCAAATTCCGCCCCTATTTACATGGCCAGCATTTCACTGTGACTACCGATCACCACGCACTTTGCTGGCTTTCGTCGCTTAAGGATAACACTGGGCGTCTTGGTCGCTGGGCACTCCGGCTCCAAGAATACACTTACTCTGTTTCTTATAAATCTGGCCGATTGCACCGGGATGCTGACTGTTTGTCCCGCAATCCCGTGGATCCGCCTGAAGCCTCGGATGACATGCCTGCATGTGTACTCTCGCTCTCCGCTTTAAGCCACATCCGTGATGAACAGCGCCGTGATCCCATTTTAAGTGAGCTTATTCAGAAGCTGGATTCCGCCACGCTCGATCCTTCCCTTCGCCTCTTCGTGCTTAAAGATGACACGTTATATCGCTACAACGTCCACCCGGACGGACGCGAACTGTTGCTCGTCGTTCCTACGCATCTGCGCTTGAGCGTTCTCGGCCAGCTACATGACGTCCCGACCGCTGGTCACCTTGGAGTCTCCCGGACCTACGATCGCGTTCGGCGTCGCTTCTTTTGGCCCGGTCTTTACCGCTCCGTTCGTCGCTACGTAGCTGCTTGTGAACCCTGCCAACGCCGAAAGAAACCACCTAAGCCTCCTGCTGGCCTCCTTCAGCCCCTTGACGTCCCAGCTGACCCCTTCTTCCGAGTTGGCCTTGACCTCCTCGGTTCTTTCCCGACCTCTACTGCTGGAAAGAAATGGATTGCCGTTGCTACGGACCACTCCACCCGCTACGCAATTACACGCGCTCTCCCTACCAGCTGTGCTACGGACGTTGCAGATTTCCTACTACACGATGTCATCTTACATCACGGAGCCCCTTGTCAACTCCTCACTGACCGTGGCCGTTACTTTCTCTCCAGAGTTATCGATGACCTGCTTCGCTCCTGCGCCACCAAACACAAATTTACGACGGCTTACCACCCGCAAACTAACGGCTTGACTGAGCGCTTCAACCGGACGCTTACTGACATGCTTTCTATGTATGTCTCATCTGACCATCAAGACTGGGATGTTGCGTTGCCCTTCGTTACATTCGCTTACAATTCCTCCCGTCATGATACTGCTGGTTTCTCACCCTTTTATCTTCTGTTTGGCCGCGACCCAACGTTACCTTTTGACACTATCCTCCCGATGCCGTCCATTTGCCAACTGAGTACGCTCGTGATGCCATTTCTCGAGCTGATGAGGCACGTCAAATTGCTCGCCGTCGCCTTACTACATCGCAAGGCCACCAGAAGCACGGCTACGACTCCCGTCATCGCGACGCTATCTATACTCCGGGTGCCCTTGTGCTTCTGTGGACTCCGACTCGGCGTGTTGGACTCTCAGAAAAATTGCTTTCGCGGTACTCCGGACCCTACCGTGTATTACGTCGTGTAACAGACGTCACGTATGAAATTGGCCCGCTCGAGTCTTCCTCGCCAACCGTTTCATCACCTACTGACGTTGTTCACGTATCCCGCCTGAAACCTTACCACTCGCCTGGATCATTGCAAGCACCGTGACGGTGCTTTAGCAGCCGGGGGTCATGTCACGATATGATTCACGCCAACATCGATGAAGAAGACGCTGATGATCGGGCGCGCGCTCTCCGCCATATGGTTGACGCTTGATCGCCTTGTAAATATACTGTAAATACGTTTTCCTGTTGTGTTTTCCTCCCCGTAACAATATTTAGGTGTCACTTTATCATACGCTCTCCGATGGGAAAGCCATGTTAACAAAATAACCTCAAGTGGAAATCAATGTACATGCTGAGCACTAAAGCGACTCTTCTTTCTGAGAATGCACCTGCCTCTTGCGCCCCCAGATAAAATTTGCTGGCCTACAAAATGCTTGTTCGAACAGTGCTGGAGCACGTCAATATTGTTTGGTTTCAGTACACAAATAAACTCATTGCAAGAATGGAAGGGGTGCAGAGGAAGGCAATAAGGTTCTGTTTTAATAAGTACAAGTGAACAGATTCATTGACTGGATTATTAAAAAGAGCTGGTTTATTAACACTGCAAAGTAGAGCAAAACTAGCACCACTAAAGTTTTCGTTTAAATTTATTCATGGTGACATAAACATTGACGTCAGCCCCAACCTCTCTCTGTCCATCTCTCTGTCGTTGTCATTAGACGTGTGCATGCTTGCCGCCCATGCTCGCTAAGCTCTTCGGTCGGATTGAGCCAAGAGAGCAGGAAATAGTGGGATAGATTGACTGTCCATATACTTAGTCAACCACTTAATGCCGAAACAAACACAAAAGGGAGAACAAAGCGGCATCTATCAATGCATTTTCGCTTTTTCTCCATGTATGCGAGCGTGCGTGTCTTACTCTGCGTTAACTTGGCTAGTCCCTCTTCCGCTCTTCCTGTTTATATAAGGAGCCTGTACGTGTACGTTTAAGAGAGGAGCCATTCTACCCTCTGAAGGCGGATGACCAGCGAAGGTGTAGCAAATCACACGGTATTAAGTGTCTTCACTCAGTGGAAGTCATGGCAAAATTTGCCGGTCATGATTTGGATACGGCTGCCATCAGCGCTCCAGCCCATACATATTCCTTGGCGTATTAAAGAAAATGTCGCAGTTTCGCCCGACAGGCGAAGCTTCGATTGCGATAGTAAACTAGTAGAGAGCTATACGAAGCAAGGATAGTAGTTAAACTTGTAAACATTCACCTACTAACTAAATAGACAAGCACGGTGTCACGCGCGCACAGGTAAACATGACCGCATCTCGCTCGATGACCGCAGAAAGTCGCTGTCAGAACGCTGGAGTAAGGAGTCGCAGCTATAGCCGCGAGTGAATTGACCTTCGTGCCGCCTCTCGCTTAAAAGCGAACTAAACGTCGAAAACATATTGCATACGAAGTTACCGGCTCTAGTTGAACATAGTTCACGTCGCAAATCGCTTTGAAGAGCAGCCCCGCGCGGGCGCGCACTTTTTCCACGTCGCAGGTCGCTTTCGAGATGCGACAGCCACGCGGCCGCCGCCGGAGCAAGACGACCCTACCCCCCCCCCCCCCTCCCCCCGTGTCTGACGCGCGACAGAAGCAGCGCGCTTCCACCCCGCCTTTTCCCTCGCGCGCACCAGATTGAGCAGCAAGTGTCGGCTGACTCTCGCAAACTTGCACTCGCATACGCAGCGTACCGCCGGCACGCGGCGACGACTTTACGGTGTTTCGACTTTATGCGGAACCTCACAACGACGTCCACGGCCATGGCAGAAGTTCGCTTGGAGTGCCCATATAATTGCTATCGCAATATAATGTACCCACTCATTTAATTATACATTGTCTCACTCATGCCTGAACCTCGGATTATTGCAACCTTAGTGAGTGGTTCCTATCTTGGCGCGCACAATCCACTAGCGCGATAAGTCATCACCGCGAGTGAGTTTCTACACACAACGTGCCACCATTTTTCCGCAATCAAGGTGAACCGATATCACCTTCGCTTATCGTTCAAGCACTCACCAAGTTCACACTCACTTCCACTCACAAGCACTCACTCATGTTCACACTCACCTGCACTCACACTCACGTTCGCACTCACCTCTATTGACCCTTTTCGCGGAGCGGTTTGTTTTAGAGAAACGAGATGGCGCTCACGGCGGCGTGCCATACCTCTCCTCAGCGACCGCGCACTCATACGAAACCATTACCGCTTCTACCTTGCTTCTGTGCGATCAAATGTCGGAAATTTTGGTGTGGTGTGTTTTCGGTAACACACTGTGCTCCAATCATGCTAGATTGAATCATGTGGATTGAAGACATGTGCAGTAGTTGGCTGCAAAAATAGTGACTGGCATGTTAAGGAATAGAATGAGTCTGTGTGGCCAAGTTCGCGGACCGCTGCTGCAACTGTCCGAACGTGTTACCGGTACTTCGTGATGTACGGCTTTCCTCGGGGGTACAGAAATTTGCTCATCCGCCAGCTTTGTATCGTTAACCTTCAAAGAAAGGGCTTCATCCCCAGAACGTCGGCAAGAGTGAGTACCACTCGTTAAACAATGACAAAGGGAGTAGCGCCGCCTCATGTCATAGTAAGTTTCGCGCGCGTTATCTATACACATCTGTCCCAAATGGCAGGAAAACTTACGCCCACTCTATGGCCGACGTATCAAGAATAAGTGAATGGGCGCACACTTGAATATATGCGCACTGTATACGCATAATAAATGACGGACTACACCTATGGCGCACGAATGGTCGAAGCTGAATGTTTTGTGACGGTCCACAAGAGTAAGCAAGTTACTAGCTGCAATATATATTTGCTACAAGGTATGACAATTTACAAAACAGCTACGTTTCAAGCCTTGTGCGCAGCAACAACAAAACTATCGGAACTGAGCACACCCGCGAGCGATTAGGCAGAAAATAATCAGATAGTGGCCGCACCGAGGAACTTCACTGAGTCAGAAACTGACAAGCCACTGCTTCTAAATATTTGCCGAATAAAGAACAAAGAGAAAAACACACTAATCCTGACTGAATTCACAATCGCAAAGCTTGGAATACATATTTAGCCCCGCTTTTAGAACAAGCACCATATATACTGCTTGCGCCGTTTGGACATAGCTTAATCAGCTCCGAAAGCGCTTTTGCATATTCTCTGAAGCTGTGATGAAAGCTTTGTGTCATCCACCTAGTCACCGTCTACGGTATCTCCGAAAACAGAGGTTTTCTAAGCCGCGCCGGCGTCATACACTTCCATTGTAAACAAGGAGGCAATGGAGGCAGTTCAGGCAAGCAATGGACGCGTCACCACGTGATCAAGTATGGCAGCACCCACGGGATCACCGCGAAAAGGGTCGATACACCCAGAAGCACTCACCACGTTCACACTCACAGCACTCAGTCACGTTCACACTCAGCTGCACTCATACAGTACTCAGTCACGTTCACACTCATCTCCACTCACACTCACAAGCACTCACCACGTTCACACTCACTTCCACTCACACTCATTGGCTCTCACCTCCACTCACACTCACTGGCACTCACCTCCACTCACTCACACTCACCTGCACTCACACTCACCGGCACTCACTCGCACTCACTGGCACTCACTCTCAGTCGCACTGACTTCCACTCACTGGCACTCACGCGCACTCGCACTGACTTCCACTCACAGTCACTGGCACTCACTCGCACTCGCACTCACTTCCACTCGACCTCACACTCACCTGCACTCACACTCACTGGCACTCACTCGCACTCGCACTCACCTGCACTCACACTCACAGGCACTCACTCGCACTCGCATTCACCTGCACTCACACTCACTGGCACTCGCACTCACCTGCATTCACACTCACAGGCACTCACTCGCACTCGCATTCACCTGCACTCACACTCACAGGCACTCACTCGCACTCGCATTCACCTGCACTCACACTCACTGGCACTCGCACTCACCTGCATTCACACTCACAGGCACTCACTCGCACTCGCATTCACCTGCACTCACACTCACTGGCACTCGCACTCACCTGCATTCACACTCACTGGTACTCACTCTCACTCGCACTCACCTGCACTCACACTCACTGGCACTCACTCTAACTCCCATTCACTTCCACTCACACTCACTGGCACTCACTCGCACTCGCACTCACCTGCACCCACACTCACTGGCACTCACTCGCACTCACGCGTTTGAAATGAGTGCGAGTGAGTGTGAGTGAGTGCACTCATGAGAGAGTGCGCCGACCTATGGCAAAAAGTCGCCGAAAGTTTGCTAGTTTCAACCAATATTATTTCAAATAAACGTGTTTTTAATAAATATAATGGTTCAAAGCACAAATGCCAACCCGAGAGCGATACAAATGCTATGAGCCCACGTTGTGAACAAAATATTTCCAAGGCGGAAAATATCTGCAATGGCGGCCCCGCTCAACGTCACGCAACGTCAAATTGACGTTTACGAAAGAGCCCTTCCTGTGACGCTTTTCACGGGATATTCCTTCGGCCAATCAAGAAGCTGACATACCGGCTATCTTGGAACGCCACCACATATTCGCGAAATTGCAGATGCATTGCACGGGTTTCTGCACGCTACCGTCCACTTTCTTTTTAAAGTCGCAATAGAGGTGCCAATGACCACAAAAAAGTATTAGTCAATAAAGTTTGCAACTCCACGTCACGTTTCGTCATTCTGACGAGAATGCAAAATTGCATTTTGCATAACTTCCGTTTCCCGGCACGAATTTCAAGACAAGTGACTTCTGGACAGCCAAAAGACAGCCAAGATGGCGGATAATCGCGGCCGTGCAGCCGCCATGCGTGTCCAGAATAGAGCCACAGGATGCGCCGAGTTATCGCGTTCGCACGAGTTTTACCCGAGTTTGCTCGATGGCAGTCAGTGAACGGAGATAGCAAGGAACGCGCAACAACAGTAGGCAAAAAGAAATGTCGAGATAAAGCCGCGTATGACAACATGAGCGCACCCTGCGCAGCACAGTGCTTCCGCGTTTCGAGCACAGAAGACTGCGCAACGAAACGCGTCAGCGCCGCGTATTGTTATCAGTGTATTATCGCAATTTAGCAATACCGTGCCTGTCCCGCTGTCTATCTGCACACTTGCCGGGAGCCGCTTGCCACGCCTTTCTCGGGCGCGTCAAGGGCGTGCCTTCTCTTTGGGGCATTATCTTTCTATCCTCCGTGGAATGCGAACAGGGCACATGCGGTTAATTATTGCACCTACTTTCCCTCACTCGATAACGTTAAAATGCAACAAATCAAATAACAAACATTTTATTTGTTAAGGTATCTGTTTTTGTTTTGAATGCTATACATTTCTGATGAAAAACGGAAGTGGAGCGATTTATTAGATTTTGCGCTTTTTGCCGCGACTGGCGACAGTGAGGCGAAAGCTTATAAGCGTATCATCCAAGAGGGTCGCACGCACGATGGAGTTCATACAGTGAGCAGACGCCAGGGGCGCTGCAGTGCTATTCTCGATAAAGTCAGTCATGTCAATGATCTGCCCATTCTCTATCTTTTAGGGGAATAGCAACGCAGCGCCGCGGCATGGCTGTTCCCCACAGGCGCTTCACTGAGGCTATTAAGGCCGGCGCTTTACCAACGAAAAACGAGGCCCTAGCCATAGAGACAGGTGCAATGTCTGTCCCTGCAAAATGGCTGTAGTGTATTCTAGTGTCCGTATTGATGCAGCACAATGAAAGTGCACCAGTTTATCTGCGTGCGCGTAGCCTCCGCGATGCGTTGCGAAGAAAAGCGTGCTGCACAACGACACAATTCATCGCTTGTCATCGCATGCCCAGTCAAGGTGCCTCCGTGCGCATGTATGCAGTATTTGAGGGTGTTCTGCACTTCAAGGTGCTTGCCGATTGCCTCTGCTGCTAGGCTAACAGCGATCGCAGATGGATATCGCAACGACACCACAACAATCGCATTTTAGCGGGGGAGGGCTCTTGTGTGCAGCTATGAAATTAGACTTCGAACGGAGGAAGGTTTGGCGATTGTTTAGTGTGCAGTGCTTGTGATGAAGAAATGCCATCGCACTGGGTCTAGAAAAGCGATCGATTCTCGACGCTGACCATGTTTACGACACTGTGGACTCTTTCCTGCAGTAGTTAGAAGCCATCGCTCGGCGCTAGCGAGTATGAAGGTGCATCACAAAGAATAGAAAAGGAAGCGTAGTTTTCTGACCCTTTACTTGTATGAGTGCTTTCCGGCATTCCCGAACGCGTACACGGTAAGCGCGCGGCAAACCACTTCTGCGCGAGCAACGAGCGATCTGTTGAAAGCCGAGTGTGAAAACCAGGCGCACACGAATCTGTGCTTGGAAATGGGAGCGCAAGCACGTAGCGAGCCGCACCAATCCAATCCAGAGGAAAGAGGAGCAATGAGCGATCTGTTGAAAGCCCATGGAGTGTGAAAACCAAGCGCCCATCAATCTGTGCTCGGAAATGCAAGCGCAAGCACGTAGCGAGCCGCGCCTTTCCAATCCAGAGGAAAGAGAAGGGGGAGCGTCCCCTCGCGGTGTATTGCGAAACGTATTAAACTACAAATTAGTCTAATACACATTCAGTGTAGATCTTGTAAACTTTAAATGCTTATAACCCACGTTAAAGTGACTAATAATATTGTACTAAATGCATTTATTTTATAACTTGCTTGGGCCTGTAATGCACTTGGTGGAACGACAAACAAGTGAAAGAAGGCATGATCATGCACTGACGGTATGGTAACGAGAACCCTAGTTTATCGACCGCCCATATGGCAACGCCCAAGAAATGATAGCCACCCAAAGTGAATCAGGATAAACCAATGTAACTAGAGGCGTGCCGACGGACAAACTTTGTCTTGGTACCATTAGTTCTTTCACCTAGGGCGTCACCAGAGCTCGTGAAGAGGAGGAAGAAATAACTTTATTTTGTTAATTTGGCTTAGTGAGGGGTGGCTACCAGGTGATGCCTTAAAGCCATCTCCTCAGCTCGTAGATCCCCAGTTTCGCCAAACTCGGCGCATCCTGCATACCACCCCAGCAGCTCGTTATTGATGTCAGTGCCTGCGAGCGAGGCTTCATCGGTGTCGGTTTCTTCAGAAGCGAAACACTCACTGACGTCCTCCAAGGCTTCAGCGTAGGCGATGGCAGTGCCGCGAAAAAGGTGTCGATGCTCATTGTTAAATTTTGTGAGCAATATTCCAACCCGACCATCTCGAAGGTCAACGATGCCTCGTGCCGCGCAAACTCCTAGGTTCAGCAAAAGAAAAATGTTTCCTTCTGCTAGGACTTCACCGTTGCGAGACCCTTCAGATATCACCTGGATGGTCTGAATTGCCACCTCAGAAATCCGCTGGTGAAAAGCCACGCGCGCCGCGCTGGGGAAGAGTGAAACTTGATGAAAACATAATGTTCCCGTCAGGCGAATGCCAAATGATGATTCTCCCCCTTAGGAATCGAAACTTGATTTTGCTACAATTTACCGCAAACATGGGCTGTAACGGCGCGTGGGGGAGGGGGGGGGGGAGAAATCACCGACGATTACGATACTCGCTAATGCAAAATTTGAGCGCAGCTCTATACGTGTTTTCATTTCGCGATATATTGGCTGGCGCGGACAATCTGTCTCGTGCGGCACGTTGCAAACGGAGTGAAGTGTGGCGCGACTGACTTGCTAAACGCGAGATCGCGAGAGGCAGTGTGCGGGTGACTCGCGGGCGCGATTCACAGTAGCCGCCGCAGAAAGATCTCCACTCTTTCTTTTACCGCGCTAGCCGCATACCCTATCGATGGCGTTATCGGTGAATGGATGACCCGCGCTACTCTGGCACTACCTCGGAGTGATCGTCGCCGCAGAAAGCACCATACACACAAGAGCTAAAACGTGCGCGGCGCGCCGCTGGCGTTAAAACGCAGCTGCGGCAGAGCGATCAGACCTATACTGGCGGCGAGCAGCTGCAGCACTCACGTGACAGCATGAAAATCTCGCCTCCTATTTGTAGATGCGAGATGCTGACAGGTCGACGCTGTGTTTGCGTTCTTCGTCATTCGTTCTGTTGCAACTTTACGTTTGTTTTGGAAGTGCGCGCACCTTTTATCGCCTCATCTGGCGATCCTTCAGAGTTCGTACTATCATGTGCTCCTTCCTACCTTCCTGCCACTCGGCTACTTATAAATACGCTGTACACCTTTGAATAAACATTCATTTTGCCCTACTGACTACGCTGATGCTTCACTGGCCTGGCGTTACTGCGGGCACGCCATGGCTATGCTACACGTTCTTAACGCGAGTCATGTCTTATGAAGATGACGACGTCGTTGCCACTGATCGTAATCATGTTAGTGTGCGGCCTTCTGTTGCGCCGTCGCCGCGTTGTAAACTCAAGGATCTTTCCTTCGCGTCCTTGTATTCAGGGTCCGTCTTGTCGTGCAGAATCGGATATGGTATGGCGCACTTTCTGCAAAAATCCTTCCATCAGGACGTCTTGGTTCAGACTCATCATTGTAAAAAATAAAAAAGAACATCGCTATCCATGACAATCGAAAGAAGCGTGAACGAGACAAAAAAAAAAAGCTAATCAAGCAAACGCCAGCGAAAGCTTACCCGAGCCGACGAGATATAGTACGAAACGAGAAGTCCGGCAGAGACCAGATACGAGTACGCATCAAGTGGTCGGTCGGGTCCTCATATAACCATAAAACCAGTTCCCCGCGAGGATGCCAGTCCGGCGTTCGTGGCTCGCGTCTTTCATCTCGCTCCGCTTTGGCTCTTTCATATATCGCTGTGCTCGTTCGCTCGGCTACGCTACCGACTACGACGACGCTCTTCGTAGGAACGGGCGCCTAAGAGCAGCGCTCTAAAATAAGACGAAGTGGCCACGCAACTCGAGCTATTGATTTGCGTTGCACTTTTATCGGCGACTTGAGTAATAATTAATTTTTTTAATTTTTGTGTTACTTTATTTACGCATCCCCCTATGCTTGACCTTACCAGTAGCGGGTACGTGTCATACATAAGTCACAAGAGCAGCAAAAATGGTTGAACTGTGGAGCGAGTCCCCGCGACCATCCGACTACGTGCCGGAGAGCGCCGAGGCAAACGTGCTCGCCAGGAATGGCTACATGCTGGGCGCCGAGATAGGGTCCGGGTCGTACGCCACCATAGCGTAAGAAACAGCCGCTGTGTGCATGCATCCATTTGTGTGTGTGTCCTAGCATGCAGGTTTCTGCTTTGTGTGTTTTTCTTGGTGTTGTTACAGCCTTTCCTACAATCGCCGCGATTTCACCCGTCAGCCGTTCTTCAGGAATTACTGCTTTCTCTATACGCAAGCAAAAAAAGTGGCAATGTACGAACATGTAAACAGCTGCATCTTTTATGTGTAGGGTAAAGAATAGTAGCTCAGATCGGATACCTACGTAATCATATTTGTTCAGGAGGTGTGTGCTTCCATAGACCTCTATTCTCGAGGCAGATTCCAGGTGACAGAGCAGATGTTGCAACAACTGCGCACATTGCTTTATGAAAGCAAGCAACTGTGTGCCTTCTAATCGACTCCGTCTTCCCCTGTCACGCGACGACTGAATCACGTGGTCGTCCGTTTCAAGAGTAGGAGTGTCGTGCGTCGCTGCCACGCCGTGACCTTTAGCTGTACTGCGCTGAGCTGTATTGCGCTGTATGGCGCTAAATACCATGCCAGCTGAGAGGGAGGAGATTCTGGGCTGTAGAAACCTGCTCCTTTAGGAGCTACTTCAAGAACCTTGCATTGTTCGCTGTTCTCGGCTTACTGAATTAAGTAGCCTTGGATATACAAATAATATTTATTACCATCTTTATTGTAGCTAGGAGAACACTGCTATTTCAGAGCTCATTTTATGTTTTAGTTTCAGTCTTTGTTGCGATAGCAATTACATGGGCAATCCAAGCGCTTTTCTGCCGTCGGCGTTGCCGTGATTTTCCCTACCAATTTCCGTACGAAGAACAATAACATCGTCACCGCGCGCTGTACGCTGATTGTGCGAGTGGACGCTTGCGAGGGTCAGCCGACGATCCCTTCTTAATCTCGCGCGCACGAGGCAGGAAGGCGGGGCGGAAGCGAGCCTTCTGTCGCGCGAGAGGCGCGGGGAGAAGGAGAAGCAGGGGGGAGGGCGTTCTACACCGGCGGCTGCTGCTTACGGCACGGCCGCGCGGGCGCCCTATCTTGAAAGGGATCTGCGACGTGGACAAAGTGCGAGCCCGCGCCGGACTGATCTTCAAAGCGATCTGTGATGTGGACAAAGTACGCCCAGTGCCGGTAGCTTCGTATAAGCTGTGCTTTCGACGCTTAGTTCGCGATGAAGCGGGAGACAGCACGGAGGTCAGTTCGCTCACTGCTGTGCCGCGCTTCTCCCTCCAGCGTTTTGACAGCGAGTTTCCGTGGTCATCGAGCGAGTTGTGTTCATGTTTACCTGTGCGCGCGTGACACCGTCCTTGTTAATTTAGTTTCTAGGCAAATGTTTACAGGTTGATACAGCCGATAAAACTAATATCCTTACTTCGAATAGCTGTCTATTGCTATCGTAATCGATGGTTTGCCTTTCGGGTGAAACTGCGACTTTTTTGCATCATGGTGCTTGATGCTGTGTTTTCCTAAACACAAAAAGCTCCCTTAATTTCAAGAAATCGGATGCGTCGTCTCTTCACCACGCATTCACTGCATAACTTACAGTGACGCTGCGAAGACCCAGTGGAGAGCGAAAGCGGAGAGCGGCCGCAATAATGTGAGAGCACCTACGCGCATTTGTTATGCTGGTGGAAATATTCGTGAGCGCACGAGCACCTGGAGGGACACGTTCAGAGCATTCCTTTTGATTATAGTGAAAATGTGAGGCACATTCATTTTGTGCTTACGAATACGGAAGTATAGTGAATAAAACGAACACTCGCCAATGAATATTTGTTTTTTACGTTTCGAGTTCCGTACGGGACCCTTGATTACAATGAAAGCAAATGCGGCGGCTCTTGTTTAAATATGGGATAGATGGCATAGTGCGCGTGTGTAGATTTCTGGCAGATTCCCACGTGTCCTGTTTGTCGCATGTTGCGTCGTATGAATGTGCAGCGATTGAAGCATTAGTCTTACATGCAGTTTCTTCTCTGTGGAGATTGTGGATGCCGATGCCCAGTCTATGCAGTGACCTGTGTTCTCGTGGTGTTCTGATAAAGCGTTTGAAGATGAGTTGCCCTTGGCGACATCGTACTGATGCTGTTTTATGCGTTTTTTGACGTTACTGGTCTCGCCGACTAGGGTTGCGTCACAATCTCTGCCCGGTATTTTATACACAACACCGGGGTACCTAGATCGTTCCAAGGAGTCTTTTACGCGCATCATTTGACCACGTAACTTGCTTGACGGGACATGCGTAACCCAAACATCGTACTCATTGAAAACTCTTGCCAAAGCTTCGCTTACCCCGCGCGCATACGGAATGGCTGCGCGTTTACGCTTCTCTGTAACCGCTTCGCCGTTGGGCGCTGAGGCACGACGTTCCAGCTCTCTGAGCATTTGAGGCGGGTATCCGTTATTCGACAAGTCCCTCCGTATCGTGTCCAGTTCTGCTCTGCGTCTTGTAGGGCTCGAACAGAGACAGAAGGCTCGATCGAAGAGGGACGACACGACCGAGCGCTTATGGCCCTTGGGGTGTACGAAAAGGAAATCGAGGTATTTTTTCCATGTGCGTGGGCTTTCGATATACCGTTGTGGCGAAACCTTTATCCATGCGTTCCACGAGAACATAAATGAAAGCTATGCGGCTGCTCTCTTCATATTCCACCGTAAACTGGATACGCGGCTTGAATAAGGTGAGGTGGGCCAGGAACTTTTGGTCGTCACTGCGGCGAATAACACAAAAACAGTCGTCAACGTAACGGACGAAGAATTTTGGAACAGTGGATAACGACGACAACGCGGCATGCTCGATGGCCTCCAGGGCTAGATTAGCGCACACGACTGATACAGAAGCCCCCATGGCGGTCCCGAAGACTTGTCGGTAGAAATGCTTATTAAATACAAAGTACGTATTTTTGAGGCAGAACTCCGACAGAAGGAATAGGTCATCGACGTGAATAGGCGTGCGAGAGGGCAAAGAGGGATCCTGTTCCAGTGCTTCTCTGCAACATCAGTGTATCGCAAGATACTGAGGTAGCCCGTGAAAGTACCCTTGATCGAAGTGAAACAGGTAGCATCGTCAGCTGCGTACTCAAGTCGACTGTCAACAATACGTACAAAAAAACGGAAACGTTTTAATTTGTAAACAACAGTGCATATTTGCCAACATTCTGTATTTCGTATTATGTACTTCGTCAGTCATTTCGCTGTTGCGAGGAAGCTGGATAGTTCCAGCTGGTAATATAACTTGTAAAATGTATCCCAGCCTCATTGTGATAAATGCGCTTATTGGAGCAGGATAGCGCCTCAGTAACCGCTTGTATATTAACACACATTGTTCGATTCTGGTGCCTTGGCCTCTTGACTTCGGGTATTGCAAACCTTTGGAGGCATGTTTCCATGTGCGAAGGTCTTCACCATATTGTTTCAATGAATCATACGAAATTCTAAAGGCGCATGTTCCTGTTGACATCTGTTGAAAATTGGTAAGCTAGTTCATAGCAAATCCAGCATGCGTTCCTTACAAGCCTATAATTTTAAAGAAGAATCAAGTCATTCAAGGTAGCAGCAGGAAGACATCTTCGGCCATGTTGTTTCAGTGCAAAGTAGATTTCTGGGCCTTCCGTTTTCTGTTATAAATGCCTAATTTACTAATATTTGTGTTCCTTTTAGCTGGGCAATCGCCACAACAAAACGCAGCCTTGTTTAAAACTTGAACTATCGTAATAAATCATTAGAGGTGGTAGAATAGACAAATTGTAAAAATGCGTGCGTCTCCAGCACTGTAAAGCTTTTGTCGAACGAAGAAGTATCTCATTCGCAAACACAATCCAGTGCATTCTCGGCAAGCAAAAATCACTTAAACAAAATTTAAGCTTAAACAGAACACCAACCACTAAACATGTTTGTTTTGTATTTGGGCAATGAAAAATAAAAGAACACCTGTATTAGGAACTAAAATATTCGCAACTCTTTTATTGGGATAGCAATTGTGTGGACACTCCAAGCGCATTTCTGCCATTGGCATCTACGTCGCCGTGAGGTTCCGTATAAAGTGCAAGGGCGATAAAATCATCGCCGCACGCAGTATGCTGTATGTGCGAGTGAAAGCGTGCGACGGTGAGCTGGCGATCGCGGCTCTATCTCGCTTGCGCCAAAGGGAGGAAAGCGGGCAGGAATTGCTCCATTTTTGCGCCACGCGCGAAGCACCCAACGTTGCGAGGCACCGGGGGAAGGGAAGGAGGTGGGGGCGGCGTTTTACTCCGCCGCTTCAACTGCGTACGCGGCGGCGGCGAGCGGTCGCGCGGCCGTATCTTGAGAGCGATCTGCGTTGGCGTCTAGGTGCGTCGGTGAATCGTAGCTTTGTGCTTGCTGTGTGTTCTCGGCGTTCAGTTTGCGTCAAAGCGATAAACAACAGACCGAAGGTCACTTCATTCATTGCTGCGGCTGCGTTTCCCCACGCCAGCGTTTTGACAGCGAGCGTCCGGGGTCATCGAGTGTGTAGTGTTGACGTTTTCTGTGCGCGCTGACACTATGTTAACATTGTTAGTTTAGTTAGCAAGCGAACATTCATAAGTTGATACAGCCGATAAAAGTACTATCCGTAATTCGTGTGGCTTTCTGCTAATTTGCAATCGCAATCGACACATACAAAAAAAAAACGCGAGAACTGATACTTTTTTTAACGGAACCTAAAAACTGACCTCTTACACTTTTTTTTCTTCAGAATGTCAGATATCTTTGCACCTATCTTCTGCTGATGTTCCACTTACTTATTTAACAAAACTCTCGTTTATGCATTGAAGCACAAAAGTAACTGGAGCGCCTATGTATTACATTCCGCACTTTGGGACATGAAACTTGTGTCATCCTGGAAATTCATTTCAAGTTTATACGTCTTGCAAGCTCACCGGCTACCATTCGCAAATTGCAATATGTATCGTAAAGTAATTAATTAAGAAGTTCATGGATTTCTTTTAACTAGTTGAATATGCGTTTCGGTTTCTCGTGCTAATGTCTCCCTCTTCGAATAATCCAGCTGAAGGTCAAGAATTATGCTACCTGCCACAGGCAATTTTTAAGAATTTCGTAAAGCCTAAAAATGATCACCCTGTATTTATTTGTTTGAAGATACTATCAGTCCAACATTGGACCTAGGTATGAATGTTTAACATAAGTCAGTGCAAAGCTACATTATTTCATTAGCCCATTGGGACATTAATGCAGGAAAAAGAGGCACCTAACGTAACGTATCGATTCAGTAACGCTATACAAGAATACAAATGTGCAATACATTGTACTACAACAAGAACACCGTAGTATATCAAAAGGAAGTAAAGGTAACCCATCAGCACTGCAATACCTTAAAGCAAACCAAATATCGTCCTTACAAGCAATGTAGAACAAGGGTTCTAAACAAATCGCGAGTTTCGACATTTACAACATGGTAAGGAAGACGGTTCCAGTCATGTGCGGTCGATGAAAAAAAAAAGGGGGAATGTTTGGAACAGTTCTTTGTGAAATGTGGTTCCCTCACGTGTTTGTTGTGCTTATTACGGGTAATTCGCGTCTTTTCTTCATCAATGTGGAGACGCTTGTCTATCAATACTAATTTGTTACAGCTAAGCTGTTAAGAGATCACCTGTCGATCGTCACGTCCGGCAATAGAAAAAAAACTCTCATTAGCGGTATGCTGTATGTGCGAGTGAAAGCGAGCGAGGGCGTGGGACGCGCGTTTTCAAGGGGAGCGAACGCACGGCGGAGAGCAAACGCGAGGCACCCTAGACTGTGCGTGCCCGCTCTCCCACTGGGGCGCATGCGCGCAGCCCTGCCGGCCTCTGCCGCCGACTCTTTCTGGGATATTGCCCGCCTCTCCCCTAACAATGTCGACAACGGCGTTGAGCCGTTCGTCACGTAGACAGCGTTTTAACAGCGGTTGTGTGCGGTCACACAAACAACGCGCACAACTATTGTCGACGGCGGCGGCGTTTTGCCCGCGTTCGCAACGAACGCGCGCGGCGTTGGTGACGTATTTATGAAGAACGTATAACCAATTACACCACCACACTTTAATACTCATAATTGTAAATACATAATTCCCACCATAGTACAGCTTCGCTGGTCTTCCATCTTCACCCCAGTGGAAGGGCTGACAGTTTTATTATTAGGATCAGTCTTGTTTCTTTCCTTCCATGACTAACAAGAGACACGTTCGCCTCTTTATAAAGTGCGGTTACAGAGTCAGGCCTACCGTACCGGGAAAAAAGAAAACGTAGTGGCCATCTCTGCACCGTGCGACTGATTCCTTTGTATCCACACCTCGCCGTCATATTGCAGCACTGGACGCACGAGCATCTTGTATGCGATTAGTTACATTTCTGGGGAAGCAACCTTGAGCTTGCGTCTTAAATATCCTAAAGTTTAATTGGCATTTCTTACATTGGTGTGGATTCGAGCTCAAGTTCGACGTTATAGTAACGCCTAGGTACTTATGTTCATGAGCTCGACGCAAGTAGTTTTTTTAATTTTATTTAACAAATACTCTCAGCCTTACACAGGCCATTACGGGGAGTGGATCTGGAGATAGACGTAGGAGTACAATGTACAATGAATCAAACTATGCATCAGTAATGACAACCGATCAATGCATCAACATCCGATACAACAAACATATCGTAAGCCTCACAAGGAGAAAAAACCCATCACTATGTTATAGCGTAAGAAGGTATTCTTCTACCCTCTCCACAAATTTATCTACACTGTCCATGCCAATAATTTCCCGGGGAAAAGCGTTCCATACTTCAATGGTAGCAGGAAAAAATTAAAATTTGAATGTATCACAGCGTGTGATGTATTGCCTCATATGTTTATCATGACACTTTCTACGGGAATAAAGATGTGGTGGTTTCAAGTGCTCGTTCTTATCTATTTCTATGCGATCATGACAAAGCAAAAAAAACCAACTTCATTGCTGCCACCCGCCGCCGACAAGCAAGTGTAGGGATGCCTGCAGCATTTCGAAGATCAGTGATGCTGTCCTGACGACAATACTTTGAATAGGCGAAACGTAATGCCTTATTTTGGATTCTTTCCAATCTGTCTTCGAGGTATACCTGATGAGGGCTCCAAACAATACTGCCATATTCGAGAATGGTACGCACTAGAGTTTTATAGGCTGATAACTTAACGGAAGCAGGAGCCGCAGCCAACTTTCTTCGTAGAAACCCAAGCATTGTCAATTTTTTTCTGCATATATTCTCTATGTGAGCATTCCAATTTAGGTTGCTTGTAATGGTTAAGCCCAAATATTTTATACGATCTGTTCATGTTATGGAGGCCCCCGCCATTTTAAAATTGAATGTAATAAACAACTTCCTATGGCTAATAGTCATGCACTTTGTTTTACTGACGTTAATTTCCGTACCCCAGGTTACGCACCATTGAGTAATTTTATCTAAATAAACATTTAGGAGCTTCTGATCATCAGTATCACGCAAGTAGGTGTACACAACCAGATGATCAGCGAATAACCGCACTTATCACGCCTTCTTCAACACAATTAGCAACGTCATTGATTTAAATAAGAAATAATAGTGGCCCTAACACTGATCCCTGTGGTACTCCGGAGTATACCTGAAGTACATCAGAATTAGCATTATTAATGGTCACATATTGTGTGCGATTCGACAGATAGGCAGTAATCGAGGCTAATAATTTGGGTTCTGTACCAATAGACCTAAGTTTCTCAATTAATTTAAGATGTATAACGCGGTCAAACACTCTTGAAAAATCTATGAATATATCATCGATTTGTGACCTATCGTTAATTGCTGAAGCGGAGTCTTTTGTAATTTCTAAAAGTTGTGCTACTGTAAATAATCCTTTTCTAAAGCCATGTTGCATTGGGCATAAGAGATGATTTTGTGCTAAGTCTAGCATGATTTCTTTATTAATTATGTGCTCGAGTAATTTGCAACAGTAACTTATGATATCGGCCGATATTGATTTATCAGTGTCTTTTTTCCTTCTTTGTGAATAGGGGTAGCTTTTGCGCCTAACCAGTCCGCAGGTAACGTGGCTGTACTAATCGACTCAGTGAATATGGTGTGTAAGAAAGGTGTTAACTGTTGTGCATATCGTCTCAGAAAAGTGTGTTAGATATGTTATCAGGAGCGGGCGCTTGCTTGGTATTAATTTGTAAAAGCACGTTCAACACGCCTGACTTTGTTATCAGTATCTCTGGCATAACGACAGCAGGCTCAACCAAAGATGTGCTTATTACACGTGCACGAGTGAATACCGACTGAAAATAATTATTAAACGTATTTGCTATAGTGCCTTCATTTGTTACTGCAGAGCCATTGATTTCTAAGTTACTAGCACGATCCTCTTGTTTCTATAGATGCCCCCAAAAGTTTTGTGGATGGTTCTGCATAAAGTTCACTATAGTATTTGAAAAGAAGTTATTTCTTGCAGGGGTTCTGATCTCTGATTTTAAAGCCACCTGAAAGATTTTCAAGGTGACTTATATGGTGTGTTATCCAATGATACCTTCTTAATTCTCTTGAGTTTTGTAGGTACGAAGCTTTTTTCACAATGCACGATGTTTTCTTTTAATTTCAGCCACAGTTCATTAACAGTGCCGCTAGACTCAATTGACAGTGTTTTCTCTAAGTCATCTATAACGCTTTCGTCGGCAGCCCGGTTGTAGTTTTTAATTTCAATACGCAAGGGTATAGTGTGACGATGAGTGCCCATATCTGTGACGCGTACTGTCTACACTAAAATCTTATGATCCAAAATACCATCATCTATGCTAATCCTTGTTAGTAATGATCCTGACACGAGAGCCAGCTCTAGCACCGACGTGGTGTCTCCCTGCACACGTGTGGGTTCTTTGACAATTTGGGATAAAGAAAAACTGAACATTATTACCAAAGGTTGCTCGGAACTCTGCTTTTCCTTTTTGCGCACAGTTAGTTCTCCCAGTTTATGTCCGGTAAATTGAAATCCCCTGTTAGCATTATCTTAGTGCGGGAGTTTGTCGCGTTCTGTAAATAGTCATGCACTTGTGAAAGGTATTCATCTGGCGTTCCTGGACGTCTATAAATAGCTCCTATTAAGAGTGAATTCTCATTAGGCTTAACCCTACACCATGTATTCTCGTGGTTTACTATGCCTATTTCTCTTTGGAAGGGTAGGTAATTCTTTATCGCAATAGCCACTCCCCCTCCACGCCCGTCACGATCTGTGCGCAACAAAGTATATGAAGAAGGGACTACTTCTCAATCATCGATTTCAGGATGAAGCCAGGTTTCTGTAATTGTCATAACCTCTGGAGAGTGCAGTTGTATTAATTCTTCAAATTGATCAACTTTCTTAACGGTATTCTACGCACATTGAAACAAAGCAACGAAAGCGAGACAGGATTTTCATTCCGTCAGGCGGCCGCACCACTACGCCCCTTATCAATCTCTCGCTTTGCCAGCCCTACATGGACTCACTTTCTCGATAATTCCACGCGTACAGTTGATCGTTCACATTAAGTTTGTCAAATACAAGGGTAATTTTATCACCGTTTGCACGATTATATTTGGCTGACTGCTACAGCTTGTCTGCGCCTTTCGCGAACATCGGCAGAGTAATCTTCCGATATCGATAGCGAACTGACTTTCAGCTTGAAAGCATTGCGCGTTGTTTACACGTTGCCTTGCAACATGTAAACAAATTCTAATGGCCTGCGCTTATGTCAAATGGTCATGAAGACTGTTTTAGAAGGGTTTAAGAACATCTGCCACTGAGTACACCATTTGTTAATTTTCGACAAGTAATCATTCAGAATAGCTTCCTCATTTACAGATTTAACCTCAGTGTAAATGATGCAGTCGTCTGCGAATAGTCTTGCTTTGACAGGAGATTCTGCAATGAGATCATTTATGTATAACAAAACTAACATGGGCCCAAGGACTGATGCTTGTGGCACGCCTGATTTAACATCACAGAGTGCAGATAGGTTCTCATCAATACTTACAAGCTGCCAATGGTTGCTAAGAACACTTTCTATCCATCGTACCAATATAGGATAACCTAAGATAGCTTTTAGTTTTATTAGTAGCTTATTGTGATTAACTTTGTCTAAAGCATTCTTAAACTCTAAAAAAAGAACGTCGACTAGGGCCTTATCATCAGTTACTATGCACATGTCATGAATGCTTTCAAACAGTTGTGTGACTATCAACAGACATTTATGAAACCCACGCTGATACTAATAATATATTCGATACTAAGAACATTGTTGTGAGATAGGAAGAGTTGAATATGTTTGGAGACTATGTGCTCTAATATCTTACAGGATGTTGAAGCTATAGGTCTATAATTTGAGACTGACATGGGATAACATTGCTGATCCTCCATGCTGATGGCTGGATAATCTTGCTGATCCTTGCTTAAATATCGGGATAACCTTGCTGATCCTCCAGTCATCAGGAATTTCGTCTGAGGAGACAGATGTTTGTAATATCATGTAAAGATATCTAGCTACCCATTCCGCATATCATTTTAGGAAAATGTTCGCAATGTCGCCTGAACCTGCGTATTTTGCAGTATCTAGATTAAGCATGAGAGTCAATATACCTTCATGTGTTGGCATGACGTCCTCAAGATCTGGAAGATCAGGGTCGCGCTCTAAATGCTTTGCCTTTCTATTATCTCCTGTAAAAACATTCGAGAAGAAAGTGTTGAATTCCCCAGCAATACCAGACTTATCTTCGATTGTACCCTTTTCAGTATTTATTTTGGTCACTGACTCCCTAGGAGACCGCAAATGCCACCAAAACTTTCAGGGTGATTCGAGTAGAAACTTGTACTTTGCATATCTGATCAAGGAATTGAACTTCTTGCTTAACGTAACCACGTCATTAGGAATAGTGTGGCATTTTTATCGCCTCAATTTGGCTCTGGGTCTGGCGACTTTCCGTTTTAACTGAATAACATCTCGCGTAATTCAGCGATTATAAAAACTTTTTCGTTTTCCTCTGAAATGGCACATGTAGGTTCACGCACTAATGAATTATGGAATAAAAATACTGCCATAATTTGTTAATGTTAGTAGATGCACTTAAACCCGACTGTTCAATTTCGTCGAAGCAGTAATCCAATTCTGCGAGTATGGCCGTGTCATCAGCCTTATTAAAGTCCCTTTAATAGATAACGGAACGGAGTATACGGAAAGGAGCCAGCGTCAGGGACATGCTAACGGCGCAATGGTCGGAAATGCCTGGCAAAATATCAATAGTGCGGGTTAGTGAGGCCACGCGTTCACTTGCGAAAATTAGGTCTAGAACTGACCTACCATTACCATGGACTCGCGTGAAGTTAGTTATCACGTGAGTAAGACCACGGCAAAAGCACATATCTATGATTGCTACAGCTGCCTCGTGATTACGTGCACCAGGCTTCATTTCTTCCCATTCCACATCCGGCACCTTACAGTCACCTGCTATGATAACATATTTTATTGAGTTTATTAAGGTCATGCATAAAATCATTCAATGAATTAATGCTAACCTGTATTGGTCCAGCTGCTCAATACACTGCTCCTACTGTCATTTCTTGTGATCCAGAGTCAACTTGCACCATGCACTTTCTATATCGGCAGGGTTCTTAAGGACAGTATATTTTATTTTATTATCAATGAAGATTGCCAGACTCCGACCCCTACAATCATTCCTAAAGAACATTGTAAATAGGCGGGCATATTTCAGAATCAAGGATACCGTCATGCAGCCAAGTTTCTGACACCACTACAAGGTTTTGGCTATGCTCGATGAGTACGTGCTCGAAATCCGCACTTTTGTTTAAAAGGCTGCTGGCGTTAAGATTTAACAAATGAAACACACTTTCATTTACACGTCATTTGTGTGACGACGACGCTCCAGGAAGGGCGGTGCTGTCAAACATCTGGCCATGCACACGGCACCATTGGTCCTTGGTTTCATCCCACGCATACAAGACACGGTTTATCTTAATCTTATCGAACGTGAGGGCAACTCTTTGCTTGTTTTTTCTATAATCCGCTGGACATTTCCAGCGACATTTGCCTTTTTCTTCTCACCTCGTGTGAGTAGTATTCATCCATAAAAATATTTGTCCCTTTTAACGTTCTGCGGTTACGCAAAGTTTCGTTCTGACTGGTCTCTATCGGTGCGCAGAAGGCTTTCCAAGCCTGTGAAACCGTTCCATTCCAGTTACCGACAGGTTTCGCTTCTGCGGAAATTATACCTTCTAGCACCTCTTGTGCAAGTTGTTTCTCTGTTTCATTTTGAATTTCGGGAATACCGCGAGTGATCTGATTATTTCGACGGGTGTGATTTTCTAGTTCGTCAACCTTCTTTAGGAATGTGTCCATACTGGAGCGCAAACAAGATATTTCTTTTTCAGCCTCCTCGGCACGTTTCAAAAGTTTTGGCACTTTGAATACTGCTTTTTCAACACTAGACAGTCTTTCCTTCAATTCAGAGACATCTGTTTTAATTTCCTTCTGGCCACCAAGAATTTTCTGAAGCCTAGCCGTTGTGTCTGGTCCCGGATTTGTTTCTACGTCCCCGCTACAAAGAATTAAATATATAAACACAACGGAACAGCCAGCCACAATGGCACATAAAGCATGTGAGCTTGGCAGCACTATCAGACCAGGACATTCGTACCGGATACTAGTGGTGCTTTAACGCGAGAGCGTTAAGGGCCCCGTGTCGCAGAAAATTCGGTGTCGGCGTCCGCGGCCAAGAAAATCATGCCGAACCACCCTAACCACGCAGGCCCTCCGCGTGGCGCAGAGGCGCTGGTGAGCTAATTGAATTTCTCAAAGTAAAATTCATTAGAAAAATCGTAAAGTATGACTTAACCACAACCTACAGGCATGATAGCGTCGGATTGTATTTTGAATATACCAGAAAACATAATTCTGTTACGCGGTAACTCAAAAACACAAACCCCTTTTCCAGCATTTCTACCAATGATACCGCGGCGCGCTCCAGTCGGTGGTCCTTGCAAAAACGACATCCACATGGCGCTCGCGTCCTTGGCAGCTGCGCGCCGAAGCCAAGGTGCAGAAAAAGAGAAAGCTTCAGTTGCCGGGAAGTCTGACAGTCAGAGACCTTTGAATGCTATCGCGTTCGACTCTCAAACTCGAAGCTTAAGCGTCCTCCAAATTTTTTCACCAACCTGTGCGTACAAGAACGGGTTCATTATCCCTGTCGTGCCGGTGCCACCAAGCCTACTGAGGATACGATGGAAGTTCTGGTACGAGGAAAGCACCCTCTCTGCTGATGTCACCGTCCCTGTGGATTCCTTTGGCTGCAGTTCATCGCCGATCACCTGACGACGAAACACGCGCAATGGTCCAGTTGACCAGCACTCAGCTACGGGGAATCGATGGCGGGATCTGACGGTGCAGTGCGTAACCCATATTTGCATTGTTCTTTCGCAGTAGTAGCCAGCAAGAGCAGAACCTGTGCGTACAAGAGCGGGTTCATTATTCCTGACGTGCCGGTACCAGCAAGCCCACTCAGGGGAGTGGGCGTGGTGGCAGGGGATCGTATATGAACGATTGTAATTGCGAACGCCTTACAGCGCCGTTCAAAGATTTGCACTGCGCTTACACATGAGCCACCGAGTCAACACGAAGGAGCGATGTCTTACAGCGACGCTGTATATGGCTAGTTTCCAGCTGATCGAGGTCCGTAGAACAAGAACCGTGGGCCAATCCTGAAGATAGTGCCAAACAGGAAAACCCGGGCGGAGGTGAAGCAGCCTTCAAGCACTCTTCCAACTTGCAAAAATAATTTTCATATCTTGGGTCCAAATACAACCCGTATCAAATATTAAGCTGATAAGAACAGATACTACATTTTGAACCGCGGCGGCCATGTCCACGTTCGCACCATACACGTGTACGCCATCTCGCATATTCAAGCTAGTGCCTACCAATCTGAGTGTCTTCTGTCTCCTGACCCCATGCTCTACGTATGCTCCTTTCCTCAGTTCTGTTCTGACTGTGAAATGCGTGCAATGCGTGCAATGCGTGAAATGCGCGAAATGACTGAAGAAAAGCGTGCCTACCAAGAACAACAGCGTGAACAGAAAAGGGAATGGGCGCAGCGGCGGTGGAAGGAGACCACCGACGATGAGCGGGCCGCGGACGCCAAGCGTAAGCGTGCTGCCCGCTAGGACAGCGAGGCGGAAAGAAATGCGAACCGTCCATGTGGCCACAATCCCCGAAAACTTGGAACGTTTCACCGGAGCATCGGTCAAGCACCACATACAGTTTCTCTGGTCATCCACCTTCACAGAGTGCAATAGCACTGATTTGTTTTTGTGCGATAGCAATTGTAATGAACACTCCAGGCGTATTCTTGTCGTCGGCATCGGCGTCCCCGTGATGTTGCGTATGAAGTCCAACAGCGATAACACCGTCGTATGCTGTATGTGCTAGTGAAAGCGTGCGACAGGAGCCGACGATCGCCGCTCAATCTTGTGAGCGCAAGTGAGGAAAGCGGGAACGAAGCGTGCCGTCTTCCGTCGCGCGCTCAATTCCGGGAGGAAGGGGCGGCGTTGTACTCCCGCAGCAACTGCGCATTCAACGGCCGCGCGCGCCATATCTTGAAATCGATCTGCGTTGAGGGCAGAATCTAGGCGCTTCGATGGCTCATACCTTCGTGCGTGCTGAGTTCTCGGGCTCAGTTTGCGTTGAAGCGATAGACAGCACGAAGGAAACTTCGCTCGCTGCGGTCACGCTTGCTCACGCCAGCGATTTGACAGCGAGTGCCCGCGGTCATCGAGTGCGATGTGTTCATGTTTGCCAGTGTGTGCTCACACCATGCTTGTTAGTTCAGTTAGTAAGCGAATACTTCCGAGTGTATACGGCCGATAAAACTATTATCTTTACTTCTTATAGCTGTCTACCAGTTTTCTATCGCAATCGATGCTTCGCCTTTCGGGCGAAACTGGGACTTTTTTTTATTTAAAGAGTACGGTTAGATTTGAACGGCTGCATCTCCATGTACAGCCTCCCGCATTTTTAGGGATATCGCGTGAGAACACTATAATATGGTCGTACGTCGTCCTGAAGGGAACATCGCGTTAGACGACTCTTGTACAGGAGAGTGTTTAGTGCACTTGAGAGTACTTCTGCCGGTATCGCTGATTATCCCCGCCCAAAGGCGCTAAAATGACGTGTGATGGACGCTCGCGCGATATAGCTAAAATGCGGGAGGCTGTATGTGGAAGACGTAACCATCTTCTAATGTTTGGTATGGTAAAAACTGTATTTCATTGTCTAAACGCAGAGAAGATGGAACAGAACATTGCCATGTTGCTGCTGCACCCTGTATTTTCACACAATCTCGAAGAATTCGAAATACACTTCAAGGTTGCTATTCTGCTCCCTGCGACAACACAGATGCCTAGATCAATCTAATGTCAAATTTCTCGGAAGGGGCGACACGAATATGAGTAAACCATTTGCGTAGAATTCAACCTGCGCCGGACGTCATATCCAGAGTAAATATTTTGAGTAATCGCTTCTGAGCGAACTTTGAAAAAATGTTGGTGGCAATGTGCAATGCACAAGGGGTCTTAGGAGAATATGAAAATAAAGCGCTGGCGTGGGCTTCGGACCCACTGCGCATGCTCTACTTCACCTGCGCCACCGCCGCTAAAGAATGGGCTCCGCGCGAACCACGCTTTCCCGTGTTCATGCTTTCTTTCTGAGCAATAATCGAAGCAGCCGGTGGAAATGCTTCCTCTGCCGCTGCTGCTAAACAAGATGCCGCCGCCGAGAGGACCCTGTCGTTAAGAGTCGAATTCTTTGCCAAGATAAATTTAACAGCTCCGCTCAAAATTCTAATTGGAGAGTATCGTAATCGTCGGTGAACAAAAGCTAAAGGCAGGTTGTACCTGACGAGGCCTCTGCCCAAACAGTTCGGAGTGATGCAGTTACAAAATATTAAAAAGAAAATTGTGTTGAACAAGAGAAGTTAGACAACGTGACATTTTACACCGTCCTATAGAGTTACGAGAACGTGTCGCTTGTACAGTAGTACACACATTGCAAGACGCTATCGACATTTACATACAATATAAAAGATGCATTGTACTTGTGGATTGTGAAAACACCTTACATAATGGATAACATTGATTCGATATACTCAATAACAGGGACACACAACAAGATTTAGAGTGCCTTTTCCGTGTTACAAACAAGATGCTTCTTTCTGATAGTACTTTATACCAGAGGACAACAATGTCTCCATAACATGGTGTTTAAATACACGTGATGTACATTAGAAGTTTGGCATTCCTTCAAATTGGTTTAGTATGGCAGGTATTTGATAGGGCACTGCTTGCTTCCATAGTTTTTTCTAATTTTTGGTGCTCGATGTTCTTGGTGCCTTAAAGGATATTGAGCGTTTTCATAGCCATTACTTTCGTAAAGCTTCTGCTGGTGCATTTCTTGCAGAACTTTGAAATAATATAACTGGTCCGCCCTCAGGATACTATGTTTCTGGAACCGAGGAGCTGTTCTTAAATCATGCACGTTTCCATGTTTAGATTGAAAGCAGCGCAAAACTTTTTTAAAGTAATGAGTTTAGTGTCATTATGTTGCGTAGTGGTTCCCCACACCAATAAATCATATGTTAACTTGGAGTGAATGAGGGAAAAATAAATATTCTTTTTTAGCCAGAGAGGTATAAGCTGAGATTTCTTGTATAGACATCCAACTGTACGTGCTAGTTCCATACTTAAGTTCTTTATGTGCACGGACCGGCTCAGGTCTTCCTTAAACTGAACCCCGAGAAACTTCTGCTCTTGAACTTGATAATTAAATTGTCCTCAAATTTTACACTTGCTTGCAATTGTTGTGTAAATATTTATTTACAGGACAAAATATAACATATGTTGTTTTCGAGGTATTTAGCCGTAATCTATTTCTTCTTAACCGGTTTGATAGGTGTGCAAGAAAGTTATTTACATAACATTCTAGTGTCAGCAGATTATGTGAAGAGAAGATATTAGTGTCATTTGCATACATTAAAACTTGAGCGGAACTATCTATCTCGACAACATCATTGATATAAATAAGAAATAATAATGGACCCAATATAGATCCCTGCGGCACTCTGTTTTAGCTTCGCAAGCATCGAGAAAGCGTCATTAGTTTTGACCAACTGATATCGATCATACAAATAAGTATTAAGAAGGTTTAATGCAATACCCCGCGCTCCGTATTTTGATAATTTCTTGAGTAATAGATCGAACGGTATAGAATCAAATGCCTTCTGAATGCCAAGAAACAAACCCAGTGAATATATTTTCTATTTTCCATGTTTTCAATTATTCTGTCTTTGATGTAGACAAGAGCCTGTTGAGTCGACCGGTGCTTCCGAAAGCCATACTGGCACTGTATTATTACTTGATGTCTTACAAAAAATGAAACTAATCGGTCATAAGTAATCACAAATATAAAAATAGTAATGATAAATATTTTAGATATTGCAGGTAGTACTGAAATAGGTCTGTAGTTAGGCAGGGTGTTTACATCACCACCTTTGTACACGGCACTAACTTTAGGGATTTTCAGTTGTTTCGGAAATACACCAGTAGTCAAAGTGAGGTTAAGTATATAGTTAGGAACTTCGGATATCAGTGGCGATATCAACTCTATTTCATTTGAGCCAAGTTCGTGAACCACAGGGGCTACATTATTTTTAAGCTTGTTGATCATATTTTAAATTTCACTTGGGTCACTTGGTCGCAGGAAAAGAGTTTGACTCAGCGTTGCATGAATAGGCATTGTGCCATCGCACATGTTTACATTGGTATTGGTGTAGGAAACTGCATCAACAAAAGTGTGTTTATTGCACAAGCTAGCCTTTCACCACTGCGAGTTTCACCATTAACTATGAGTTGCGTAAATTTAACGCTGGCTTTCTTTCTCGAAGTTAGTGAGTTAACAGCCTCCCATATTCGATGTGGATTATTATATACGCCCTCAAAAAGATTTTGTTAGTAATGCCGTTTCGCTTTCCTTAAGTCGGTCATTAAAGCATTACGGTACTTCTTGAATTATGCCAATGTAGCTGGACCTCGTGAACAAATAAAGTTGGGGTATAACCAGTTTTTTATTTTGACACGCTGATAAAGCTGAGCATTAATCCACGGTTTCCTCAGTTTCTTTCAAGTACGAGAGGACAGCTTTAATACTGGAAATGCAGTATTATTTGAATCACGCAGTAAAGAATATAATTTTTCGTAAGCTATGTTTGTGTTATCTCTTATGTATCTCACTCCAGTCAATCAGCTCAACTAGACGAAAAAGTTCTTTTTGGGTTACAGGGTTTATGGCTCGCCGTCCTTCTCCTTCATTTTTATGTTTGACTTGTCGCTTTGAAACTGAAATCAGCAGCAACAGTTGAAAATGATCGTATAGATCATACGAAAATATTCCACTAATAAGTTCCTGCGGATTAGCGTTTGTTATGCAAACATCCAAAATTGTGGCAGTTTGCAGTGCAAGTCTAGTTGGCTGCCTTACATAGTTTGCGAAGCCATATGTTCATAAGACTGTCTAAAAGTAAAGATAATTGGAAGCTAAGTCAATATTGATGTCCCCCATTATTATTCAGGATGTGTTAGAAAAGACGGGGGATGCCAAATCCAAGTCCATTAATTCTACGAAGCGACATTTGTGCCCCATCGGTGGCCGGTAAAAAGTGATCCCCACTATTTCCCAATAAGTGAGCATAAACAATCAAAATCAGCATTCATAGTTTTAGAAATCATCTATCAGCAAGCAAGAAAAAGTATCCCTATAGCCAACCCTCCACCCTTCTTTTGCTTACGGCAGTGATGTTCAGATCGGTAGCCCGGAAAGTGGGGTTTAGTGCCATCATCAGACAGCCATGTTTCAGTGAATTAGAATGTTAAACTCTATGGACAAAGTATACAAAAATGCATCAATGTCATCTTTTGGTTCAATACTTCTACAGTTTGCATGCATTGCAGAAAAAAAAAATTCACACAAGAAAAACCACGATTAAAAGCCTCAACAGTAGAGTATCTGCAATTGTCGTCTGGGTGCATCATCGTGAAGAAAATAACAAAACGCCATTAGGTCACCTCAGTGGCAATAGTATCACACAACTGAAGACTTGAACACTCCATGTTTATGGTCATACTGTTCTGCGTTGCAGTACAAAGCATGCTTTTTACATACAACCGTCGCGGTAGCGCATTTGCTGTGGCGTGGAGCTGCTGAGCTCGAAGTCGAAGGTATACGACCCCGGCTGCGGCGACCACACTTTCATGGGGGCGAAATTCAAAAACGCTCGTGAACTTAAATTTAGGTGCATGGTAAAAAAGGCCATGTGGTCAAAGTTATTCCACAGATGGTCACTACCGCTTGCAGCCTTATCGGGTTGCGGTTTTGGCTCGTGAAGCCCCAGAAGTTAATTTTATATGTTGTTACATACTTCTAGAACGTGCGGTACCAAAAGGGTCAAAGTTTCCCTCTCAATTTTTGTGCTTTCTGAACCCCAGAATTGTTGCCAAAGAGAACCTCGCCTACGCCTGCAAGATCGTGAACATGGGCGAGACTTCCCGCGAGTACCGGACCAGGTTCCTGCCGCGGGAGATAAACATCTTGGCGCGCCTTCGTCATCCGAACATCGCCCGCGTCTTCCAGATCATTTGCGAAGCGAGGAAAGTGTTTTTCATCATGGAGCTTGCCACAGCTGGCGACCTCCTATTCAAAATTCAAGTGAGTATCTCTAATCATCTCTTTAAACACCAGGCACCTGGAAGGGTGGCTTCCAGGTGCCTGGAATACGATTGCCATTAAGGGTGGTGTATTAATTCGTTCCGTGTTTAGATTTTTAGGCTTTTTGTGCCTTTTGATACTGTCTGTTGTCACTGACGCTCTCGACCTTAACCTCTTGTTCGTTTGAGGTGCCCCTTCAAACCCCACCCCCATGCATTTTAGCTACGCATGCATTGTTTGTGAAGCGCGAACATAATTGCGTATCGCACAGCAATAAACCTTGAGTTGCAGTTCAGCGGTCGTGCGTGTGTATCGCGGTTGACAATGGTTTGACGTGGATGGATAACGTGCTAAAGAGCGATAAGAGCCCATAATCGTCGGAGCAATCCTGATAAGGTTGATAATGACCGATAAGGATTGATAAGGGTCGGATCAAATCCGGTAAGATTCATAACGACCGAGAAGGGTTCTTAATGGTCGGTTCGAGTCCGAGAAGATCGCTAACGACCGAGAATGGGTCACAAGGGTTTATAGTGGTCGTGTCAAGTTTGATAAGATTGATAATGACACCGGGCTGCGGGAAGATGAGCAAGTGGCATAATGCTTACGCATACTTAGATAACTCTAGTGGAGTTCCTGCATAAATTTTCTATCAGCATTTTGACGGTATTACGGGGAAGCTGTATATGACTCGGATCCCGGGATTTCTTAATCTCCGTCGAAAGAACAGTCGACAGAAAACCATTCCACGAACTGAATGGAAACGTGCCTATCTCCATAGCAATTACGCATGCTTGATGTTGATAACCCAGTATTCGTTTCAATAAATAAAAGCACAAAATACGTGTAAAAACCACATAGTAGATAATAAGGGGCGTTCAAACAATGCGAAGTACGTACCGTTCTCCGCATGCGTTTCCCGGTAAATATTACGGTTGCATAGGCTTTAGTTGCCGGGAAGCGGCGACTGTAGCCTACGAAGCAGAGAGTGACGTTACTACAGTTTAATATTGTCACGTTGTAGTGGCGATGAAGAACAACGCAGTCAGTGTCGAAACTATGAGTTCACAAGTGTAACTCTTTATAGGCGAACTTGTTCCCAGAAAAACAAGTAACACTCAAGCTCAACAATAGCGGCGAGCAAAGTCGGCGATCGTCGAAAATTTGATCTGTGGATCAAACGCACCGGCTGTTTATGCATGGCTCACCGAACCTTCCAGCCTAATTCTTGGTGCTCGTGTAGGTTCTAGAATGTGGTCCAGTATTCCCGTCGCGCACTGAAATCGATTACACGAGGCTCGGCGACAACGTAGACAACAGATAGAAGCACCGATAACGTTTGAGAAACTTGCTATACAGAAAGGCGCGTCTTACGATCAGTGATAACCTTTAACATTTGTTAGCTGATGAAATGCGGCAACCCGATACAGATAAACAAGTAGGCGTGTCAATGCCCCCCTCTTAAAACATCGTCCATTTTTACGGAAGCGTTTAGGTGCCGCCATCTTGAGCTGGTAACGCTGCTGTTTTCTGTTTTTAGCAACGAAGTTTATGGTACTACAGTCCATTCGCAAGCATAAAAACAGTTGTATAAATGCGTTTAGCGTTTCATGACCATGTTACGTGACTTAACTTCTCATAAAACTAAGAAACTGTTTGTGTAAGAGCTGAATTTGGCGGCGCCCATGAATCGAATATAAAATCGTCTATACTACAAACCTCACTCAAGAGCGAAAACAAAAGCGCACTTAGTAGAAAAAAAAAAAAACGGGGGCAGCTTCACACTAGTGGTGCGAAGACAGTGAAGCTGGCTTCCCCATCTAGCTTTATCTCGGTTTGGCCAAGTTTTTGCGAGGTTATGCTTCGAGGCTCGGCCACGTGTTGCGCAAGATCACCCCACGGCAGCGGCACCCCGGAATCAACGACAGCCCAAGGAGCAACGAACACTCGGTCATTAAAGTATCTGGACGCTAAAACGCTTTTGCTAGGTTTCGTGGGCTCGTAAATCCGGATCTTCTGCGAATCATCGAAGTTCCGCCGCCGCTTCGGCGGCGCGATGCTCGGGATCGGACCGAATTCGTCTCACTCGCTGTCGTGTAAAGGTGGATTCACACAACCGGACGGAGGAGGAATTTTCGCAGCGGATGGCGTATCACGTGACGCGCGCGTCATCAAAACGTGCCGCCCTCGTCTAGTCCGGGCTCCTCCGCTCGCGGTCCGGATTGAAAATGCTCGTCGGTATTTCCATCCGTCCGTTTGGCGGTCGTCTGACCTCAATTTAGCGTAGTCAACGTCAAATCTGTCAACATCGGACGCATTGGCGTGGCTACGATGGCGTGTTATCGGCTTGGAGCCACGTGTGATTTCGTTGTGCAGCAGTGACCGCGTGTATTTTGTTGTGATGCAGCGGGAAAGGCGAGTCGTGGTTGCGCGCGCATTTCTATTTACTCAGACCGCGCAGCCTGCGTGACTTCAACATGAGTGAGGTGCACAAGAAAACGCTAAGTGACGAGGCAACCGTCACTCTTTTGGTTCTTGTTGAGGGATTCATAGCACTATGGCATATAGGGCACGCCGAGTACGCAAACGCGCAGCTGCTAATAAACGTTGGAGTCGAGAGTAAGCACGCGGATTCCGCAAACGGCGGTCCGGCTGTGCGAATGCGACCTAAGTCGGCTGCGCCGGATTCAAGTGCTGACGTCACTGTTTGTCCGCGGAGCAGGCGGGATTTTGCCCTCGCGTGTGTATCCACCTTAAGGGCGCGGCGGCTTTCGCGCCGTGCTTCCTCTTCTTCGGTAGTGACGCTCTTTTTCGGCCGCCCCATCTTCGCGGCGATGTACTCGTTGCGGAGACGGCGGGACTTTTGTGTCGCCGCGGTGGCGATGCGCAGCTATATATCCAATGGGTCGGCGCAGTGACGTCATGGCTTAGCTCCGCCTCAGCGCAGCCGCAGCAACCACTCCGCACGGCGCGGTGACGTCATGGCTCGGGAAAGCTAAGGCGAAGCGATGCGGCGCGCGCGATGACGTCACGGCTCACGCAGCTGTGGCGAGGCTCGGTTGGCGCAGCTGGGGTGAAGCGTTGCTAGGCGACGCATGATGACGTCATCACCAGGCGGAGGTTTTGCGGCGTACACTCGACGGACCATCATCGAGGTTAAACAGCTTCGCTAGTTCACAGTGGTGTGTGCCATTGCGCTTGGACCCTTTCTGCACTACCTCCAGGATCGGCCCACATTTCAGGCGTACACTACCAGAGTACCTGCAGCTTTAAAAGCTTCGCTGTTAATAACAACGAAACAAAGAAACAAAGTGGAAAAATGCGCTAGCGCTGGGAGAACGACTTAAGGTGCCCAACATGAACCATTTAAGGTCATGCGCAGCGCCGCTGTGATTGCGAAGTGACGTTTGGCCCGACCTCATAGTCCAGTGCGCCAATACGATGAATGATCCTGTAGGGTTCGAAATAGCGTCGCAAAAGTTCTCACTAAGTCCTCGTCGGAGAATCGGGGTCCAAACGTTCATGGTCGCCGGGATGGTATTCTACGTAGCGTCGTCAAAGATAGTAGTGCCGGCTGTCTGTCCTTTGCTGGTTCTTGATGCGCAGGCGGGCAAGTTGTAGCGCTTCTTCGGCGCATTGCAGAAAGATGGCGACGTCGAGTGTTCTTCACCGGTAAAGCGTGGCAGCATGTCGTCAAGAGTCGTCCTCGAGTTCCATCCGTAAATGAGCTTTAATGAAGGGACCTGCGTTGTTTCTTGCACTACCGTGTTGTACGCGAAGGTTACGTATGGAAGGACGGCATCCCACGTCTAGTGCTTGGCATCGACGTACATCGCTAACATGTTTGCGAGCGTCTTGTTCAGGCGTTTTGTTAGGCCATTCGTTTGCGGGTAATAGGCGGTTGTTCTCCAGCGACTTATCTGGCTATATTGCAGAATGGGTTAAGTTCAGCTGTAAAAGCCATTCCTCTGTTGGTATTAATGACTTCTGGCGCACCATGTCGCAGCAGGATGTTCTCGACGAAAAATTTCGCTACTTCCGCCGCACTACCTTTGGGCAGGACTTTCGTTTTGGCCTAGCGCATAAGGTAGTCGGTGACTACAACGATGCACTTGTTGCCGGGTATTGACGTATGAAAGGGCTCCAACAAGTCCATCCCAATCTGCTGAAATGGTCGGCAAGGAGGCTCGACCTGCTGTAGCAATCCCGCTGGCCTTTTCAGTGGTGTCTTCCGTCGCTGGCTGTATCGACACTTCTTGACGTCACTTCTAGGTGGGATCAGCATTCAGGCATGGCCAGTAATACTCTCCGGAATCCTCGCGAGCGTACGAGAAAAGCCGAGATGCGCTGTCATGGGTCAACATGAAGGGCGTGTAGAGCCTCTGGCCGCAGTGCCGAAAGCACAACGAGAAGGTAGTTGACGCGGACTGGCCAGAAGGCTTTTTTTTACGACGACGCCTTTTGCAACAAAAACGAGGACTATCCAAGCCGAGATACCCTTGGGGCAATGTCGGTCTTCCCATTCATGAAGCCGGGTCAGTTTTCTGCTTTTCGGTGAAGTCGACGGCACTTATTGTCCCCCCAAAAAGAGTGGTCTTCCTGGTCGTCTTGCGGCGGTAGGTCAATAGGAGCGCGGGAGAGGCAGTCGGCATCAGAGTGCTGTTGCCCGGACTTGTATATCACAGTGATGTCGAATACCTGCAGTCGAAGGCTCGACCATGCTAGGTGTCCTGAAGGGTCTATTTTACAGTAAAACCGGATAACGAATTAGTTCGTGCATTTCCTGTAAACCACCCAATCATACCTGAAAGCATGTCCGACGCCAATGGTGTCGAACGTGCTGACGAATTAAAGCTGACATCATCCACTGGTATAGATGGCATCAATGCTAAAATATTGAATAATACTAAAACCGTCTGGTCACATATATTCCAGCAGTCTCTTTCCTCTGGAGTGCAGACTGGAAGGCGGGCAAGGTCATTCCAATCCCAAAGAAAGGTACGACATCCTCGTCCAAACATTATCGCCCCAGATAAATCACATGTGCATGCTCAAACGTAACCTATTCTACGTGGTTAAATTTCTAACATCTTTCAACGTTTTTAATCTCAACACGGTTTCTAGAAAGGTGTTTCCTGCGATACTCAACTTTCACGGTTGTTTAATGACATTCTATATAGTATTGACTTAAATGAACCAGTCGACGCATGTTTTTAATGTTGAGGAAGCGTTTGACAAAGTTTTTCATAAACTGCTCTTTTACAGCGAAGTTGTATATGCATAATCGAAAACACTTGTGGTCCGACCACAGAAACCCATCGGCGGAAATAAACCTATCAAAAACTCGCGTCTCGTTCACTTGGTATATGTCAAAATTGTCATGGAAGGGTACGATAACATTCGAGAAACTTCCGATAGAGAAAGGCGAGTATTATGATCAGTGATAACCTTTAACATTTGTTAGCTGGTGAAATGCGGTCACCGGATACAGATAAACAAGTATACGTGTGAATATGCAAAAGATGAACTCGCCTAGCAACTTATTTCATTTGTGTACTGATAGCGCTATAGGAAGGTCACGAATAGTTAGGACTCCCGAAGAGCAGCGTGATCTCGATGAAGGGCGACGGGAACAGCTACGTCAATATGCACAACGGCTTTGTGCTCAGGCTAGGCAGGATGCAGTGGTCCTGCCCAAAGCAAGCCACGCACAGTTAGGACGCCTGAAGAGCACAAAACGGTTATCAATGTAGTTTCAAAGCAATAAAGTTTGGTACAGCGCGCATAACTTTCTTGCTGTCAATCATTTCACGTAGTGCATTGCGCAATCGTTGAAGGCTACGTCACATTGGTCTATTGGATCAGGTGACACCATAGCTTCACTGGCCAACCACCTTCATAGCGTGGATTGGAGGCCATTTTTTTATATCGTTGCGAAAAATCGCACTTAATTAGCGAACATGAGTAGGTCCATGAGCGAGCATAGTACTTTAATTTTGCGCGTTAAACGATGTAAGCATATGTATTCATTCTTCAAAATTTTTCGACAGGGAGATTGAAGATATATTCCAAACAGCAGCCTCAGATATTCCTGACGGACCGTAGAACTTACTCGGATTCCTTCGGGATGTTTCTTGTTATTAAAGAGCTTAGCAGTGCAATTTCACACACCTTTTTGACGCCTTCACTCATCTTGCTGCCTATTTTAATTTGGTAACATAATGCGAATAAAATACTGCGTGCCACTCAGTCAGCAGCCTTCACTGAATGAAACTCATTATGGAATTGAACCATTGCTACCTTCCCAGAATACGCATTACATCATTCTTTTTGCTTCGGGCGGTATGTGCAATTAAGTGATTAGCATATAACTGTTCGCCTACTTCAAGCGTTTTGAGCCTATATATATACAATTACGGGGAGTATTTACTGAAAAGTAAACCACTAGCACCTGTTCAATAAAGACTGCACAGAGCGCGCAGGTTTCAGCTGGTATTCAGTCCGACAGGAGAGCCTCTGACCCAGCCCCACTACAACGTCTTTGTCGTCACCATTGCTCGTGAAATTATCACCGGCCGGTGAACCACTGTCCCGTTGCCTGTCGTGCTCAAATGGGTTATCACAGTTGTAACGCTTGAGGCGGGAAACGTATGATGTCACTTCGTGGTGTGGCAGTCGATGAGGTGGATGCCATGGGAGTTATCTAATAGGTGACATGAGTCACCTGCACATCACGTGGTAGGACCCGACGTACCACTACATTAAGGTTTCACAGAGGCCGACACGACGAGATGGGAGCTGGAGAAGGAGGAGAGAGCCCGGTGGAAAATCAGTTTCCCGTTGTCGACGATTGTAAATGGCCTTTTTGCGCGGTCTGCGATGATGAGAGCCGAGCGCAGGCTACTGTGCGGGCGACGAGCGCACACGTGATGGCATCTTGCGCATAGGAAGTCGTGGACGTGGAGGCCGGATCAGAAGGGAGCAAGGCGTCAAAGGGTAGTAAGGGATGGCGTCCAAAGAGAAGATAGAATGGTGAGTAGCCGGCAGCTTCATGACGCGAGGAGTTGTGTGCAAATGTGACGAACGGAAGAGCAACGTCCCAATCGTGGTGGTCATCGGCAACGTACATGGAAAGCATGTCGGTCAGTGTACGGTTGAAGCGTTAGGTGAGTCCATTTATTTTAGGGTGATATGAGATGGTGAAGTTGTGAAGTATCACGTACATGATCGAAGTAGATCGTCAACCACACGAGACAGGAAGCAGCGACCGCGATCTGCGAGTAGGTGACGTGGAGCACCATGCTGGAGGATGAAGTCGTACAGTAGGAAGTCGGCTGCGTTTGTGGCGCGGCTGGTTGGCAACGCTCGAGTGATATGATCGCGTGGTATATCGCGTGGTATGATCTGTAGCGACGGCAATCCATTCGTTGCCTTTCGTAGAAATTGGAATGGGACCGAGCAAGTCCAGGCCCACTCCATAAAACGGCTCGGTTGGAACGTCAATTGGCTGAAGGAGACCAGCAGGTTGAGTCGCAGGTTTCTTGCGACGCTGACACAGGTCACAAGACATTACGTAGCGGTGAACGGGCCGATAAAGGCCCTTCCAGAAAAAACGTCGTCGTATGCGATCATAAGTTCTCGAGACGCCTACGTGCCCGGAAGTGGGGGCGTCATGAAACTGGACGAGGACATCCCTGCGCAGATGATGCGGGACAACGAGCAGAAGTTCTGTGCCGTCGGGGTGCATGTTGCTGCAGTAAAGAACGTTATCCTGAAGTAAGAACATGTTGAGGGAAGGGTCGAGGGTGCCGGATTGCAGACCATCAATAAGAGAGAGCAACAATGGATCTCTACGTCGTTCGTCGGCCACATGGATGAAGTCTGTTATCGCCAAGACGTAGGTGTCGGGGTCCGTTCAGTGAAGCCGGGTGGTTCAACGGCATGGCGGGAGAGGCAGTCAGAGTCATTGTGTAACTTGCCAGATTTGTACACTACCAAGAACGTGTACTCCTGTAATCGTAATGCCCAACGGCCGAGCCTCTCTGTGGGGTCTTTAAGTGTTGAGAGCCAGCAGAGACGCATGACGGTCTGTTATGGCCACGAACGGCCGTCCATATATGTATGGACAGAATTTCGCGACAGCCCAGACGAGAGCTAGGCACTCCCGCTCAGTAATGGTGTAATTCGTTTCCGACTGTGACAGAAGACGACTAGCATACGCTATCACACGGTTGGCTCCGTTCACCAATGCCATCCATGGCCGCTTGCGTCGGTGCGAAGTTCTGTTCTACCAGCCGGGTCAAAATGAGCCAGCACAGGTGGTGAAGTGAGGGCACAAATCAACGACGCAAACGAAGACGCTTGGTCCGCGCCCCAAGAAAAGGCCGCATCCTTATTGAGTAGGCACATGAGGGGTCGAGCAATGTCCGTTAAGTTGAGAACAAAGCGGCGATAGTAGGAGGAGAGCCAAAGAAAGCTGCGTACTTCTTGCGTGGACCGTGGAACCGGGGACTCGCGGACGGCACGGACCTTGTCAGGGTTCGCTTGGACACCAGTAGCGTCGTGGAGGTGTCCAAGTAATTTGATCTGGCGGCGCCCAAAGGTACACTTCGGTGACATGAGCTGGAGGCCAGCCTGGCGAAATATGTCGAGAATGGCCGACAGACGAGGGAGGTGGCTGTAAAAGCTGGGCGGGAAAACGATGACGTCGTCCAGATAACATAGACAGGTCGACCATTTCAGACCGCGTAGAAGAGTGTCCATCCTGCGTTCAAAAGTTGCAAGACTATTACACAACTCAAAAGGCATAACCTTAAATTGGTAGAGGCCGTTGGGTGCGATGAATGCGGTCTTCTCGCGGTCGCGGTCATCGACGGCAATTTGCCAGTATCCCGAGCGGAGGTCTAGGGACGAGAAATATTTGGCACCATGGAGGCAGTCGAGCGCATCATCAATTCGTGGGAGAGGATACACGTCCTTCTTCGTTACCCGATTGAGATGGCGATAATCGACGCAAAACCGCCAGGTGTTGTGTGGGCGTTTATTACGCACATCTTCCTCATCTGTATGTTATCATCATCATCTTCGCACTTTTACCTATCCTCCTCTTTGCCTGTATATGTGTTCATCATCATCGCCTGTGTGCTGCGCTGGTTCGCTGACGAGCTCCCGGGCCTAATAAACGTCGTTCCAACCGAGACGTCACAAGTGGTGGAGTGTGCTCTTCGGTCCTACGTCCTCTGGCCGTCCGGTCTGCCTCCTGGAGCTTCGTTCAGGTCGCCGCTTGCGCCCACCGTCTGCTAGCATGCCGCAGGACGTGCAGCCTGGCGCCCCTATTTCCACCATTCCGACATCGCAAGTGCCTCCTTCCTTTATCATCAACAGCGCCCAGCGTGACCCCCATCTCTTCGCTGGTCTTCGCGGAGAGGATGTCGAAGACTGGCTGGACGATTATGAGCGAGTCAGTTCCGCCAATCACTGGGATGATGTAAATAAACTACGCCATGTCTCCTTCTATCTGTCTGGCGTGGCGAAGACGTGGTTCTTTAACCACGAGCCCGAATTGACCGACTGGACTCTCTTCAAGTACCAGCTTCGTGAAGTGTTCGGCACACCGGCTGTTCGGTCCACTCTCGCCAAGAAAAGCCTCGATGCTCGCAAACAACACCTGGGCGAGTCGTACACCTCCTACATCGAGGACGTCCTTGCACTCTGCCGACGTGTGAATTCTTCAATGTCAGAGTCGGACAGGGTACGCCACATTCTCAAAGGCATTGGAACTCTTGCCTTCAATGCACTCGCCACTAAGAATCCGGCTACCGTCGCTGACGTCGTAATCACTTGTCAGCGCCTCGATGAGCTCGAGTCTGTCCGCCTACAGCCCGACATTGACGATGCCCATTCTACGGGGGACCATGACCTACGTACACTGATACGCACGCTCATACGCGAAGAGTTACAATCGATGGGGTTAACCTCCCCTTCGACGTATCCCAGCCAACCTTTTGGTGCGTCATTGCGTGACGTTATCAGGGAAGAGCTGTCGTCCTTGACCTGCGCTGTGCCAGCACAAGCTCCTGTCCCTCACGCATTACCAACTACCGCACGACCGACATACGCGCAAGTTGCTGCCAAGCCTACCGGCCACGTCACTTCTCCGTTGCCGCTACCAACTTACGCGTCGGTTGCTACTGCGCCCACGGTTCACTTCCCGTCATCACCGCCAGAGCCTTCATCGGCCCATCTGACCTCCCTATCACACGGTACACCGAACACCCCCTACTACCCCCCTTGGCGTCCGTCTCGTCCTACGTGCTATTATTGTGGCTATCGCGGCCACATATCACGCTTTTGCCGCAAGCGCCAGCAAGACGAGCGTCGGGGCTACGATATGTGTGAGCGCGATTTTTACAGTGGGGCCTCTTACCAAGGGCGGCGTTACTCTTCACCTTCGCAACGCTCTCCATCTCCGCCTGCATCACCTGATGCACGAGGCGCTTACCGTTCGGCCAGACGCCGTTCTCCATCACCCTACCGCCGCTCATCGTCACCACTTAGGCCTGCCTCCCTTACCTCTACCGTTCGCGCGGAAAACTAAGCGATGCAGTTTCCGGAGGAAAAACTGCATACAAACACAAGACTGAAATTCCTCCAGCGCGCCCATCCAATATGATTCGTGTGTACGTTGAAGGGGTGCCCGTGGATGCTTTAGTGGATACTGGTGCGGCTTTGTCGGTTATGAATGTTCATTTGTGTTCCCGTCTGAAGAAAGTTATGACGCCTTACGATGGTCCCACGCTGGTTGCAGCCGAAGGGAACACTATTCGACCTGCTGCCTTCTGTACTGCGCGTGTACTTATCGATGACATTCTCCATCACATACAGTTTGCTGTGCTATACCCGTGCTCTCACCAGCTGATTTTGGGATGGGATTTTCTATCTTCTGCCTCTGCTGCTATTTGTTGTGGGCAGCGTGTGATACACCTTACCGACGCCGAACACTTGCTTGGCGAAGAAACCCATACGCCACTTCACCTGACCGCTGCGGAAGATACGGAACTACTCCCAGGACAAATCCAACTAGTTACTCTCCTATCCGACGACATTGACCATGGTGACGTCTTGGTGTTCCCTTCTTCACGTTGCCTTACTAAAGGCATAACATTTACATCAGGAGTTGTTCGATTCCACAATGGATCTGCACTGGTCACTGCCACGAACGCAACTCCAGAAAAAATCCTCCTTCCGCAAGGCACAACCGTTGCATCCGTCGCCGATCTGGAGCCTGTCTGCGTCTTGCCACTTACACCAGTCTCTTCTGGGGACCCATCTTCTGGTGATTCTTCTTCGGCCGCCGCCCTTACAGCAGTCATCAGCACTGACTTGAAACCAGCGCAGACACAACAGCTGCTGGCTTTGTTGAAAAAGCACGCCAATTCTTTCGACGTGTATTCGTCAACGTTGGGCCAAACAACCGTTGCAGAGCATCGCATTCTGACAGACAAAACATCTATCGTACGGCGCCGCCCGTACCGTGTGTCTCTAGCCGAGCGGCAAATCATCGAAGACAACGTCGCAGACATGCTGGAACGCAAGGTAATTCGCCCCTCGGCTAGTTCTTGGTTGTCTCCTGTTGTCTTGGTCCGCAAAAAAGATGGCTCCGTGCGCTTTTGCGTCGATTACCGGGCGCTCAACAAGATAACTCGAAAAGACGTCTACCCTATGCCGCGCATTGATGACGCCCTTGATTCCCTCCAAGGTGCGGAATACTTTTCCAGCCTGGATCTGCGTTCCGGCTATTGGCAAATCCCCATGCACGAAGACGATAAAGAAAAAACGGCGTTCGCAACCCCCGATGGACTGTACGAGTTCAACGTAATGCCTTTCGGGCTCTGCAACGCGCCTGCGACTTTTGAGCGCATGATTGACACCGTGTTGCGTGGCCTGAAGTGGAAGACCTGCATGTGTTATCTGGACGACATTGTCATTTTTTCATCCACATTTAATCAGCACCTACAACGCTTGGATGAAGTTTTGACGTGCCTCGCCCGCGCTGGTCTTCAGCTGAACACCAAGAAATGCCGTTTCGCCAGCAAAGCCATTAAGATCCTGGGTCATGTCGTGAGCAGGGATGGCATTCAGCCGGACCCTGACAAGACTGCTGCAGTTCTTCGCTTTCCTCGTCCTGACAGACCCAAAGACTTGCGCAGTTTCCTTGGCCTCGCCTCTTATTTCCGTCGCTTTATCCAGAACTTTGCCTCCATCGCAGCTCCATTACACAAGCTACTAGCTTCCGGTGTACCCTTTCTGTGGTCCCAGGAATGCGAATTGGCGTTTGCACGATTGAAGGACGCCCTCACCTCTGCACCTGTGGTTTGCCATTTTGATGAGGCCGCACCGACTCTCCTACACACAGACGCTAGCGGCCGCGGTATAGGTGCTGTTCTTCTGCAACGCGACAACTCGTCGCGAGAGAGAGTCATTGCATACGCCAGCCGTGTACTCAGCGCTTCCGAAAAGAACTATACGATCACTGAGCAAGAGTTCCTGGCTATTGTTTGGTCGATACAGAACTTTCGCCCTTATCTCCACGGCCGCCATTTCACCATCGTTACGGACCACCACGCTTTATGCTGGCTTTCCACGCTCAAGAACTTGTCTGGACGCCTGGGTCGCTGGATTTTACGCCTCCAAGAGTATGATTTCGAAATCATGTACAAGTCCGGGAAGAAACACCAAGACGCCGACGCTCTTTCTCGCTGCCCGCTTCCTACGGCCCCGCTCGACGCCTCTGCAATCGCTTCGCACGTCACCAGTTCGACCGACACTGCTACGGTTTCCTCCCTGGCCTCTATGTACCAACTGCCTTTCGACGATGATCAGCCACTCGCCTCTCGTCAGCTGGCTGACCCGTACTGTCAACGCTTCATTGATCACCTCTCTGGGGCTTCTCGTCCACCTAACGCGCGCCTCCGTCGCCAGCTCGCGCACTTTAAGCTGGACGATGGCGTGCTGTATCGCCGTATTTACCATCTTGACGGGCAACGCTGGGTGCCAGTTCTACCACGCTCTCTCCGACTTCGTGTCCTCAACGCCTTTCACGATGATTTGACAGCTGGCCACCTTGGGTTCCATAAAACCTATGACCGCATTTGAAGTCGTTTCTATTGGCCTTGCCTTTCTGCTAGCGTCGCCAGATACGTCGCTTCCTGCTCTCCCTGCCAGCGACGCAAGCTCCCAACATCTGCTCCTGTCGGCCAATTACAGCCGCTTCCGTGCCCTGCAGCCCCGTTCGAGGTTGTTGGGATTGACCTTTACGGGCCCCTTCCGGTCACTACTGCTGGCAATCGATGGATAGTGACTGCCGTCGACCATCTGACGCGCTACGTTGAGACAGCTTCTGTGCTTACTGGCTCTGCTTCGGAAGTTGCTTACTTCGTTCTTGAAGCCATTATTCTACGCCATGGTGCTCCTCGTGTACTGCTCAGTGACCGTGGAAAGGCGTTCCTTTCCCAACTGCTAAACGAAGTTCTTCGAGCCTCCGGCACAGCCCACAAGACAGCTTCTAGCTATCACCCCCAGACTAACGGCCTGACCGAGCGGTTTCATCGCACCCTTGCCGACATGATCGCCGCTTATATTCAACCAGACCACAAAAACTGGGATGTTCTTTTACCATTCGTCACTTTCGCTTATAACACGGCCGTGCAGCGCACAACTGGCTACTAGCCATTTTACCTCGTTTATGGACGCTCCCCTACTTTCTTTCTGGACGTTTCATTCTTCAACTCCAAGGCTAATACATCTCTATCATCATGCGAAGAGTACATTTCCCGACTCGACCACTGTCGCCAGCTTGCTCGCCTGAACACAGAGGCCAGACAACAAGACCGGAAAAATATTTACGACGAATGCCATCGCGTTGTATCTTTTCGACCTGGTGACGAGGTCCTGCTCCTGACTCCTGTTCGCACCCCTGGTTTATGCGAAAAATTCCAGCCACGGTTTATCGGGCCGTACATAGTCCTTGCACAGACTTCGCCTGTCAACTATCGCGTTACTCCTCTTGACGCCCCCACAGACCGCCGTTGCCGCAATACCGAGGTTGTCCACGTCTCCCGCATGAAGCTCTTCACGCGGCGTGCCTCGACACCTTGACGGCCGGCCAGGATGGCCGCTTTCACGTCGGGGGGAAATTAGTGTGGGCGTTTATTACGCACATCTTCCTCATCTGTATGTTATCATCATCATCTTCGAACTTTTACCTATCCTCCTCTTTGCCTGTATATGTGTTCATCATCATCGCCTGTGTGCTGCGCTGGTTCGCTGACGAGCTCCCGGGCCTAATAAACGTCGTTCCAACCGAGACGTCACAGTTGTCCTTTTTCACAAGCTCTACAGGGGGTGCCCAAGGGCTAGACGAAGGCCCTATAACATCTTTTCTCTACCTCCTCTTGGATTACTTGGCGCTCAGAGAGACACTCGGTAAGGGCGCTTGTGAAGGGGGCTAGCGTCTCCAGTGTCGATGCGGTGGGCCACGACATGTGTGCGGCCTAGTGGACTGTTCTCAACATCAAATACGTCAAGATAAGAAAATAGAACACCACGGAATTCTCCAATTTGGGAACGTAAGAGGTCGGGGGATATCATTTTGTCCAGAAGTGCCTGGGTTGGCGCCGGTATGACAGGTTGCGTCACGGTCTCAGCGTCAGCAGCGAATGCAGAAACAGTACATTGTTCCAGAGGGGACAGTTCGGCTAGTGAAATTCCTTGAGGAAGAACATGGGTCAAAGTAGAAAAGTTGAGTACTGGAATACTGGAAGCAACGTTCTGTTGTTGACAATAACCACTACGGTATGAGGAAGTGCGATGTTGCGCGAGAGGATCAGATCTGTGAGGGGAGCGACCACATAGTCACCATCAGGGACTGTGGGAAACGTTGACATAGCGATATAGGTAGCAGCTTGAGCGGGTAGTCGATAGCAACTCCACGGAACGTAGGCGAGTGTTACTTGATGCGGCATCATCAGGACACAATGGAAGTTCGAGCCGCAAAATGGGAGTAGAATAATCGATGAGGGCAGAGTGGGCACTCAAGAAGTCAATACCAATAATGACATCACGTGGGCAAGCGTCGAGAACAGCGAAGAGAAATGAAGTGTGGTGGCCGGCAGCAGTAACGCGGGCCGTGCACATACCAATAACCGGTGTTCGGATGCCGTCAGCTACTCGCACAGTAGGAGAGACGGCAGGTGTCAGCACTTTGCATAGGCGGCGTCGGAGCGTAGAAGTCATAACAGATATGTGGGCGCCAATATCCACGAGAGCAGTAACGGTCACGCCTTTGACGAGAAAACCGAGCAAATTCCGTCTTGAATTAGGGGTCAATAGAGGTTTTTCGGTCCTTGTCGTCAATGCAGCCTCACCTCCAGGAGCTGCACTGCCTAGTTTCCCGAGTGGCGTCCAGAGTATGCCGGAGAGGGAGAGCGACGGCGTTGAGGGGAACGCGAATGGCGACTCTGAGGTTACGGCGATCGGCTAGACCAGTGTCCTTGTGCGGCAATATCAGCGTACGTCGATTCACAGTGCGAAGATAGACTGTGAGGTTCACGGGCCGGAAGGTGGTCGTCGAGAAGAGATGTGCTAGAATACGGGCCACGATCTTGGCGGCGGTCACCAGGAAGCTTGGTCGGTAATACCGACTAACGTTGCACGCTGGGCTTGTTGGTATAACATGATGGAGGCAAAGGGCGTAGCGCATCAGACACAGGACACAAGAGGAAGAACACTGACAACATACATTTGGCGCTAACTTTCAACAAGTACTTATGCGGGATCACAGCATACATATATACCACTCTCTCGCCGGCAATAAAACGCGTGCTTCGAGCAACCTGATAGCACATCTCGCTACAGAATGGGAAGTAAGTGAAATAATAATAATAATAATAATAATAATAATAATAATAATAATAATAATAATAATAATAATAATAATAATATTAATGCCATGCGTATAACTTCCACCTCTTTTCCCGACAATGAAATGGACGGTTTGCTGATACAAGACCCACCGAAGGTGGCGATGTGATATGCCTCAATAATGAGCCTGGTCATCTCGTTTAGGCTTTTAACACGAAAGTGTTTTATGCCGGGGTCCACCAAGACTTCACTGACGTATTTCCGTCACGGAAATACGTCAGCTTACAATGTACACGAACATAATACAAAGAAAGAAACCAGAAGAAAAAGTTCCACAAACATGCAAAATTTGGAAATCGAACCCACGACCTCTCGGTCCGCGACGATAGATCGCCGAGCGTTTAACCCATTGCGCCACAAACGCATTTGCAGAGAGCTACACAGACGCGCCTTATATATCTAACACTCCTCCGTGTACCCGCGCTCTTGCTCGGGGCGGTGCCGCCGCCTACGAGCAGAAAAGAGAAGTACTGCATTATGACACTAACGCGCACCGACAGTGAACGCTTCGGTGGTCTCAGCACTACGACGCCTCGATGCCAGCATTCGAAGGGACGCTGGCATCAAGAAGCACTACCAACGCCACCTAGGTGGCGTTCACCGTACTCAGCACAGCGGAGCGTGGCCTCCGCAATTAGCTCTGAAAATGATTCTGAAGTTGATCGCGGAGGCTGCAATTACGACGCGCTGTACGCGCTGATTTGACTCGGTGACGATTCAGTTACGTGCTTTGTCTTGCGCGTTGTATTAGTGTGTCAGTTACGTGCTTCGTCTTTCGCGTTGTGCTAGCGTGTGCAGCGTAGTGCAGCTTCCATATGCACGACGGTTGCTCATGGTCATCGACGTTGGTAGTCGTGATGGAGGAGACGTGCCACCAGGCGTCAGCGTGGGTGCATCAACGCCTAAGGGCGCTTTAGCCACAAAACACCAATAGACATTATATATCAATGTGCAATAAACATTACACTACTTCTGTGAAGACACGTTTCACTTTCGTGTTCTATACCGATTCCTATATAAGAGGGATCAACCACATTTTTTTTCCTAGAATCGCCGTATCTTCAAAGATGGGCTGGCAGGGGCAATTCTTGAAGTGCTGTGCAAGAAAACCATCGGCTTGCTCTTTGCTCACATTGCGACTATGCTCACGTAGCCTATCATTAAGGCAACGCCCGGTCTGGCCGATGTAGCAGGCTCCGCAGGATGTAGGTATCTGGTAGACGACACCGCTTACACATTCTGCAGGCTTCTTCTGGTGCTTCTTTTCGCAGGTGGTCTTCTTTGTACCTCCTGGTGTGGTCTTCCTACATAGACTGCTTAATTTGTTAGGCGCTGAAAACGTTAGGCGCTGTCAGCTTGACTAAGGTTCAATCGCGGGCCATCGGGTTATGCAAGAGGATGAATCTAGCAAAGGTGCTGAATAATATCTACAGGTACAAGAAGCTTGCCTTGGATGTGTTTTTTAGTGCGAAGACTCATAAAGTGGACGTCCCGTTTAGGGTAATATTATCGGAAAGGGACACGTGGCAAAAATGTATCGCTGTATTCCTGATGGAAAAACTGAACCTACTGGACGTTAAGGATCCGTTCCTGGTTAAAAACTCGGAGCAGGTTTTATAATTTGTCAACTGGCATGCTAACAAAGGACTAAAAGTGTTTTCCGTCGACATCAAAGACCTCTACTACTCGTTACCGCGGTCTGGACTAATGACCTGCGTTGAACGCGGGATTGACGACTTTGGCAGTGTAAGCTTTCAAAACGAAGCAGGAACTTCTGTGGCTAACTTTTTAGTACTATTGGATGTGTATTTGTCGTCCACCTTTGTGACTTGGAAAGGTTCACCGTACCTATAGAAGAACGGTGTGTGCATCGGGTCCTGCGTAGCCCCAGTCTTGAGTAATTTATATCTGGGCATGTTAGACAGATGCCTAGACGCCAAGTTGAAAGGCTCAAGGGTTATTAAGGTATTTCGGCATGTCGACGATTATCTGATCGTGCTTGATTGTAAGTACCAATTGCTTGAGCAGGAATGTGGCAGTGTTCTATGTGCTGTACGAGAGTGTCTTACGCCGCTCGAGATTACCTTTGAGTTACCTAGTGACGGTGCCATACGGTTTTTAGACTTACAGATTGTTGTAAATGACCATCAAACATGCTGGCTTTATCATCTTCGCGCCAACAAACCTTTGCTCTCATTTCGTTCTTCGCACTCTAAACTTGTCAAGAGGTGAATCGTAAAGATGTGCCTAACCAATGCTCTAAAGAAATCTTGCCAACATCTAATCAATGTTAGCTTCACACAGCAAGTTAAACGCCTTCGCGACTCGGGGTACCCTAACCACATCATCGTGTCTGTAGCTGAGGGATTGCTAAGGCAGATTCATTCGAAATTATCCTCGCCAGTGTGCCCCAACATAGAAAAGAATAGGGTAGCTGTCATACCCTACATGCATGGATTGTCGCATCGCCTCAAGAAAATAGCACAACGCAATAAGATTCCAGTTGCGTTTTCAGCGCGTAACATATTAAGCAGTTTATGTAGGATGACCACACCAGGAGATACAAAGACCACCTGCGAAAATAAGCACCAGAAGAAGCCTGCAGAATGTGTAAGCGGTGTCGTCTACCAGATACCTACATCCTGCGGAGCCTGCTACATCGGCCAGACCGGGCGTTGCCTTAAGGATAGGCTACGTGAGCATAGTCGCAATGTGAGCAAATAGCAAGCCGAAGGTTTTCTTGCACAGCACTTCAAGAATTGCCCCTGCCAGCCCATCTTTGAAGATACGGCGATTCTAGGAAAAAGCCTAAACGAGATGAGCTCATTATTGAGGCATATCACATCGCCCCCTTCGGTGGGTCTTTTATCAGCAAACCGTCCATTTCATTATCGGGAAAAGAGGTGGAAGTTATACGCATAGCATTATTATTATTATTATTATTATTATTATTATTATTATTATTATTATTATTATTATTATTATTATTATTTCCATATCTGAGTCAGCTTTTCTTCCGAAATTTTCGAAGTGTGATCTGGAAGAAATTCTTTTCAGTTTCCGTCCTAACAAGCCCACTGGATATGATGGAGTATCATTACACATCATCCGAAGGAATTTCAATGTTCTGGCAGATATTATTCTTCATATTGTCACGCGCTAAGGCAAGATCAATCAACAGTACTAGCAGCCAGACCCGAAGAATGCCAGACACGAAAAGACGGTTCTCCAGCTGGCGCGGGATCTTCGACTTCGTCGTCTTCTTCGCCGTTCTTGCTGGGCACGCAATGCTGATCGTTTGCTGGCTCAAAACACCAGGTGGCATTATTCCCCCTCCCAATGAAGCATCGACTCGATGCTCAACCACAAGACGTACACGGAAAGTACATAAATTAGGTAAGACACAAACACAAAAAAATGGAAACGCGCTAGCCCACATACGGACATGAACACGAGGCGAAAAATGCGTTCTGTGGTCGGGAACAAAAAAAACAATCGCTTCGCAGTTCTTCGGAGGACGTCGCGACTACAGCAAAAAAAGAAAAAAAAAAGTTTGTTCACCACTACACTGTATGAACATCACCGTGTGAAATACGGCTTGAGGCGGACGACATGTACAATCTCTGGGCGTGGTAATCGGCGCTTGGGTGATGACAGGTCTCCGTCTGGAATCACTTCATAGTTCACGTCACTGACACGCCTTAATACTCTGTACGGTCCGAAGTACTTGCTCAGGAGTTTCTCGCTGAGGCCTCGCCGTCTAATGGGGGTCCAAACCCAAACTTGGTCACCGGGCTCATAGGTAACTTGTCGATGGTGGAGATTGTACCTTATTGCATCTGTACACTGCTGCTGTCTTATGTGCACACGGGCCAGTTGACGTGCTTCCTCGGCGCGCTGAATGTACTCCTCGACGTCAGGGGCTAACTGGTCGGGCTGATCGATGTCGTCATACGGAATCATGGCGTCGAGCATAGTTTGAACATCTCGACCATAAACGAGGCGAAACGGCGTGAATCGTGTAGTTTCCTGCGTGGCAGTGTTGTACGCAAACGTTACGTACGGCAGGATTTCGTCCCACGTTTTGTGCTGCACATCCACGTACATAGAGATCATGTCTGCCAGTGTACTGTTTAGTCTTTCTGTCAAGCCGTTAGTCTGAGGGTGGTATGCAGTGGCCTTTCGATGACTCGTGTAACTCAACTTAAAGATGTCGTCCAGAAGCTTCGCCGTAAACGCCGTCCCTCGGTCAGTGATGATGAATGACGGTGCGCCATGCCGAAGCACAATGTGATGCATAAAAAACTGGGCAACCTCAGATGCTGTCCCGCGTGGTAGTGCCTTCGTCTCAGCGTAACGCGTCAAGTAATCGGTTGCGACAATGATCCACTTATTGCCGGAGGAAGACAAGGGAAATGGGCCAAGAAGGTCCATTCCAACTTGATCAAACGGCGTACGCGGGGGGTCGATGGGTTGTAGAAGGCCTGCAGGCTTGAAGGGTGGTGACTTGCTGCGCTGGCATTCACGACATCCTTTCACGTAGCGTTTGACGCAAGCAGTCAGTCTAGGCCAGTAGTACAGTTGTCGTACCCTGTCCAGAGTCCTTGAGTAGCCCAAGTGACCAGATGTCGGCTCGTCGTGGCAGGCTAATAGGATGTCGTCGCGAAGGTCTTGAGGCACTACTAGAAGATATGGTTTGTCGCCGGCACCTGTGTTTCTTTTGTATAAGATGCCCTCTCGTAGGCAAAATGACGACAACCGTCGCGAAATAGGGCGAGGAATGGACGCGACGTCGCCTTCTAAGTGATCGATGATGGGCCTTAACTCAGCGTCCGATCGCTGTTTAGCGAGCAGATCCGGACGGCTGAGGGCTCCCAGGAAGGCGCTGTCATCTTCCTCGTCAGGATTCTGGGATTCAACAGGTGCTCGTGATAGCGTGTCAGCATCTTCATGTTTTCTGCCAGACTTGTATACGATGGTGATGTTAAATTCCTGGAGTCGCAGACTCCAACGTGCCAATCGTCCAGAAGGGTCTCGGAGGTTGGCCAACCAGCACAAAGCGTGATGATCGGTCACAACTTTAAATGGCCGCCCGTAGAGATACGGCCTAAACTTTGTAGTAGCCCAAATGACCGCGAGGCACTCCTTCTCTGTGGTGGAATAATTGGACTCGGCGCGTGACAGAGTGCGGCTCGCGTAAGCTATAACTCGTTCAGTCCCGTCTTGCCTTTGCACCAGGATAGCTCCGAGACCAATATTGCTGGCGTCAGTGCGTACTTCTGTGTCAGCGTCCTCATCGAAATGACCGAGCACGGGAGGAGAAGACAATCGACGTTGTAGCTCGGCAAAGGCGGTCTGTTGTTCATCAGTCCAGAGGAATGGCGAGTCGTCACGCGTAAGGCGAAATAGCGGCTCTGCAATCTTCGAAAAATTTTCAATGAAGCGTCGATAATATGCGCACAAGCCCAAAAATCGTCTGACACTTTTCTTGTCGGTTGGAGCTGGAAAAGCAGCTACGGCAGCAGTCTTCTCGGGATCGGGCCGAACACCTGCCGCGCTCACGACGTGACCGAGAAACTTCAGTTCCTCGTAACCGAAATGGCATTTCTCTGGCTTGAGGGTAAGGTCAGCCGATCGAATGGCTTCGAGTACGTTCCGAAGGCGTCGAAGGTGCTCGTCAAAAGTTTCCGAAAAGACAACGACATCATCGAGATAGACGAGGCAGCTTTTCCATTTGAGGTCAGCGAGAACGGTATCCATCATTCGCTGGAATGTGGCTGGAGCGGAACAGAGGCCGAAAGGAAGTACTCTAAATTCGTAAAGGCCGTCCGGAGTCACAAAGGCAGTTTTCTCGCGGTCCCGCTCATCTACTTCAATTTGCCAGTAGCCACTTTTCAGATCGATAGAGGAGAAATACTTCGCGCGCCTTAGCCTGTCCAGAGAATCGTCGACACGAGGCAACGGGTATACGTCTTTCTTTGTGACGTTGTTTAGCTTCCGGTAGTCAACACAAAACCGAAGCGTGCCATCTTTCTTTTTAACAAGCACGACAGGCGACGACCAGGGACTGCATGAAGGCTGTATTACGCCGTCTTGAAGCATTTCCTTCACCTGCGTTTGAATGGCATGTCGTTCGGTCGGGGAAACACGATAAGGCTGCTGCCGTATGGGGTGCGCGTCGTCATAGGTGATGATACGGTGTTTAGTAATCGACGTTTGACGTATCTTCGACGACCGTGCAAAGCAAGAGTGGAATTCGAGCAACAGGTCACGCAGGGGTTGTTTGTTGTCTTCAGAAAGCGTTGCACTAATGTCGACGTTGCTTAGAAGTGCTTTAGTAGTGCCGATTGCCTGGGAAGCAAAACATTCAGTGACGTCGGCGATCGGGTCGGCGTAGGCGATGACAGTACCAGGGAAAAGGTGGCGGTGTTCGTAGCTGAAGTTCGTGACAAGAACGTCACAGTGACCATCATGGAGATCAATAAGGCTTCTTGCTACGCAAACACCTTGAGAAAGCAGGAGAGAGTGATTGCTTTCTGCGACCGCTTCACCGTGTAAGAGTCTGTCACATGCCACTTGAACCGCGATACTTGCACGCGGTGGTAACGTGACAGCGTCGTCGATGACACGAAGAGGTGCTCGATCGTGGATGGTGTTGGTCGTCGCAGCGGCGCTCTTTGTCGAGAAAGTGACGAGGCGTTGTCGAATGTCGATGATAGCTCCGTGCTCCCTGAGAAAGTCCATGCCGATGATTAGGTCACGAGAACACTGAGGGAGAATGCTGAAGCTGGCAACAAACGTAGAGCCGCGAATCTGTATTCGTGCCGTGCACATGCCGAGTGGTGTGACGATGTGCCCGCCAGCTGTACGAACTGGCGTTTGATTCCAAGGCGTCGTCACTTTCTTCAGAAGGGTGGCCAGTTTTTCGCTGATTATCGAATAATCTGCTCCAGTGTCCACTAAAGCAGTCACGTCACGACCGTCGTGCAATACAGGAATGTCCAAGGAAATTCGTCGTCTGTAATCAGCAGGTACTGTCGTCGTCGATGTATCGTCGGGTCGCGTACGGGTCAGCAGGGGTCCTTGAGTACGTCCAGACAGAGCGGCCTCGCCCCCGAAGGCCGCTGTGGTTAGTTTTCCCGGCGCGGACTGGGTGACCGACCCTGCACCACGCTCGAATACGTACGGCGAGTCGGAGAAAATCGCCGCGGCGAAGGGGAGCGTGACTGGTGTCGAGCTGATGAGGATCCGCGCTGCTGGGCAACGTATTCTTCAATCGCAGGAGGACGCTGGCCGAACCTAGGTCGCGGCGAGTTTGCCGAGAATCCGCGTAATCCGAGCTCTCGATAAGAGCACTGTCGGTAGACATGCCCAGCTTCACCACAGTGAAAGCAAAGCGGACGGCGATCAGGTGCCCGCCACACGTCTGATTTCCTTGGGGCCTGTCGGTGGTCGTGGTAATAAGAGGTCGCTTGGTCGGACTGTAGTATGGCCGGAGACGCGGTCCGAAGCGGGAAGGAAGGTGGGGCAGGTTGCCGCAAAGCTTGCGAATATCACATACGGGTGCTGTCAGTTCTTAGCGGTTGAGCGTCTGTGCTGAAGGGTGGTTCTTTTAACACATGATGCACTTCGTCACGGACAACGCTGGACAAAGAGCTGAGCGTCGGCTGTGAGGGTACCGACAGTTTCTGCAGTTCTTCGCGGATAACGGACCGGATGAGCTCTCGAAAGAAATCGACGTGGCCCCCGAGAGCTCCGAAGTCCGTAGGTGAGGCAGCGTTCACTTGGCGTTCGTATGATGGTGCCCGCTGCCGAAGAGTCTGTTCCATGGTGACGGCCTCGGAAAGAAATTCTGACACAGTCTTTGGAGGACTGCGCACGAGACCGCCGAACAGCTGCTCTTTCACTCCGCGCATCAGGTACCGCACCTTCTTTTCTTCCGACATGCTGGGGTCGGCTCGTCGAAAGAGACGTGTCATGTCCTCGACGTACATTGCGACACCTTCATTCGGCATTTGTATACGGGACTGGAGATCACGCTCAGCTCGTTCTCGGCGATCAGGGCTCGCATACGTCTCAAAAAGACGGCGTTTGAATTCTTCTCAAGAAGTTAGGGCATCTGCACGGTTCTCATACCAAACACGTGCGCCATCGTTAAGGCTGAAATATACGTTTTTCAGTTTGTCTGCATCGTTCCACTTGTTGTACGAGGCAACACGTTCATAGTGCACCAGCCAATCTTCAACATCCTCATGCATGGCACCGTGGAAAGGATTCGGCGTTCGCGGACTAAGTAGCGTGCAATTAATCGGCGTAGTGCCTTCCATACCGGTTGGGGTGGTCGGAGCTGCCATTGTCTCTGGGAGGAGTCCAAACTCAGGGGCTTGTCCACGGATCCTTCTGCTGGCGCGGTGTACAGGCGTAACCACCGGTACAGGACTGGAGCTCCTGCTGCTCGGAGGGGTTTGGTGCATAGATTAGATTACCCAGCACCTCCACCAGTTTGTCACGCGCTAAGGCAAGATCAATCAACAGTACTAGCAGCCAGACCCGAAGAATGCCAGACACGAAAAGACGGTTCTCCAGCTGGCGCGGGATCTTCGACTTCGTCGTCTTCTTCGCCGTTCTTGCTGGGCACGCAATGCTGATCGTTTGCTGGCTCAAAACACCAGGTGGCAATATTCTGAATGGGTTTTTGGAAGGTGATGAAATTCCGGCATGCCTAAAAACGGCAGTTGTTTTACCGCTACATAAGTCAGGGAAGAAAGATAAGATTGAAAACTATCGGCCAATTTCTATCTTACCGGTTATTGCTCAGGTCTTAGAAAAATTTCTTTTCCACACTATGTCTTCTTTTCTTAACAAATTTTCTATCCTGACCGATCGCCAGTTTGGTTTTGTTTCTGGGCGCGGTACTGTTGCACTGCTTGAAGAATTTGCAGACGACCTGTTCTCGGCATTCGATCAGAATCTCTTCGCGTGTGCTCTCTTCTTAGACGTAGCGAAAGCGTTTGACACCCTGAACCACCAAATCTTGTTAAGTAAACTGTATTTTTTGGGATTTCGTGGACCCTTTTACAACATTCTCAAAAATTACTTGAGCAACCGATTTCAAGTGGTCGCTACTGATGATAAGGGCGTTTTCAGTTCTAAGTTGTCGCTGAATGCGGGTGTACCGCAGGGGTCAACTTTATCGCCATTGTTGTTTAATATCTTCGTTAATGACTTTCCTTTGGCGATTTCCAAATGTTCTGTGTTCCAGTATGCTGACGACACTGTGTTACTAGCAAAACATCTATCTTACAAAATGTCAACTGAAATGTTGCAAAATGACGTGTACAATGCGATGCTTTGGTTCAGTAACAATGGAATGGCTGTTAATGCCCAAAAAACACAACTGGTATGTTTTCGCTCTCCACTCAAGACTACTGTGATTAACTTGCCTCTCTACTTACATAAGTCTAACTGTGTTCCTTGTAAGTGTACTCCTATTCCATACGTAGATTGTGTTAAATATCTTGGAATATTTTTCGATAGCAACTTATCATGGTAACATCACTTATCACTCATTTGTTCAAAACTGAGGTCAGTCGCTTGGCTGATGTTTAATATGAAAAGAATTGCGCCTCTCTCTGTAAAAAAATTGATTGTGCATGCATTGGGTTATAGTGTATTGAGATATGGTATTACGGTCTTCGGATTCTGTTCGGATCGTTGGAGATGCAGGGTAGACAGGATTATAAAAAATATTCTTATAAATGTTGCCTACAATTCCCAAACAGTAACAGCTGCAAATATCTTCCGTGAACTTGGTCTGCCTAATTTTCATTCTTTGCTCGTTGAAACAGTTGTCATAAAACACTTTTGGACTTCCGCTTTCAAACAAAAAAATACCTCCACAAGGGAACTTCGTAAACACGTCCGCTATATGGTTCCTCGTTCATCCACAAAGTATGGTGCGGCCAGACGCTGTGCATATGTGCCGGATATTTTTAACAAGTTACCGAATGAAATATTTAACGCTACTTCAAAAAGCATGCTGAAAGAACTATTGAAGGAGTCATGGTGAAACTAACTTCCACAACGCTTTGGCATCATAATTTTCACTGCTTCAACTTCTGTTTCACGTAGAATAACCAAATGTTATCTTATTTTTTTCTGGTTATTTTTTTTCTTTGTCTTTCTGTCTCATCAACATCTTTTTATTTACCGTTTGTATTATGTTCATGGCACGGTCCTACAAGCCAATTGAGGCTTAGACCGGCCTGTTTGTGTTGCTCTGTATTTTTTTGGTGAATAAACATTATTATTATTATTATTATTATTATTATTATTATTATTATTATTATTATTATTATTATTATTATTATTATTACTTCACTTGCCACTCTGTAGCGAGATGTGCTATCAGGTTGCTCGAAGCACGTGTTTTATTGCCGTGAGAGAATGGTATATATGTATGCTGTGATCCCGCATAAAAAACTTGTTGTTAAAAGGTAGCGCCAAACGTGTGTTGTCTGTGTTCTTCCTCTTGTGTCCTGTGTCTGATGCGCTACGCCTTTTGCCTCCATAAGGTTATACCGACGATTGCGGCAGTGGCGTGAAATGCGGCCAACGCGAGAGCAAGAAACACAGATTGGTCGATCATCTGGCGTCCTCCACTAATATTGGTTTCTGCAGCGGGGTTTGAACCGGGGAGTGGAAGCGGCAGCAGCAACAATTGGAGCGCTGTTCAATGTGAGCACCGGAAGCGCACAAGGGCGGAAGTGCGTGAGTGGTGGCTTGTGGAAATAGCACGCCCATATTTGAAACCTCTTGACGGACGACGGCTTGAATGAGGGATATTGTCGCCAAGTGGTCGTGAGCAGGTGCCTGATAAGCGGCTGGACCCGTGGCTTCGAGCTCCCTGCGAACAATCCTGGCCAGGTTGTTAGGCGTCGAGAACGGAGGGGGCGTCACGGGATCTTCGCACGAGGAGGTCGCAGCTGTATTCGAGAGTTTGTTAGACCATTGAGTAATCCGCCCCTTTTTGCTTGTTCAAACTACCGGTATTCTATTATGATGGAGTTAATCGTGCTGCAGTGCTTATACATGAGTATGTTGAAGGCATCGAGAGTTACGCCTTTCGACGTGTGGCCAACCTTGTCCGCCTCTGTCATGTCTTTGTCAATTATGCGGCACAAGGCTAGCATGTCTTGGATGTATGCGACGTACGATTCCGTTGACATCTGAGCTCGTGCCGGGCTGTCATTTGTCGTACTACCGATCGGCCAAACAATTCGCACATCTGCTCCTTGCATACGTCCCAACTTGTTATTTATTCTTCGTGCGTGTAAAACCACACGCGAGCTATGCCTCGTAGGCAGAAAATGATGTTGGCGAGCATTAACGTCTCATCCCACCTGTGGTGCCTGCTGACGCGCTCGCGCAATAGGAGCCAGTCGTCGACGCCATTGTTGTCCGTGACGCAAAGCGTGCCGGGATCGAGGGGATGCGAAAGGACCACGTTTGCTGGAGTCGCGGGCGTGGGCTGCGATTACTACGTACTGTCTTCAGCCATGGAGGTGGGAGAAACGTGGCGTCCGCTCCGAAGATCCAGGGCCGCGTGTAATAGAGCCCCAAACTCCACCAAAAGATGCTACGGGGAGTATTTACTCAACAGTAAACGGCTAGCTGACTTGTCTTGACTTGACTGCAGTCTTGACTTGACTTGTCTAGTCAAGACTGCATAAGGCGCACAGGTTTCAACAGGTTTTCAGTTCGACAGGAGAGCCTCTGACCCAGCCCCACTACAACGTCTTTGTCTTCGCCATTGCTCGTGAGAGTATATATATATACTCTTACGTCGACACAGCTGGTCAAACTTTACCAGCATGGGCCACTAGGTATGTGCTCGTGGTCGTGATGCCATTGTAGTCCTTCCATCATGGTCATTCCAGCTCAGTCATCCGACACTCGTCATGTGATCATCGTCACGCCTTCTACTGCATCGTCGTCATTCAAGCTTTGTCATCCTATCCTCGTCATGTCATCGTCATCACGCCATACAGTATTCAGGATAAAGTGGTCGTCCCGCCATTCTCATCCCATTGCCCTCATATTGTTGTTAACCATCGTCATCATCATACAGCCGACGTCACCCATTAGTTGTTACACTGTCATGATGCAGCCGTAGTTGTTCCATCGTCACACTGTCGCGTTGCAGTGATGAAGAAATACAGTGTGGAAACAGCGAATTTAAAATTGAACACTTTATTTGGCCAAGTTGACACCAGGAAAACAAGTAACACTCAAGCACAACGATAGCGGCGTGCAAAATCGGCGTTCGTCGAGTATATTATCCGCGGGTCAGACGCTTCGGGATCAGATTCATCGAACGTTCCAGCGTAATCGTTTCGGCACGCGCAAGTTTTAGAATGTACAACCCTACTCGCGCCACGCATGTATTCTGGTCACAAAGAGTTCGGCGCCACCACCAACTACGAGAATCGAGAATCCATGCAGGTACGTCTTGCACGAAGCGATAACGTTCAGCATTTGTTAGGCGGTGAAAAGCGGTCACCGGAATACGACAAGCACATGTGACACGTGTCAAACAACGCAAAAGCGAGAAACAAAAGCATACGTTGCAAAGAAAGATAGTACAACAACAACTTTTTTTTAAATTTCGGTTTAAAGTATACATTACAGACCGAGGAAGATTGCGTCAAAGGTATTTTGCAACACCTGACAAAGTCCGAGCCTCCCTTCGGTAGTTCAAGCACATGCGGTTGCTGCATAAATTTTCAATGTTCACTAAGTGGAATTCATGCATGTTCTATGTAACACATAACAATAACAACCAATACAAAAATATCATGTACGAAACTAAAATACATTTCAGCAATGCAAGTCATTATGCAGGATGCAAAACAGTAGTTTAAAAAATCAGTCATTGGTAGTTGCAAAGCATGCATTCTAGATATAGAAATCATAACAAGGTCACTGAAGAAGAAAACAAGACAAAAGTTACTATACTGGTTTACATCTCTCCTAATGGCAAACTCTTTAAAATAGATAAAACAAAATAACTAAAGAAATAATGTCCTAAATATTGTAAGCTCGCGTAGAATGTCTTAAGACGCAACACGTCGAGTACTTCTGGTCATGCGCGGCGCCACTGGGATTGCGTAATGCCGTCTGGCACGAGCTGATAGTGCAGTGCGCCAATACTTCAGAATATATTGTATGGTCCGAAATGACTTCGCAGGAATTTTTCATTCAGCCCACTTCGGCGTATTGGGGTCCACATTCGAACAACGGCACCGGGCAGGTATTCCGCATAACGTCGTCTAAGGTTGCAGTGTCGGCTGTCCGTCTTTTGCTGGTTCTTGTACGCAGGCAGGCGAGCTGACAGGCTTCTTCGGCGTGCTGGAGAGAGGCGGTGACGTGGAGGTTGTCTTCGTCGGTGACGTGCATCAGCATAGCGTACAGAGTCGTCACCGCATTCCTTCCGTAAATCACCGTGAACGGCATCACCTGCGTTACTTCTTGTACTGTTGTGTTGTAAGCGAAGGTTACGTAGGGCAGGACGGCATCCAACGTCTTGTGCTTGACGTAGACGTATAATGCCAACATGTCCGTGAAAGTTTTAGGCTTTCCTTAAGGCTGTTCGTCTCTGGCTCTGCTGACTCCTCTGGCCCTACTGCAGAATCGGATGCGAACGCTGGGCTTTAAAAGCAGTTTCTCTGTCGGTGGTAAGGAGTTATGGGGCACCATGTCGCTGCAGGATGTTCTACACGAAGAATTTCGCCATTCCCGCCCCGCTGTTTCTGGCATGGCTTTTCTTCCGACGTAGCGGGTAAGGTAGTCGGTGGCAACGACGATCAACTTGTTCCCGGGTGTTGGCGTTCGGTAAGGCTCCAAGTCTATGCCGATATGTTAAAACGGTCGTCAAGGTGGGTCGATCGGCTGTGGCGATCCCGCTGGCCTTGTCGGTATAGTCTTGACATAGCGGGCCAAGTCGGAGGCCACATGCGGCCAGTAGTACATCTCTCGTATACTCGCAAGCGTACAGGAGACCGCGAGAAGACCTGCAGATGGATGATGATGAATAAACATTTATTAGGCCCAAAATATATTGGCGCTGCCCACAGGTACCAGACGGGGTGGTTCCCTAGTTACGGGACCCATATGTTCCCAGCAGCTCCTGGCCCCTGTCCGTCAGTGCGAGCTGAATCGGTAGGGCGGGGCTGGATAACAAGGTCTCCCATCGCTCAAGGGGTTGGGGATTGGGGGTGTTGGCGGGAAGGAAAGGAGGGGGGGTCTTGAGTTCTGTGGACTCGGCCAAGATGTGCGGCAGGGTGCCCTTTTCCCTTTTGCAAAAATGACAGAGCGTATCATGTTCCGCGGGGTACATGCGGTTCATCAGTACGGGATGCGCAAGCGATCCCGCCTGCGCTCGACGCAGGGTGGTCTGTTGTTGCCTGGTGAGTTTGGGGTGCGGTTCTGGCAGTTTGCACCTTTCCTCTCGGTACATCCGGGTAATGTCCCGAAAGCTGGTAACCAGGTGCGGTAGCTCCTCCGGCTCGTGCTCTGCCCGGATTGACATTTTTCGGGCATGGTAGCTGGATCATTATGCAGGGCATGCAGAACCTCTCACCGCAGTGCCGAGGTCACGAGAAAGTAGTTGGCGCGGACTGGCGAGAAGTTCTTTACCAGGACGTCGTTTCAAAAGGAACGTGAAGACAGTTCACGCCGAAATTCTCTGGAGCAAACGTCGCTCTTGCCTTCCAAGTACTCGACAAGATTTCTGCCGTCCTCGACTGCGCTTCCCTTCTCTTGGTATCCATTCTGTAACCCTAATGGTGCTCCGGTTTTCCATCCTACGCATTACATATATCACGCCACATATTAACCCCACTAGAAAGTAAATAATTGCCCTCGAATTACAGCGTCATATATTAGTGCCTTGGAACACAACCTGACGTCATCCTAAAATGGTCCTCCAATTATGTACAGGGGTGGTCAAAAGTTCCCAGACCGCCCAGCCTGACCGAGGAGTGGCAGTTCGCCGCTAGTGCGGCGCTGCCATCGCAAGCCCGCCTTGGCGTGCCCTGGCTTCGAGCGTATGCGTGAAGGAGGGTGCATCCCTGCCCCTTTCATGCTCTCCTTGATAACAGACCGAGGAAAAAGATAGTGCGGCATGTGCCCTCACTATTCGCTCTTCGAATTCGACTGCAGTGCAGCGCGTGGCGTAGGAGGCGGCAGTGTTGCGGAAAGTGACGCGCCATTCTTGCGGCCATGTTTAGTTAGACGCCGCATATTTGTCCGTAGTTTTCGGCTTCCTTGATAGCAATATCGTGCGTTTAACTACACATGGGCAGCACTGTGGCTCTCTTAGCCGTCTGCGCAAAAACATTCGCTGCATTGGAACTGGTCGGAGCCCGAAATGTCGGCTTGTGTTGCCGAAGAGCTCTTGTTCACTGCGATGTTGCTAGCGCGCTGTCGTAAGCCGCGTGCTACTGAGTGGGTTTACAGCCTCCGCGAATGCAACACAGGCGGTCGTAGGCTGGAACAGCTAGCACGTGTTATGGTACGCTTTTCACAACTGTTCGGTGCGCTTCTGTGCAGTGCCTTCGATCTATCAATGCTGCGTGTTCGGTGCTGATGCTCATCCGTCTGTGCTGACGAAATGAAGACGACTCTTGTGATGTAATGTCAGAAGATAAACGCCTGATCCTGATGGACCTGATCCAGATCAGAATCCCTTTATGATTATTGCAGGACATCCTCGGGTTGTACTGATGTCCTGATGCCGACACCAAAGAGATTTACTGGGGACGCCTTTGCGTTGTCTATGTGGTGTTTGTCGAAAATTCGACGATGCCTAAGAGCGGTATTTGTACCGTTGTAGGAGGTTTCGAAGCTGTTCCTATTTACGCATGGGAAAACTTGGATTTACGTCGAAAGGTTGTTCAGGACCTATGCGGTAGAATCCGAGAGGACAAACGCATTGCTGGTTTCTACAATTTTCTCGACGTATGCAATCTTCGGGCCCTTGTTCAGGTATATATATTCGTGCCTGAAATTCGTCAGCATTACTCGTGCCTTTCCTCGGCATATGAGCAGCCATCCCGACAGCATGCTTCATGAGTTTCGAGTCTACGCTCCACACATGCATGTGGAGCGTAGACGTGATGCTCCCTGGCACTGTGCTTCCGTCTTGCCTTCTGATTATGAGCAACCCATATACAACAGTTTTCAGGCCACAGTGCACCTTCTTATGCTATTATCAACGCATGGCCTGCTCGTTGACCTAAAGATCACAGCCGTGATCACAGTCAGAGCGCAAACAGCTCCTGCCTGGCGTTCAAACAGCCTGCGCTTCGTGCCAGCTTCCAGTGGGCATGTGAGCAGCCATCCCAACAGCATGATTCATGCTTTACGCTTCTACGTTACGCAGATTCGTAATCGGTTATCTTTTCACGCTTAAACATCTGACGACAATTTTCAGTGCTGCTCCCTTGCTCACATGTTTTTCTTGCTACTTTGCGTGAATGTATGTGTAGACGTTTCCCTCTTATTGCTCGAGTCAGGCGATGTCGAAACAAATACCGGTTCTCCCCGGACTACTCGATCTAACTCTAGCGCATCTTTTGTTGGATCCGATGTACTTGTGCAAAATGGCGGGAATTTTTCAAATGCGCAAGGATATTAATAAAGAGTAGACTTCAGGACTTGCCCGAGGAGAGCCAGACTTCCAGATTGACGTCAGAGCTATTAATACTAGTCCTTTAGCTTAAACTTCAAAATATTTGCACGCGCTTTGATTCACTTGAAAACCAAACGGAATTGCTTGACCATATTTTATTCCATTTCATTTCATTTTATTACCTTAAAGACCCCATTCGCGGTATTACGTAAGGGGTGGTTATCGTGTATACACAAGAAAATGCAGGTGTTACGGTGAAATACGAGTTTGAACAGTTTCCAAAAATTCTGAATAACATGTGATGGCAGCGGCATTGAAGGGTAGGTCGTTCCAGATTCTGACAGCCTGAGGAAAAAATTGGCTTGAAATGTGGCAGTTCATGTGCGAGGACGAGCAACTTGCAGTCGATGGTTGGTGCGCTGTGACATGCGTCAAGATAATGACGTGATGTAAGGTTGGCAGCTTAACGAGCTGTAAAAGAATTTGCGATTAAGAGAAAGCGTGGCGATACGACGACGAAAAGCAAACGATGTCAATCTAGATTCTGTCGTTAAGCGTGAAATGCTGATGTTATATCAATATGAAAAATGAATGAACCTAGTCGCACGATTCTGAACTGATTCGAGTGCATTGTAGATGTATGGTTGGTGAGAGTTCCAGATGGCGGCGGCATATTCCAGTTGTGGTCTGACAGATGATTTGTATGCGAGTAGTTTGACGTGCTGCCGATCATGACGAAGGAAACGTCTCATGAACCTTAGGTTCTTGTTAGCTGACGAAATTACGTTAGTCGCATGCGCATTCGAGGAAAGATTGTGGGACAGGGTTATGCCTAAGTACTTATACACTGAAACTGATTCCACTGGGACGTTCGCGATTGTGTAAATAGAGAGATAGGGATTGGGACGGCGGGAAAGTGAAATAAATTTGCATTTGTTGGGGTTCAAGGTCATTTGCCAACGGTTGCACCAGCTTTGTACGTTATTAAAGTCATTTATCTGCAGAGATGCTTGGTCAAAGATGTTAGTTACAGTTACAGATGTTAGTTACATAAATTACACAGTTAGTCATCAGCGAACATACGAATAGGACAAGATACATGCAGCGGAAGATCGTTAATGTATATTAGGAAAAGAAGCGGTCCCAAGAGTGAACCTTGATGGACTGCTGAAGTGACAGCAGTCCATCAAGGAGAAGGAGTTATTAACAAGGACTAACTAGGAACGATTAGTTATTAATTCTTTTATCCATTGTACTACGTGAGGATCTAAGTTCAATCGGGATAATTTTATTAGTAAGCGTTTATGAGGCACTGTGTCAAGAGCTTTAGAGTAGTCCAGAAAGATGGCATCGGTTTGAACGTTGTTATCAAGGATGACGTGCAGATCATGAAGGAAGATAGCTAGTTGTGTTTCGCATGAAAGCGCCTTACGAAAACCGTGTTGAGAAGGATGAAAGATGTTTACTGAGTGTCTAAAAAGTTCATAATATGCCACTACATGACATCTGTCGAAAACACAACGTGTGGCATATGCGATGATGTGTTAGCAGGTAGCGAAAATTGTGGGGTAGTAGTTTCTTTTGTAAACACGAAAAAAAAAACGCTGTATTGAAAATATCAGCGCACTCGGCATCTGTGGCTGTTTCGCCTGCTGCATTCGTCCCGCTGACAGTGCGAGCTTCTTGAGGATTTTAAGTGCGCCAGAATTGCCGAGGATTTCGAGTAAGTAGCTGGTGTAGGTCGACATTAAAAAAAAAAATTTTTAGCAGTGCGAACGCAACTTCCGCCGTTCCCTGCGATGTAGTAGCTTGATCATACCTCGGTGCTTCCAAGAGGCGTAGCTAGTCGGAAGCGACGTTTCATTTTAGGGGCGAAGCTCCTTAGGGTCGAGACTTGTCCCCCGTCGCGCCGTTGTAGCCACGCTAGTACTCGCCGCTCCCACTAGAGGCGTAGCTGTGCTCTCGTTTGATTTGAATGGCGGCCACTAGATGGCACTTTCTCTTTAGCCGGTCGACACTCAATGCGCTTCGATACTGCTACCCTGCTACTATGAACACCGAAGAAGACAAGGCGGCGGCGGAGCGGAGGGCTCGCAAAGCGGCTGCAGCGCGCGCTCGCCGTCAAGACCCTGCGGTGAGAGCTCGCGAAGCGCAAGCGGCGCGGGCTCGTCGACAAGCGGACCCGGAGCCGAGGGCCCGCGAGGCCGAAGCGAGACGTCAGCACGGGCAGCAAGCACAAGCCACCACCAATCCAGAGGCGGCGAGGGCCCGCGCAGCCGAAGCGAACTTTAGACTACATCCAATTCACGATCCCTTGGTTTTGTGCTTTACTGACCACAATGCCGTTATACTCAAAGGGAAACGTTCTCCTGAGCCTAACGTCATATATGACTAAAACGGAATCAGGGGAACCCCCTCCTTGTGGTCCGTAGAGTTCTTCAACAAAATCATCTACCCCATGTGTAAATAATTAAACATTGTCTATATACTATATCAATGTGTAACTAACAAAACATTGTGTATATACTGTATGTATCATCACACCACACCCCCGTGTTTCTGTGACACATCTTTGTATGATTATCGAGTGGGCAAAATCTACGGAGGATTCACGGTTTACCAGATTACCTCCGGAGCTTCGCCCACTGATCATCATTCACTTCGTGGATGTGGGGATCATTTTTTTTTTTCAAGCGTCCTTAGTGCTTTGGTGACCCATGGCTTATTTTGGTCCGTGTGCATTGTTAATCTTGGTATATAGTTGTTTACGAACTCAATAATTTTGTTTCTAAATAGTGTCCAGTTTTCTTGAAGTGAGTACATAGGGAACAATGTCTCGATGGTTGAAAAGAAGTCGCCTAACTCATTATTAATAGCTTCGTAGTTCCCTTTGTAATATAAGCGTATAGTTTTGTTGGATTTCTGCTGTGGCATGTGTTGAAAGTTGAAAGTGGCATGGATTATATTATGATCACTTACGTCACGCAGCTAAGTTATCGATGAGGGACTGTCGGGATGGCTGGTTAGTATCAGGCTGAGTACATTAGAGGTGTCTTCTGTAACCCGAGTAGGCTCTATTATAAGTTGAGTTAGACTGAACTTAAGGCACACATTAACAAATTCGTCAGCGATGAAGTGCGATTTGCCCAACGTCAATAAAACCATTGAGTTCCTGAAATTGCAGCATAATGTACTGGAATACTGATAAAATAACGGCGAAGATCGTTCAAGGCGAAATGACTTAATTATTCAGGGCATTTCTGATGACCAGGAATCCTGCTACAAACTGAGAAACGTGCACCTGTTGCCATTTCTAGGGAATGATTTGCCGTGAATGCGTTTGAAAGTGCCCGTCACTTGGGTATTTTTTCGGAGTCCAAATGTCGCCATGTTTATACAGTTTAAATACTTCAAAACAAGAGAAACCGTGGTTTCTTTACAGTCCAAACTAAAAACGCAAGATATTACTGTATCTGAGGATTTTGCCCCGCCACTCCGCATGAAAAAAACAAACTGCTTGACTTCGCCAAAAACCAACCAGGATCACCCTCTTTCCAGCTAAAATATTTAAAAAACAGTAGCCCCTCGCCTGTTGAGCTTGTCGTGTGTTTCTTCGGTGTTCCTCCGAATGAATTGCACTGACGAGTACGATTTATGCTCGAACCAGAACCGGTCATACGCACTGCAGCTGGCTCCAAAGTTCCGGCTGAAAAAAGAAAATCGTTATTGGCAGAAACATTTCAATCTTTTTTGGCAGCAACTCCGTACAAATGGCCAATTTTAGAGGACGCTTAAGCTTGCCTTTAAGAGTAGAACGCGATAGCGCTATCGGGACCCGTTCGCGTTGCATCGATCGCATATGGCAAGTAGGCTTCATTCACTGCAACACTGAACGTGGGAAAGCCAGCTTACAAAGACCAAGCTTACACCGATCCCCTTAAAGCCAGCTTCACTCTTAAACAGAAATGCTTTGCTGGAAAGACGTTTTTACAGGGGCAATATAAGTGGCCTTATATTAAAATGTGAAGGCCCTAGCACCTTTTTTATTATTTTATTGTTTTTTGCTATTGCCCTGACGCGCGCGCGCGTGTCTAAAACGAATTAGCAGGCGAAGTCCCAATTTGACCTGCCTAGGATGCGAGTGCCATCTGGATATCATTTTCTCAGGTACCCGAACGCGCGGCTGCATGTCTGGTAGAAATGCTGGAGAAGGAGTTCGTGTTTGAGCTTCCTTGTAGCAGAATTAGGTGTTCTCGTACATTGAAATTACAATCCGACGCCGATTGCTAAACAATTCGACGGTGAATCTGACGCCTAATGGTCATTTTTCTGACGGATTTCACTGTGAGAAATTCAATTTTGTTCACCAAAACCTTGCCTACGTGGAGGGCCTGCGCGGTCGGAGTGGTTGGGGTTGGTGGCGATGATTTTCTCCGCCACCGAGCCGACATCGCTCGCCGACGCCGGTTGCCGAAGCCGGATTTTCTGCGACACGGGGCCCTTCACGCTATCGCGTTAAAACTCGCGTTGAAACCTGGCCGTCGCATCGGGGAATTTGGCGCTAGAGTTGCCGAGGCGTGCACCACCATTGTCGGGTTGCTGGTGGGCTAGACAACGCTGACGTTGGGCCTCAACATCACGCTCCCGCAACTCGGGGTCGCCGGCTCTTCGCTGACGTTTGGCCTGGGCTTCGCAAGCCCTCACGCTAGAATCGGCATGCCGACGACGAGCCCTTTCCCGAGCGCGTTCATTCTGGATGGACTTCCATGAAATTTCTTCAAAATTATATCTGTCCGTCACGTAAGACAATGAATGGCTCATACCCCCTTAAGCAATGGTTCATAACCCCGTAAACGCGGCCTCCCCATTACGACGACAGAAGAGAAGTAAAATTCTGCGCTGGCATGATTAGTGGCAACGCAACCAGCTGTGGAAGCAGACAACTACGACGAACGCGGGAGCATGCAGTGGCACGAGCGCGTGCCGATCACGGGCCCCCTGTGCAGCTCTGAGAGCAGCTAGTGTAACATAACATTACCGGCGCGTGCTAGCGTATACAAGCTTCGTTTGAAAAACTTTTCATGGACAGCAAATGCTTTGTGCAATACCCGGCGACTGACACTAATAAAGATGTTGAAAGGTCATCACTCACCCCACGTGTATTTGGTAAACCAAGCAGCGCTGGCGGTAGTGCAAGCGCACCTAGCGTACCAAGTCACACTACATATACCCGGTGACTGACACTAATGAAGATGTTGAAAGTAGAGATGGGCAAAACGGCTCACTTCAATGAGCGGCTCGAAACGGCTCAGCTCACTGAAATGAACCGGTTCATTTGAACGGCTCACCGGTTCACGTACGTGTCACCTGTGTTAGCATATTCTATAGTTATTTGGCTTTAAAGAAAACGATATATGCATAGTGAATACCCGTGTTACTGGTATTTTCGCTATGTATAGAGATTATTTTTACATAACTTAAAAGCATGAATTTTTAGTTGTAATGAAACTTTCTTTCTCATATTGAGGATAAAATGCTTATAATACTGTAGCAGGCAGAATGCGACGTACTTTTCTAGGGAAAAAAGTAACTTCATCGTCATTACAGGAACTTTTCTGTTTTTGTGGTACTTTAAAGTCAACTTTGGTCAAAATAACAACACAAAATTATTGTACATTATCTTTGAACTTTATTCATTTATTCTCATACGCACGCTCACTGTAATATGAGTGAGCTGTAACGCCATGCAAAATTAGTGTTGAAATCATCTCTTGAAGTACGATACAAAAATCATACTAAAGATCCACAAGACTACCGCACGTACCTGTCGTTTTTTTTGTCTCTTGAGCATGCGCGCGCGAAACTGGCGATCATGCTATCATGCGCCAGGACAAAAAGAAGAAAAAGAAGAAATGAAGTTCTATTACAACACAAGAGATCATTCGCCTCGTTTTATTGACGTGCTAATGATACACGCTCAGGAAATGCAATGAAGTGGATGCCATGGGCGACATTTTCATGACTACGCTAATTAGCACAAATGAAGATCAGGACATAAACTGTACGTTCACCTGTTGTCTTTAAAGACACGGAAGACCTGTTATTGGACCAGCGCACGATGTGCGATCAGTGAGAGTCGTGAGAAATCGTTCGAACAGCAGCAGGCAACGAACGGTAGCATCCTTTGTCAATTAAGGCTTCTTTACTTCTCCCTTCGGTGGCATCAGGACGCAGAAAAAATCACAGCATATCCACGGGGTGAATGATGATGAGTGGGCGAAGCTCCGGAGGGAATCATCGGATCTCCTGCTTAAGGGGACGCTAGCACAAACGCGTTAGAAACGTGCAGTACTCTCTAGTAAGGGGGAGCGGCCACAGCGTCTTACGCAGCCATTTACACATGCCGGAACGTGCACCGCGTTTGCCGACGCCATCACATGACTGCTGAGAGAGTATACCCCCCCCCCCCCGTATTCATAAACGCTCCTCGACTTGAACTTGACTTGCCACCGCCTTGGGCAGCGCGTTCGAAACGCTTTGAAGGTAAGGCGGAGAGGCCACAGCGTCTTACACCAGATTCTTACACGTGCCGTAACGCGCTAGCACAAACGCGTTAGAAACGCGCTAGAAACGCGGCCTTTCGTTAATGTTGGGTATTTATTGCCATCGTGGTGCGTGTGTCTATGTGCGCTTCGTGGCGTAGTGGTTAGCGCCGCGCGTTCGGAAGCGAGGGGTCCCTGGTTCGATTCCGCGCTACGGACACAACTTTCGGAATTTTTTTTTCATAAAACGTGTGGGGATCGAGGGGCCTTCCCGCGCCTCGCCCCCCAGCTCGCGCGTGGCGCTTAGCTCAATCTCCGGGAACCGCCGCCATAACGGCAACATGGCGGACATGGCGAGCGCGCCGGACTTACTTTCCCGCGCAAACCGTGCTTCTCCCCCCCGGGATTGGACTTGCCCTGCGAGAACACGTCACCGGGACGCGCCCTGATTGGCCTCCCGCGCGGCGGCCCCCGGGCACCCTCTCCACCCGAGCTCTCGTCCGCTGAGCGCTTCCTCGCCGCAGCAGAGGCTCACAGGCTCGCAACGAGGTGGTTACATGAGACCTTTGTTCTCGCGACTCCTCGTTATCGCGCTTGGCGGACCGCTACCCGGTTAGCCCTAGCGCAGCGGGCGCGCGTATTCGATCGGTCTTGCGGCGAGCCTTGGCCCGTAAGCGCCGTGACTGTAGCACTGAGCTGTACCTTGGGTGAATAAACCCGTGTTTGTTGGCGATCTGACTCCGGAGCCTTCTCTGCGCCGTGTCGGAGAGTCGACGAACCCTGCCGTAGCGCCTTTGTGCGTTGCGGAGTGGAGGAGCGTCGTGCCCTTTCCTGACCGTCGCTCGTAGGGTAAGCCTTGTGCAAACCCATCTCCACATAACTGGCGCCCAACGCGGTTTCGGCATGGCATCAGAGCAGGCCCCTTCACGGCCCTCGTTCCTGCTAGACCCCCTGGCTACGGACTTAATGTCCTTCGACGCGGACGACACCGACAGCAGGAGGTACGTTCGCCTCGGCGACCCTCTGCTTTCGGCCACCGGGGGCGATCCCTTCTTTGGACAACCCTTTGGTGACGACCGCTCGGATGTGTACAATAGTCCTAGCCATGCCAGTTTCGGGTTTCCTCAGCTGTTTGAGACGCGCGCGGAGCAGGTGCCTACTAGCCCCGCCGACGTGCTGTTTCTGCTCGCTGGCCCCTATTTGTCCCGAGCGCAGCAGAGTACCCCGTGTGTCGCATCGGAGCCACCCCGCTTAGATGCCGGCACGAATACGCTCGCCGGCCTCCCTCTGTCCCGAGCGTTGTTCACGGCGTCATGTACTGCGTCGGAACCACACCGCTCTGCCGGTGCGTTCGCGGGCCTTTGCCCTGCCCCGAGCACAGGCTGGTGTCGCACCGGAGCCTCACTGCTTAGGTGCTGGCACAACCTCGCTCGCTGGCCTCGCATTGTCCCGAGCGCAGTTTAGTGCCCAAAGTGCCGCATCGGAGCCACCCCGCTTAGATGTTGGTACAAAACCGCTCGCTGGCCTCTCCTTGTCCCGAGCGCAGCTGGGAAACAATGTCGAGCGCGAGCCACCCCGCTCAGCCGACAAAGTCGCCGCGCTTTCCGACTACCGCTTGCCTCATGCACAGCCGAGCGACATTTTCGACGCGCGGGAACCACCCCGCTCCGCCGTCGATCAGTTCGCCGGTCGCGTGAAGCCTCATGCACCTGTCGGAGCGGCCACCCAGCTCTCCTCCATGCCGTTTACTGGCCCCTTAGGGTCGAATGTGCATGTTGGAGAACAGGCGCAGGTTGGCCCTTCTCAGACCGCTGCGCCTGGCACGGAGCAAACGCCGCTGCACACCGCAGCAGCTCAGCTTCTCCAAGTCCTGATGGAAGCGGCGCGCTCGCAGCCTAGTGCTCTAAAGGGAGACCTCCAGTCCCCTCAGCCAGGCGTGCCGAGCAGCCTACGGGTACCTCTCCCTGAGTACGGCGGTTATTCGGACCGCATGAGTGCTACGGAGTACCTCGAGGCACTGCACCGCTATCAACAGGCAATGCGGCTGGACGTCAGCGCGATGCTAGGCACTGTATTGCCTGTCTCGCTAACAGCCCACGCGGCGCGGTGGTACCGACTTGTCGGCCACCAAGCTCGTTCGATGGAGGAGTTTAGGACGCTTTTCCGCAGCGAATTCCTCCCTCCTGACTATGAGCGCCGCATGCGTCGCGAGCTAGAGCTTCGGACCCAACACCCCGACGAATCTCTGCTCGAGTATGTCAGAGCTATGCAGGAGCTTTATCTTCTTGCCGACCCTTTGGCATCTGACGCCGAGAAGGTAGAGCGGGCCATTCGTCAAGCCCACCCAACCTTCGCTGCTTACATGCGGAGTACCCGTTATCGTGACCTAAACGAGTTGGCCTCCGATGCGAAGCGGATTCAGGGCGACATACTGGCAGCGAGAGCCTACTGCCCGCCGCCACCGCCGTCCGCCTCTCTCGAACCTCGTTGTGCGTGGGCTGGTGGTGACTCGACACCCCGTAATCCCCCGAAATACGAGGCCACGAGAGAGTACCGAGAAGCGCGCGACCTTTCTGACCGCGCTCTCGACCCGTACTCGTACGCCCGGGCGCGCTGTTCTGCCCCGCACGGCCAACGAGAGCGGGAACCCCGTGCCCCTGCGCACGAGGAGAAATCCGATCGCGGTGCCCCTTTGGCTAGCGAAGGAAAACCACCCAGCGCCCGAGACGCGCCCAGGCCCCCTCAATCGGACCGAGGCGTTGTCTGCTACCGTTGTCATGAACGCGGCCATATTGCCCGAACATGCACTGTGCGCCGCCCGACGCAAGAGCCTCCTCGCCCGTCGGGAAACGGCGTCGGCCGCCGGTGAGCTCCCTATCTCCGGCGTAAAACATACAGGGACCTTACTCCGGCGGCGACAGTAGGGGCGCATGGTGGTGAAACGCAACCTCTGGCTCCAATGGCGTGTCGCGCTGGCACTGACTCGTCCGCCACGCCGGCGCCTTTCATCGCCCTTACGATCGCTGGCCGACAGTTTGTGGCGTTGCTGGATAGCGGGGCCTCGGTCTAGCTGTTCAGCGAAGAGGTTATGGCTCATTTGCGCTGGCGTTCTGTCTGCATTAGAGCCTGTGACACTGCCTTCCACCTCGCGAGCGGCACGGCTACCTCGTGCGGCTCGGTGCGGTTGGTTGTGCGCTGGGAGAATCGCGTGCGCCGTCAGCGCTTTGTGCATCTCCCGGGTCTTTCCGTGGCCGTGATTCTTGGTCGCGACTTCCTCGCCCGCACGGGTATCGTGATTGACGTCGCAAGCGGAGGCTACAGGGCTGGCCCTTCCGGCCCCCTGCAGCCCTTCGCTACACTCCCGCTGGCCACGGCGGCCCCTCAGGCACCGGATGCCGCGCGAGTGAAGGATGAGAGGAGACCTAGCGCGGCCCCCTTGGCTCGTGTCCCTCACTCCACTGCCGAAATGGGCCCCTTGGCCGGCACGGCGGAAAACGGTCGGTGCGATCCGCTTTCTCACGAGCGTTGCGCTGCTACGGCGGTCAAGATTCCGGCTACCCCGGCGACCACCCCGTTAAGCCGCAGCTCGGACTGCTCGCTGCCGCCTTTGTCTGACAGCTTGTCGGTGCACGAGAAGGCACGCCTGTCGTCGCTGCTGACTCGTTTCAGCGCGATGTTCACTGAACGACCGGGTTGCACCTCCCTTGTGCGACATCGAATCGACACAGGCGACGCACTGCCGTGGAAATGCAATCCTCGCCCCGTTAGTGTGGCCAAGAGGAAGGCAATTGACCAGGCATTGGATGAGCTTATTGAGACCGGTATTGTCCAGCGCTCAAACAGTCCCTGGGGTTCTCCGGTGGTAATGATCCCTAAAAGAGACGGCTCTTTTCGGCTCTGTGTGGACTACCGCCGGCTGAACGAGGTCACGAGGAAGGATGCTTATCCTATGCCTAACGTGGACTCAATCGTGGCTAATCTAGGCGATGCGTGCTACTTCACCACCCTGGATGCTAGCCGCGGCTACCTGCAGGTTCAGATGGAGCCGGCTGATGCGGAAAAAACTGCGTTCACCTCTCACGGAGGCCTTTACCAGTTCACCCGAATGCCATTTGGCTGCTCTGGAGCCGCAGCTACGTTCCAGAGATTGATTGACCGCATTCTCGGGGATGCTAAGTGGCGCTATGCGCTGGCGTACCTCGATGACATCGTCATCTTCTCTGGAACGTTCGAGGAGCACCTCCACCACCTGGAGGATGTCCTCGAGAGGTTACGTGCCGCCGGGTTGACACTAAACCCGAAGAAAGCCCAAATAGCTGAGACCCGCATTTCCCTATTGGGCTTTACCATTGACAGAGGTCGTGTTCTGCCGTGCGAAGAGAAGGTCCGAGCTATCCTCGAATACCCGACGCCGGTGAACATTCAGGGCCTTAGGCGCTTTTTGGGTATGGTGAACTACTACAGACAGTTCATCCCGAATTGCGCCGCTCTTCAAGCGCCCTTGACCGCACTGTTGACAAAGTCGGCACGATGGAGCTGAGCTGAGGGCCTGAGCAAGAGGGTGCCTTTCATGCACTATCCCGAGCTCTAGTGGCCACAGCCGAACTGAAGTTGCCCGACCTCAACAGGGAGTTCGTTGTCCAAGCTGACGCGAGTGACCTGGGCCTTGGGGCTGTGCTGCTTCAGGAGCACGACGGCGTTCTTCGACCAGTCGCCTTTGCAAGCCGGTCACTGAACGCCGCCGAGCGCAACTACAGCGTGACTGAACGGGAATGTCTCGCTATAGTTTTTGCTCTCCGGAAGTTTGACTGCTACGTCGACGGAGTGCCATTTGCTGGTGGAAACGGACCACATGGCGCTCACCTGGCTTAAGCGCTTGCGCGAGCCTTCGGGCCGCCTCGCGCGCTGGGCGTTGACACTGCAGCGGTACAACTTTGTTGTGCGCTACCGGAAAGGGAGTTCAAACGTGGTGGCGGACGCTTTGTCGCGAGCCCCCGTTTCGGCGTCTGATCCTTTGGTCCGCCACTCCCATGAGCATTCGCACCAAGTAGAAGCCGGAGCCTCAGTCTCCAATGGCTCGAAAGGCGCGACCCCCGACGGCGAAGTGATCCTCGGATTGCCAGCCCCGGGAGAGGACGTTTACCTGGTGGATCCCGTTACCTCATCGGGTATCGTCTTCAGCAGGCAGGAGTTACTAAAGGCACAGCGGAGCGATCCATTTTGTCGACGAATTGTCGACGGGCTCACAGAGCCGAGCTCCCAAGAGGAGCGGGGCGGCAATGCCGTCGGGCGCACCCGGACAGCTGGTATTGCTGTTGGCGCCGAGTGCGATACAGCTGGTATTGCTGCGGGCACGTTGGATACGTATCTGCTTGACGCCGATGGAGTTCTCCTGCGCTACATCCCCTCTGAAGAGGCTCCTCAGGAGTCTTTCAAGGTGGTGATACCCCGCAGTCTAAGGAAAGCCACCCTGAGCTATTTCCACGACTCGCGGGTGGCCGGACATGCGAGTGGCCTTAAGACTTTCCAAAAGTTGTGCCGCTCCGCTACCTGGCCAGGCATGAAGCGTGACGCTCTTCACTACGCCCGCTCATGCCGCGTGTGCCAATGTGTGAAGCCTCGCGCGGGCAAACCCCCCGGGCTCATGCAGCGAATCGACAGCCAGCTACCCTGGCAAGTCGCGGCCTCTGACATTATGGGACCCTTTCCCAGAAGCCGGCGAGGCTACGTTTTTCTCCTGGCTGTCACAGATCACTTCACGAAATGGGTTGAACTTTTTCCCCTTCGGAAGTTAACGGCACGCGCAATCTGGGACAAGTTGACCGAGGTCTTTAACCGCTTTGGCTTTCCGGCGGAGCTGATAACGGACAACGCGTCCTACTTCACGGCCAAGATGTTCGTGGATGCGTGTGCTGCCTTTGGCATTAAGCACCGCAAGACAACCACGTATCACCCACAGGCCAACCCGACAGAACGGATTAACCGGAACCTCAAGCCCTTGCTCGCGGCCTTTGCCCAGCAACATAGGGATTGGGATGTCTGTCTTAACGAGATAGGCTTCTCCTTGCGGTCCACGGTGAACCGTTCGACTGGGTACACGCCCGCTTTCCTCAACTTCGGGAGAGAGCTGCCAAACCCCATGGACCGCGTTCTGCGGACCGGCAGCGGGGCGTGCGCCACGAAAGCCGGCCTTTCCGGCTACGCGGCGGAACTGCGCTCACGGATGGACGCGGCCCTTGACCTGGCCCGTTCCAACCTGGCAAAAGCGCGAGCTGGACAAAAAGCCCAGTACGACCGGTCACATAGGGACGTGCACTATGGTGTCGGCGATCTCGTCCTCAGACGCAACCATGTCTTGAGTGACGCCGCCAAAGGCATCTCTGCCTCCCTGTCGGCCAAATGGTTGGGCCCGTACCGAGTGGAGACCAAAATGTCCCCTCTGGTATACAAGCTGGCTGACTCCCAAGGGAGACCAGTCGGCGGTCCAGTTCACGTCTCGGACCTCAAACCTTTCGTTGCCCGTAGCAACGACTGGGGAGAGGGGGAGGCGGTCAACGAACCGCAGGAAAACCGTGATACGGCTGGCCCCAGGCCACGCCACCAGTACAACCTGCTGAAACGCGCCTAGTCAGCTTTCTCCCACTAACAGGTAGCTGGACTTTATTCCCTACCACGCTGGCGAACGGAGAAACACAGCTACGGTGCGAGGGCGCACGTTGAAGCGGTGACAGGCCCCTTTTGGCCTAATATACCCTCGAGTGCCGACCCGACCTTGTAGCAACGCGACTAAGGAATTTTCTCCTACCAGTAGGTAGATGGACATTTATTCCCTATCGCGCTGGTAAGTGGAGAAAAACAACGGTTGGAGGGTGCACATTGAAGCGGTGACACGAACTCTTTGCTTAATATACCCTCGTGTGCAGCCCGGCTCTCCACCGATGTACGTGTTTGCTACAGCTCAGAAGTACCGAGACGTTGGCGGGCTATTCTCCCGCGTAAATACCGCTACAACCTGAGTGAATGGGGCTTGTTCCCTCTCCGCCTGCGCTGAACGCCGGTCAGAGGGGAGAGGACTCCCCCCCCCCCTCGACCGCGCTTACTCATCAGGCGAGGGCATACCCCTTTAGGAATGCCGGTGCGGAAGGAAGCGCGCGCCCTTATTGGCCCAATGCTCCTTCCAATCCAGAGCCACAGACGCCGCGCTTCCCTTCGCGCCCTGCCTGCTCCTCGCCCCGTCATTTCCTTTGTTTGCTGGTGCGGGAGCTTTTGTGGAACTTCTCAGTTCGCTCACCGTCGCGATGCCTGCAAAGAAGCAATCGAACTCGGCGCGTCGCCGCTCCAAGCCGAAGTCCGGCGCGGCGGCGGGGACTGCTGGTGACAACGAAACGTCGCATCGCGCCTCAAAGCCGGCGCAAGAGTCGACCAGGCCAGCACCTGCCCAGGCACCTCCTGCCCCTAAGAAGCGGTTGCCGTGTCGCAGTGTGGCGACGTGGACTTTCCAGCGGGGACAGGAAGCCCCCGTGGCTTTCGTCTCCTCTCGGCGTTGGCGGGACCAGCGGAAAGTAGAGGTCGGAATGGCTGCTCGGGATTACCCCCGCCCGTTCCGTGGCCGCACACTCTCGGACCAAAAAACCCAAGCGGCCGGCAATGCGGTGATGCCAGCGGACCCCGAGGCAAACTTCTGCGGTTCGTGTGGGGTGCTCGTCGTACACCAGGCGACGCATCAACGGTCGCTCGTGCACAATGCCAAAACGGACAATGTAGAGCAGGCGGCTCAACAACCTAACGCAACTCGGGCCGCGCAGCCCGCCTTCGCCCCGGAATCACTGCACTCAGTTGCGGCAGCTCTCGTCGCTGATCCGGGCTTCACGGCGGCCATTGCGGCGGCTGTGGCGGCATCGATCCCGACAACGAAGGAGGTGAGCTCTCGGCAGGACCATACGGGCGACTTGGCAGGCGACGAGGAAGATTTGGCTTCCGGCCCACCGACCATGGACTTTGGCTTCCTTGACTGAATGCAGTTAATAAAGGTGACGGTTGGTCATGCAGGTGTCGCGCTCTCTGGCTGGCGGCGGTCTTTAGGAGGGGGGAATGTGGGGATCGAGGGGCCTTCCCGCGCCTCGCCCCCCAGCTCGCGCGTGGCGCTTAGCTCAATCTCCGGGAACCGCCGCCATAACGGCAACATGGCGGACATGGCGAGCGCGCCGGACTTACTTTCCCGCGCAAACCGTGCTTCTCCCCCCCCCCCGGGATTGGACTTGCCCCGCGAGAACACGTCACCGGGACGCGCCCTGATTGGCCTCCCGCGCGGCGGCCCCCGGGCACCCTCTCCACCCGAGCTCTCGTCCGCTGAGCGCTTCCTCGCCGCAGCAGAGGCTCACAGGCTCGCAACGAGGTGGTTACATGAGACCTTTGTTCTCGCGACTCCTCGTTATCGCGCTTGGCGGACCGCTACCCGGTTAGCCCTAGCGCAGCGGGCGCGCGTACTCGATCGGTCTTGCGGCGAGCCTTGGCCCGTAAGCGCCGTGACTGTAGCACTGAGCTGTACCTTGGGTGAATAAACCCGTGTTTGTTGGCGATCTGACTCCCGAGCCTTCTCTGCGCCGTGTCGGAGAGTCGACGAACCCTGCCGTAGCGCCTTTGTGCGTTGCGGAGTGGAGGAGCGTCGTGCCCTTTCCTGACCGTCGCTCGTAGGGTAAGCCTTGTGCAAACCCATCTCCACAAACGCCGGAAGCGTTCTCCGGAAGCCGGAAGCTGGCTTCCGGAAGCGGAACCGGAAGTAGAAACGGAAGCGGAACCGGAAGTGGAACCGGAAGCGGAACCGGAAGCGGAAGTCGGCTTCCGGTTATACTATACGTATACATATATATGTATATATGGGTATACATACATATACGGACACACAACGCCATCTATTGAGCAATTCATAAAACTAGACGTGGCTACCTACTACGACGGGGACGAACGGGTGCCGCTATAAGGAGCTTCGCCCATAAAAAACAAATGGACTGCTGCGCACACCACACTGCGAGCAAGTACGAGTAGCGCGAGTCTGCCCACGCCGGCCACCACTCATCGGTTAGAAAACGAAATCTCGAAACCCAGGAGAAGCAGTGCCGAGCAGTGCCGAGGCAGAGAAACCCAGCAGGCACGATCCGGCACGGCCCACTGAACGAGATAGAACCGGCTTCCTCTCTCCGAAAGAACCGCCGCTCACTTCCTGAACCACCGCTCCCTCGCTCTTCAAAAGAGCGGCTCAAAAGATACGGCTCGCTCCTGAGCGCTGTCTAGGAACGGTTCCTCACGACTCACAGAATGTAAGAGAGCCGGCTTCCTCTCTCCGAAAAAACCGCCACTCACTTACTGAATCACCGCTCCCTCTCTCTTAAAAATAGCGGCTCAAAAGATCCGACTCGCTCCTGAGCGCTCTCTAGGAACGGTTCCTCACGGCTCACAGAACGAGAGAGCCGGCTTTCTCTCTCCGAAAGAACCGCCGCTCACTTACTGAACCACCGCTCCCTCGCTCTTCAAAAGAGCGGCTCAAAAGATCCGGCTCGCTCCTGAGCGCTCTCTAGGAACGGTTCCTCATGGCTGACAGAACGAGAGAGAGCCGGCTTCCTCTCTCCGAAAGAACCGCCGCTCACTTACTGAACCACCGCTCCCTCGCTCTTCAAAAGAACGACTCAAAAGATCCGGCTCGCTCCTGAGCGCTCTCTAGGAACGGTTCCTCACGGCTCACAGAACGAGAGAGAGCCGGCTTCCTTTCTCCGAAAGAACCGCCGCTCACTTACTGAACCACCGCTCCCTCGCTCTTCAAAAGAGCGGCTCAAAAGATCGGCTCGCTCCTGAGCGCTCTCTAGGAACGGTTCCTCACGGCTCACAGAACGAAAGAGAGTCGGCTTCCTCTCTCCGAAAGAACCGCCGCTCACTTACTGAACCACCGCTCGCTCGCTCTTCAAAAGAGCGGCTCAAAAGATCGAGCTCGCTCCTGAGCGCTCTCTAGGAACGGTTCCTCACGGCTCACAGAACGAGAGAGAGCCGGCTTCCTCTCTCCGAAAGAACCACCGCTCACTTACTGAACCACCGCTCCCTCGCTCTTCAAAAGAGCGGCTCAAAAGATCCGGCTCGCTCCTGAGCGCTCTCTAGGAACGGTTCCTCACGGCTCACAGAACGAGAGAGAGCCGGCTTCCTCTCTCCGAAAGAACCGCCACTCACTTACTGAACCACCGCTCCTTGCTCTTCAAAAGAGTGGCTCAAAAGATCCGGCTCGCTCCTGAGCGCTCTCTAGGAACGGTTCCTCACGGCTCACAGAACGAGAGAGAGCCGGCTTCCTCTCTCCGAAAGAACCACCGCTCACTTACTGAACCACCGCTCCCTCGCTCTTCAAAAGAGCGGCTCAAAAGATCCGGCTCGCTCCTGAGCGCTCTCTAGGAACGGTTCCTCACGGCTCACAGAACGAGAGAGAGCCGGCTTTCTCTCTCCGAAAGAACCGCCGCTCACTTACTGAACCACCGCTCTCTCGCTCTTCAAAAGAGCGGCTCAAAAGATCTGGCTCGCTCATGAGCGAGTTCACCACTGCTCCCTCACTCTTCAAAAGATCCGGCTCGCTCCTGAGCCAGATCTTCCGAAAGAACCACCGCTCACTTACTGAACCACCGCTCCCTCGCTCTTCAACAGAGCGGCTCAAAAGATCCGGCTCGCTCCTGAGCGCTCTCTAGGAACGGTTCCTCACGGCTCACAGAACGAGAGAGAGCCGGCTTTCTCTCTCCGAAAGAACCGCCACTCACTTACTGAACCACCGCTCCTTGCTCTTCAAAAGAGTGGCTCAAAAGATCCGGCTCGCTCCTGAGCGCTCTCTAGGAACGGTTCCTCACGGCTCACAGAACGAGAGAGAGCCGGCTTCCTTTCTCCGAAAGAACCGCCGCTCACTTACTGAACCACCGCTCCCTCGCTCTTCAAAAGAGCGGCTCAAAAGATCCGGCTCGCTCCTGAGCGCTCTCTAGGAACGGTTCCTCACGGCTCACAGAACGAGAGAGAGCCGGCTTCCTTTCTCCGAAAGAACCGCCGCTCACTTACTGAACCACCGCTCCCTCGCTCTTCAAAAGAGCGGCTCAAAAGATCCGGCTCGCTCCTGAGCGCTCTCTAGGAACGGTTCCTCACGGCTCACAGAACGAGAGAGAGCCGGCTTCCTCTCTCCGAAAGAACCGCCACTCACTTACTGAACCACCGCTCCTTGCTCTTCAAAAGAGTGGCTCAAAAGATCCGGCTCGCTCCTGAGCGCTCTCTAGGAACGGTTCCTCACGGCTCACAGAACGAGAGAGAGCCGGCTTCCTCTCTCCGAAAGAACCACCGCTCACTTACTGAACCACCGCTCCCTCGCTCTTCAACAGAGCGGCTCAAAAGATCCGGCTCGCTCCTGAGCGCTCTCTAGGAACGGTTCCTCACGGCTCACAGAACGAGAGAGAGCCGGCTTTCTCTCTCCGAAAGAACCGCCGCTCACTTACTGAACCACCGCTCTCTCGCTCTTCAAAAGAGCGGCTCAAAAGATCTGGCTCGCTCATGAGCGAGTTCACCACTGCTCCCTCACTCTTCAAAAGATCCGGCTCGCTCCTGAGCCAGATCTTTTGAGCAGCTCTTTTGAAGAGCGAGGGAGCGGTGGTTCAAGTGAGCGGCGGTTCTTTTGGAGAGAGAACCGGCTCCCTTTCTCCAAAAGAACCTCCGCTCACTTTTGCTGAACCACGGCTCTCTCGCTCTTTAAAAAGAGCGGCTGAAAAGTTCCGGCTCGCTCCTGAGCGACCCATCTCTAGTTGAAAGGTCATCACTCACCCCATGTGTATTTCGTAAACCAAGCCGCACTGGTGGTAGTGCAAGCGCACGTAGCGTACCAAGTGACACTAAATAGGAAATATCGAGGTGACGTGGTGTTTAGTCATTGCCTCAACGCGATGCTGCCTGACGCGTACTTTCCTAATTTGTAATGCACGTACTCTTCTTAATAAGTATGATGCCTTAAATTCAGCTTATTATTCTTGCGATGGCAATATTATTGCCGTAACTCAAACCTGGTTTCGCTGAAACATTCACAATCATGAAGTTTTCTCGAATGTCTCGAATGACAGTTTGCCGCTGTGACCGCACATCACGGCAGGATGGTAGTGCACTGCTAGCGAATAAATATAATTTATAGTAGCGCCTTATTCCTGTGTATTTACAACTTTAGTGTGTATGGGCACATGTCGAAATAAGCTATCGTAAATTTATCTTTGGTGTATGTTATCGCCCGCCTTCCTATCGGCAAATCTTGGTAGTGACTTGCATGATATACTTGGCACTATTGGCACACAATTTCCAAATGGTCTTTTTTTTCTTATGGGAGACCTTAATTTCCGAAACACACAATGGTCTTCCGTACCTCCTGCACCTCAACCCTCTTCTGCTGAATCCGACCTGTGCTCATTCTTTTCTTTTTCACAGCTAGTGTCTAAGACGAGCTGAATTGTAAGAGCATCGGCTAACACGCTCGACATAGTATTCACGTTTCGCCCTGAACTCACGTCCGATGTGTTGTACTTGCCTGGCTTAAGCGATCACCTTCTTATGGGATTTTCTATTAACACTCCTATTTCAAGAAAGCACGCTAGCCGTTAAACGATTGTTTATTAGAAAAAGGGAGCTTTTCAGGCAATTATTATTGAGTTATAGAACTCTCTTGACCTCTTTCTTAATGAGTTTGATGACCGGGCTGTTGATGACAATTGGCAGCTTTTGAAAGTTAAAGTTCACGAACTCTTAAACAAGAGCATCCATTCGCGTAACCTCTCATGTAAAATAAACGCTTCTTGGCACAATGCCCGTTTAAAATGTTTATCCAATAGAAAAAGCTTTCATACCGCGCCGCCAAGTTTTCTTCTTCTGCCGCATGATGTAATGCCTACGATACTGCTAACGGCGTTTATGTGGCAGCCTTCAAGCTTGCTAGAAGTGAACTGCTTCAAGAAACATTGCATGCGATGTTAATTACCGATTACAATTAATATTGGTGTGCAATTAATTCTTCGGGTCACAATAATAATATTCTTGTTGATGCTACTGTGACTACTATATTGGATGATGAATGTCCCTTTGTCCTTAATTTACTCTCTGAAATAACTTAGTCGTATGTAATCCCGCACTCCCTACCGTTACTATACGTGAGTACATTCCAATGAACCCGACAATTATTGGTCTTTGCGGTGTTGCTTAGGCTGTAGAATCACTTAAGATTTCAATGCAAACCTTTAAAAAAATGTCGCAGCTTCGCCGGAAAGGTGTGGAGCATTGATTGCCATAGCGAATTCTGAGAGAGCCATGAGAAGTAAGGATCGGCCTTATCGGCCTTATCGGCCTTATCGAATTGTGAACATTTGCTTGCTAACTAAATTAACAAGCATAGTGTCAGCGCACACAGCAACCATGACGACATCACGCTCGTTGACCGTGCACACTCGTGTCAAAACGCTGGCGGGAAGAAACGCGGCAACAGCAGCGAGCGAAGTGACCTTCGTGCTGTTTTCTTTCACTTCAACGCAAACTGAGTGCCGAAAGCCCACAACACGCGCAAAGCTACGAGCCGCCGAGGCACCTACACTGTGCCCCCAACGCAGATCGCTCTCAAGATAAGGTTACGGTGGTTAGAAGGGAAGGTGGAAGCAACGCAGCCGTCGGAGAGCGCGGCGCGTGTTGCAGTGATTCATGATGCCGAGTGGTGGCGCGCGCGTCGACACTAAGATGCCTCCGCTGTAGTTAGGCTGCTGACGGCGCTAGCGAGTGCGCTCGGTTGGCATGCTTCAGCTAGAGTGACCTAGAATATCCCATATTCTAGGTCACTCTACTTCTGCTCGGTTCTTTTTGCTCCACGCTCGTTTCTGTTCGCATTCACGCTGTGCAGTTTTGCCTCCTTGTGGTGGCAATATTTTTACACGTTGCCATGCCCTAAGAAGCAATGGCAAGTCGCATGAAACGACAGACGCACTGTTCTGCGCCGGGCTGCACAGCAGGCTATGTTTCTGCTAGAAAAGCAGAAGAGAACACCATCCCTTTTCTCGGTGCCTGATGAAGATGAGGCACTTAAAGCGTGGCAGCGGGACAGAACCAATATAATGTTGTTTGCCGTCGCGTGGAGATACTGAGATTATTTTTTTGCGTTCCACCTAATTACAAAATTAGTCGTAATTAATTATTCAACTTCTCCAATATTATAATTAGATGAGAAGTGTAAATGAGAAAATTGTAGAGTAACATGAAAAACTCCCGATTCAGCTTTTTATTGCTCAATATTGCTACACGCGTACGCGCAAGGTGCCTCGAGCCGCAGGTCGCGCGGCAATGTTTCGGCAATTCGCGGGTTTCTTTCACACTCGGAAAAACGCTATTATGTAGCACGTGTTGAGCAACAGAAAGCTCTATCGGGAGTGTTCCATGTTGCTCTACAATTTTCTCATTGACACTTTTCATCCAATTATAATATTTGAGAAGTTTTTAAATAATTAAGACTGATTATGCAAGCGACGGCAACCAATATTACCTGGGTTCTGTCGAGCTACGTGGCATTTGCATATTTTTAAATCTTGGTGCACGATAGTTGGGACACCCTGTATATTGAATCATATAATCAAGTGCTGTCTGTCGCCCTCTTGAGTATTCTTCATGGTCGCCACCATTCTATTTCTTCACAGTGGCGACTAAAATAAGTTTGTTTACTTAATTCCTATGTGGAATGATTTCTAAAGTATCATATATTGGTATTAATCAATTTGACCAGCAGGATGCAGTGCGTCGCAGTAATATGACTTAAGGAGCTCTTCACTGCGAGCCTAGAATCGGTGCAGCTTTCTTTACCCACACCACCAGCATAATAATCTTCGCATTAGATGAAATAATTTTTTTTCGCTCCCGACGATTCGGAAAGCACGTAGCATGCGTGCGACCGACACCAGCGAAAAATCTTTATGCCGGCCGTGACGTGCCCAAAGCCGAACGCATCGTTAACACTTAAACACTCATCAGAGGATAGCTGCTAGTCATTTATTGTCTCCTCTACTAACAACGTACGATATGCATTAGCTTAACGTGAGTTATGTCAAATATGCGACCGCTAATTGCGAACAAAAACGCCCGCTTCGAAACCCGCGGCACCGACCGCCGGGCCTCCGCGCCCGTGGAGCGATCTTGCTGGCGACTGCAGCGCCGCCGCTGCTGTCATGATTGCTTGCAATAGACCTTTTCACAAACCGACGTTTGAGCAGCGCCATTGGCCGACACGGGCGACGTCTAGCGTCACAACATCTTATACCGCCATTTTGGACTGTGCGCCTTGCGAGAGCAGGCCGGCCGCATTTCAGTTGTGTGATCTTCGCTGCGCATTATTTAGATTGTTTTCTTCCGCTTCGCTTGTCTTGTGCCGCTTGACTTGTTACATGTTTCACGTGCTCGTGTGAGCGCTCAGTGTCGTGTGCTATGGCAACAGCAAGCCCAGCCAGTGGATATGGTGTTTCGTCGTCGGTAGCGGCAGCAGTCGCGTCTGCTTCGTCGAGACCTGGCGTGCTAATCAGCGGTATATTTCATCGTTATTGCTGGGCGCATGTGACCGTATCGTCGATTGAATCTGATCACCATGACGTTTCGCGGTTGAGGGTTGCCTTATTTAGCGAAAGCAGGCGCGTACGTAGCTGTCGGGCAATGCTTAGAACCATGCAAGCGCCGGCGGCCCGACGACGCGTGTCAGTGTTTGGTAGATATGCGGTGGTTATTCCATACGCTTCCGACGCAACTGAACAGCTCCATCATGCAAAATTTATTGGATCTGGTGCGGTGCAGGGTGCTTATGACCAAATGTGAAAGCATAAGCGTGGCGATCGAGCAGCGCGGTACCTGCAGCGAACCGACGCGCGACAGTGATCGCAGATGCCAGCGCAACTGATACAGCCCAGGGGCTAGATTTTTAGTTTTAGTATTTAGAATTTATTTATACACACTGTCAATCCCAATCGGGATTATAACAGAATTTGTTATAAAGATATATTTGTTTACCCATTTTTTACGTTTGTTTACCTTGAATGGCTTTTCTTTCGAATGTCTGAATCTGGAACAAGCTTCGCTCACGATGGACCTTAACGTAGATCGTGCGCGAAGTTTGTATTGAACATATCGCGTACGGCAAGAATTGTTCGTGTGCGCTATCTCTGAAGCAAAATAAGCCAATAATATTGCAGCGTTAGGGCCATCTCTGCTCTTTCTCTTGTTTCCCTTACACCGTCTCACTGTGCTATGTTCATAATAAAGTAATGTCGAGTCTTAACAATTGTCGAATAAATACATATGCATATGACTGTAAACCACTACTGACCGTGAGTGAAAAGCGCTTAGTGGTCAGCGAAGCGGTCACTGCACCACGTAAGTATTTCACTTAATTTATTTTTTTACTGTTATTCTTGCAAGCACGATGCTATTGTCCGCGTACCCATGGGAATACCGTTTTTTACGTTCTTACTTGCGCGGGCTCATTTAGCGCGTTTCTACGCCACGCACAGTTAGCGAATTACGGTTCCCGAACTCTAGCACTGGCGCTAGACCGCGCTGATAAGGTTGACATGTTCGTTTTTGCATTCTCTTGCTGCCCAAGCACATAGACAACGCTCAAAGATGGGTGAGCTCGATGCAGCACCACACTGTTGAAGTTAATTACCTTTATGGGCAGGGCAGCGCACGGTGCGTGTGAACACAGAGACAATGTTTTGGTGGACACAGGGTCTGCATACGTCTTCCATAGGACACGATTTTTCCAGATTGTTGCGAAGTGTATTTACTGACTAGTTCTCTCGCAGAGTGCTCCAATTTGTCTTATACCGGTTTCACACGGCCACTTTTGATAGCGATCGAGACCGATATGGATCGGAATGTTCGACCGCGATTGGCTCCCTTCCGCAGATTGAGCAAAGAAGCCAATCGCGACAAAGAAATTCGACCCATATTGGGCTCGATAACGATCAGAAGTGCGCCGTGTGACCCCCGTATTAGGCACTGGAATGAAGTCGTGTATAAAAGAAAAAAAGTTGTCGCAGTTTCACCTGAAAGGCGAAGCATCAATTGCGATAGCAAATTTGTACAGAGCTATACGGAGTAATGATAGTAGCTTTATCAGCTGTATAAACTTGGACATGCAGCAGCACCGGCAACACGCGGAACTGTTGTCGACGCCGTCGGCGTTTTGCCCGCGTTCGCTCAAAATGCGTGCGGTGTTGGTGACTGTTGCCGGAGCCTCTGATATAAATAGGCACTTGGTGCCGCAGCTAAACGTCGCCTCCCTTCCCTCCCCCACGGCCTCTCGCGCGTCGGAAGAAGGCGCGTTTGCTCTAGATATAAGGTGATTGTAAAGGAGGAAAGAGACGCCTACTTCTGCAGCCCTTAAGCGAGCACGGCGCAGAACGCGCGTTTGTTCTCCGCCGTGCGTTCACTCCCTGTGAAAGCGCGCGCCCCTCGCGCCCTTTCACTCGCACATACAGCGTTCGGCCCGCGGCGACGATTTCATCTCCATTGACGTCATACGGAACCTCACGGCGACGGCGACGACGACGGCGACGCCGACGGCAGAAATCTGCTTTTGAGTGTCCATATAATTGCTATCGCAATAATAACAAATGTAGCCTCTGCCAATACATACGAGAAAATATTGCATCGAAGAGCTGACAATTCTCGCAACCTATTGGGAAATGTGCCGAAAAGAGTTTACCAAAATGCGGTATTTTACTGATGTGTGCATTGGTTCACATTAGACTGAAATGCCAAGTCCTTAGGTGATGCAGGAAACCGGCGAAGCCTGAACATACCACATCGCAGCAGTGGTCTCACGGAGTGCTGTGTTGTGGACACTAGAGCACTGCACGAGCCGATTTTTTCAGCCCGGGCTCGGCCCGGGCCCGTTTTTACGTTGGGCTGCCCACCCGAGCCCGATCAAAACTTTTATGGCGAGACCTGGGCCCGGCCTGGGCCGGGAAATAATCTACGTTACCCGCCCGGCCCGGCCCGCCACCCCTTTACCTTAGGCCCGAGCCCGGCCCGAGACCGAAAAATAATGTTTTTCAGAGTTGAGACGCCCGAGAATAACTCGCTGCACGTTACATACGCACCACCAGAAAGCCCGAGCGCGGCCCGGGCCCACGTCAAGAAACCCGAGCCCGGCCCGAGTCAAAACGCACACGCCATGCCCGAACCCGGCCCGAGCCAGTGAAAAAACTGTTTTGCCCGGCCCACGGGCCGGGCCGGGCCCGGGCTTTCGGGTAAGCCCGAGCCCGTGCAGTGCTCTAGTGGACACACTTAGTCACCAAAATCGTAATTTTCCACTGGTCGTTTGTGCACCCATAAACTGCACAGTGCACAATGCTGGCCTGTAGCCTTTTGATGAGTATATACGCCAATATTTACGGGCGTAAGTCATTCGCGATAAAAAAAATGTCACAGTTTCGCCCTAAGGGCGAAGCAATGAATGCGATAGCAACACAGCAATGTCATACGAAGTAAGGTGAGCGGCTTTGGTAGCAATATGAATTGTAGTAAACATGAGCTGATTAAGTAAGCAGGTGTGCTTCGGCGTAAGTAGACCGACATGAAGAGAGACTCGATGACCACGAGAAGGCGCGTGCGAAATGGTGGTGTTGATGAGAAGCGCTTCCCGTGGGCAGCGTGTGCGAAGGGACACACCTGTAGCGCTGCACTGCCGACCCGGGCAGCATTGCATGTGTAGCGTGCGTTGGAAAATGTGGCCCGACTATTACTAACTGATTGAACAAGCGTGGTGTGAGCGCGCACAAACAAACATGAATAGATCACACTGAATGACTGCAGACAACGACTGTCAAAACGCTGGCAGCAAGCGCATACGCCGCAGCAGCGGGCGAAGATACGTGCGGTCTATCGCTTCAACGGAAACTGAGCGGCGAATGCACGTTGCATAAAGGTCAGAGCCGTGTGGAGATAAGCGACGGTGCGAGCGAGTGACGAGCGCGGTTGTTGGCAGAGAAGTGCCCCCCCCCCCCCCCCGCTCCCTCCGGCGCTGGCTTCCCGCTTCCTTGCTTGCGCGTGGGAGATTGAGTGCGTTCGCTCTCCGTGATAGCACGCGTCCCCGCACGCTTCCGCTCGGGCATACGGCGCGCGGCGAAGATTTTATCTATAGGGAACCTCACGGCGATGGCGACGCCGATGGCAGAAATCCGGTTGAAGTGTCCATATAATTGCTCTCGCAAAAATAAACGGAAACATCGAAGGAAGGCTACCACTCCGCAATGTAAGCGCAAGGCAAGCTCACAGTCCAGATCGAACAGGCAACACTGACACATACTCTCCCCGCCAGACCGTCGGAAGCGCCCTCGTGAAAACGTCTATATGGCGGCTACGCGCGGCTGCGCGACCTTATTACGGTGGCTAGAAGGGGGTAGAAGAGGGAGGTGAGAGCAACGGCGGCGGCGGAGTATAGACGTTTTCACGAGGGCGCTTCCGACGGTCTGGCGGGGAGAGTATGTGTCAGTGTTGCCTGTTCGGTCTGGACTGTGAGCTTGCCTTGCGCTTGCATTGCAGAGTGGTAGCCTTCCTTCGATGTTTCCGTTTATTTTTGTCACGAATGACTTAGGCTAGTAAATAATGGCATATATACTCATCAAAAGGCTACAGGCCAGCACTGTGCAGTTTATGGGTGCACAAACAACCAGCGGGAAATAACGATTTTGGGGACTAAGTGTGTCCACAACACAGCACTCCGCGAGACCACTGCCGATGTGATATGTTCACGCTTCGCCAGTTTCCTGCATCACCTGAGGACTTGGCATTTCAGTCTAATGTGAGCCAATGCACACATAAGTAAAATAATGGATTTTGGTAAACCCTTTTGGCATATCTCCCAATAGGCTTCGAGAATTGTCAGCTCTTCGATGCAATATTTTCTCGTATGTAGTGGCAGAGGCTACATTTGTTATTCTTTCAAACACGACTTCATTCCAGTTCCTAATACAGGGGTCACACGGTGCACTTTTGATCGTGATCGAGGCCGATCTGGGTCAAATTTCTTGTTCGCGATTGGCTTCTTTGCTCAATCTGCGGAAAGGAGCCAATCGCGGTCGAACTTTTCGATCCAGATCGGTCTCGATCGCTATCAAAAGTGGCCGTGTGACACAGGTATAAGACAAATTGAAGCACTCTGCGAGAGAACTAGTCGGTAAATACACTTCACAACGACCTGGAAAAATCGTGTCCTATGGAAGATGTATACAGACCCTGTGTCCACCAAAACATTGTCTCTGCGTTCACACGCACCCTGCGCGCCCCTGCCCATAAAGTTAATAACTTCAACAGTATGGTGCTGCATCGAGCTCACCCATCTTTGAGCGTTGTCTATTCGCTTGGCCAGCAAGAGAATGCAAAAACTAACGTGTCAACCTCGTCAGCGCGGCCTAGCTCCAGTGCTAGAGTTCGAGAACCGTAATGCCCTAACTGTGCGTGGCGTAGAAACGCGCTCAATGAGCCCGCGCAAGTAAGAACATAAGAAACGATATTCGCATGGGTACGCGGACAATAGCATCATGCTTGCAAGAATAACAGTAACGAAAAAAAAATTATTCGCACAGTCGATCGAGTGAAATACTTACGTGCGTGCAGTGACCGCTTCGCTGACCACTAAGCGCTTTTCACTCACGGTCAGTAGTGGTTTACAGTCATATGCACATGTATTTATTCGACAATTGTTAAGACTCGACATTCCTTTATTATGAACATAGCACAGTGAGACGGTGTAAGGGAAACAAGAGAAAGAGCAGAGATGGCCCTAACGCTGCAATATTATTGGCTTATTTCGCTTCAGAGATAGCGCACACGAACAATTCTTGCCGTACGCCATATCTTCAATACAAACTTCGCGCACGATCTACGTTAATGTTCACCATGAGCGAAGCTTGTTTCAAATTCAGGCATTCGAAACAAAAGCCATTTCAGGTAAATAAACTTTAAAAAATGGGTAAACAAATATATCTTTATAACAAGTTCTGTTATAATCCCTATTGGGATTGACAGTATGCATAAATAAATAAATTATAAATACTAAAAACAAAAATCTAGCCCCTGGGCTGTATCAGTTGCGCTGACACCTGTAATTACTCGCGCGTCGGTTCGCTGCAGGTACCGCGCTGCTCGATCGCCACGCTTATGCTTTGACATTTGGTTATAAGTACCCTGCACTGCACCAGATCCAATAAAGTTTGCATCATTGAGCTGTTCAGTTGCGTCGGAAGTGTGTGGTTACTATTTTGCATCATTGAGCTGTTCAGTTGCGTCGGAAGCGTATGGAGTAACCACCGCATATCTACCAACCACTGACACGCGTCGTCGGGCCGCCGGCGCCTGGTTCCAAGCATTGCCCGACAGCTACGTACGCGCCTGCTTTCGCTAAATGAGGCAACCCTCAAACGCGAAAGGTAATGGTGATCAGATTCAATCGACGATATGGTCACATGTGCCCAGCAATAACAATGAAAGATACCGCTGATTAGCACGCCAGGTCTCGACGAAGCAGACGCGGCTGCCGCCGCTACCGACGAAAAAACACCACATCCACTGGCTGGGCTTGCTGTTGCCATGGCACACCACACTGAGCGCTTACGCGAGCATGTGCAACATGTAACAAGTCAAGCGGCACAATTAAGACAAGCGAAGCGGAACAGTCGAAACTGCGCGGCGAAGATCACACAACCGAAGTGCGGCCGGCCTACTCTCGCAAGGCTCACAGGCCAAAATGGCGGCATAACATGTTCTGACGCTAGACGTCGCCTGTGTCGGGCAATGGCGCTGCTCAAACGTCGGTTTGTGAAAAGGTCTATACGCAGTTGCAGCCGGAGCAAAATGCCACCCCTCCCTTCCGTCCCCCTGATGCGTCGCAACGATGGATGCCTCGTGCGCGGCCAAAGACAGAGCACTTCCTGCCCCCTTTCCACACTTTCGTCCGGGCGAGATTGAGCCGAGATTGTCAGCTCCCCTCGCACGCTTCACACGCACATACAGCGTAGGGCGAGTCACATGCTTCCCGTGGCTAACGTTTGCGCCTTTCTTTGTTTCATGAAATCTATAATCAAGTTCCCCAGCTACGCAATCACTTAGTGTGCCCCCATCCTACGTGCCATTCAAAAACCTACCTACACTCTTCCGTTCCCCGTACTTGTGCCCACTGGAACCACCTGCCCGGATCAATCACCTCCATCCTAGACACTGGTTGTTTTCGCGCATTAATAGCTTAAATTGTATCATAAGGAATTCCATTTTATTGCGACAGCAATTATATGGACACTACCGGCGTTTTCCTGCCGTCGCTGCCACCGTGAGGCTCCGTATAAAGTCCAAGGACGATAATATCGTCGGCGCGCGACGACTTTATCAGTATGCTCATTTTTTTGCTGTATGTGCGAGTGTAAGTGTGCGAGGGTAAGCGGGCGATCGCAGCTCAATCTCGCCCACGCAAGGCAGGGAATCCGGAAGAAAGCGCGCAACACTCCTCGGGGGAGGGTATGAAGCTGGCGCGTTCTGCCCAGGCCGGGGCGGGCGCGGCCGACCGGGCCGCAAGGCTCCGATGGGAGGGTTGGGAGGGGCGGCCCGTTCTACTCCAGGCAGCCCGGCGACCGCGCGCTGAATCTTGAAAGCCATCTGCGCCTGGGCCAGAGCCTGCAATGCGCTGTGTTTTCGCGACTTAGTTCGCGTTGATGCGAGTAGCAGCACGATGGTCAATTGGCTCGCTGCTTCAGCCGCGCTGCCTCACCCCAGCGTTTTGACAGCGAGTTTCCGTGGTCATCGAGTGAGATGTGTTCATGTTTGCAGCGCGTGACACAATGCTTGTTAATTTACTTAGTATGCCTATGTTAACAAGTTCATACGGCCGATAAAAGTACTATTGGCAAGTGAACAAGAATTCAGCATCGCCAGTCGGCCTCTAGAGTCTGTAAAGGAGTACGTTTAACTAAGTCAATTACTCACAGGGGACCCTGATCATGAGAAGGGAACTTACAGAAGAATAAAATTGGGTTGGAGTGCATACGGCAGGCATTGCCAAATCCTTACTGGGGGCTTACCACTGTCGCTGAAAAGAAAGGTGTACAATCATTGCATTATACCGGTGCTAACTTATGCGGCAGAAACTTGGAGGTTAACAAAGAAGCTCGAGAAGAAGGTAAAGATCGCACAAAGAGTGATGGAACGAAACATGATAGGCGTAACGTTAAGAGACAGGAAGAGATCGGTGTGGATCAGAGAGCAAACGGCCATAGCGGATATTCTAGTTGACATTAAGCGGAAGAAATGGAACGGGGCAGGCCATGTAATGCGTAGGATGGATAACCTGGTGGACCATTAGAGTTACACAATGTTTACTAAGAGAAGGGAAGTGCAGTCGAGGACGGCAAATAACTAGATAGGGTGATGAAGTTAGGAAATTTGCAGGCGCAAGTTGGAATCAGCTAGCGCAAGACAGGGGTAATTGTGATCGCAGTGGACATAAAAATAGGCTGATGATGAAAACTACTATCATATTACTTCGTATATCTGCCCACTAATTTACCCGCCCGCCTCGGCTGCGGGAGGTTGTGGGTTCGATTCCCACCACCGCCGGGCACCCACTGGTTCAAATGGGTACAAGCGTGCCCCGGTATGGCGTTCGGCTTCCTTCAGGGGTGATGCGCTTGGTAAAGGAGCCTGCGCCCTGAATTTCCGCCGAAACCAACGTGAGCACGGAAAAAAAGTGATGTCTGGGCCACTCCCATCGTTGCTTCCGGGTGCGACATCTTTTTATTCTCACATATATTGTTACCCCGTTTGTTCTTACGCACCACTAGCTAACATTGCATCATAAGGAATTCTATTTTTGTATTATTGTTATTTTCACATGTATTGTTACTCTCACATGTATAATATTCTCACGTTTGCCACTCCACTCTTTAATGCCTTCATCCTTGCGGGTAGTAATAAATAGCAAGTTTCGCCCGAAAGGCGAAGCATTGATTGCGATAGCAAATTAGTGGACAGCTATACGAAGTAACGATAGTAGTTTTGTCGGCAATATAAGCTTGGAAATATTCGCTTACTAACTAAATTAACAAGCATGGTGTCAGCACGCACAGGAAATAATAAACACATCGCACTCGATGACCGCGGACACTCGCTGTCAAAACCAGTAGCAGCCAGCAAAGTGACCTTCGTGCAGTCTATCGCTTCAACGCAAACTGAGCGACGAGTACGTCGCATGCACGAAGTTTTGAGCCGTGTGCAGATGGCTGGCAAAATAAGGCGCTTGCTACCGCGTGCGGTCGCGCAAAGTACGCCCCAAATGGTGCCGGAGTAGAACGCCGTCCCCCTCCGTCCCGCGCCGCCTCCCCGCTTCCCTCCCTGTGTGCGCGCGAGATGAAGCCGCGATCGTTGGTTCCCCATGCTCGCGAAATAAGCAGTTGCTGTCGGAGAACAACTCCACCTCCCCCCTTTCTCCCTCCCCCCGCGACGGAAGACAGCGCGTTTCCTGACAGCTTCCCTCTCTTGCGCGCGCCAGATTGAGCCGCGGTCGTCGGCTGCCCTCGCGCGCTTTGACTCGCACATGCAGCATCATGCGCGCGGCGACGGTGTTATCGCCGTTGGGCTTTATGCGGAACATCACGACGACGACGGCGACGACGACAGCAATGCACTTAGAGCGTCCATATAATCGCATAAGAAGTAGCGCGAGACCCGCCGCGGTGGCTCAGTCAGTTAAGGCTTTGTGCTGCTGAGCACGAGATCGCGGGATCGAATCCCGGCCGCGGCGGCCGCATTTCGATGGAGGTGAAATGCAAAAACGCCCGTGTGCTTGCTTTGTAGTGCACGTTAAAGAACCCCAGGTGGTCAAAATTAATCCGGAGCCCTCCACTACAGCGTGCCTCATAATCAGAACTGGTTTTGGCACGTAAAACCCCAGAAAGAAGAAGAATAAGTAGCGCGATTCCCTTTGCAACACCGATTTTTCGATCGAACACCAGATGTTGGTCGGTCTCAACACTGACTTTCATATTTCCGGTTGCTTGTGCACCGGCGAAAATAATGATGCTGGTGCAAGGCGCGATACTAACTCGACATTCAAGTACACTCAAGGCAGGGTGACTGAAAATCCTACCCATCGGTATCGCTTGCACTGTGGAAAGCGTTATCAACTTTGGCTTTAGAAACTACACACTTGATCTTAGCCAAAAGGCCGAGAAGCGATATCAACTTTGGCTTTCAATGATTACTGTGCCGTGGTGGCTCAAAAAGTATATGCCGAGAATTACATCACGTGAGCATTGATGCAGGATAATGAAGGTAGCAGCGTAGGTCTAGTGATGAATGATAATTCTTGCCGTGCAAATTCCTGTCGGCGTTATTAGATGTCCTTCAACGGACCAGATTTGAGTGCAGTCCCATGCAGTCTTGAACTTTATAAACTTGGCCATGAAGGGTCGAGTAATCACGCAGCCGTCGGCGCCTGTGTACACTCGTTCAGTGACTGTGTAGCCGTCGAGAAGCACGTTGAGGTTCGTGGTCTTTTGTCTTACACTCCACTTAGGTTGCGGCTTTGGATTACAGCTGGGTTGCGTTGTCCGGGTGCTGTTAAATCGAGTCGTCAGGCTTTCTTCAGTCAGTGTTTGCTTGACTTCGAAGCGTTGTCTGGATGGGGGTATTTCGTTATGAGCATCGCCGAGGTGGCTTTTGCAACGTCGTCGTCAGTGGCGGAGGATCTTTGACATTTCGACGAACAGCAACCGCATCTCCAGCGGTTGCTGCTTTTAATTTTCCGGATATGAAGCAACGGACTGGATACGGGTAGGGCCCGTTTAGAATCGGCGCTGCAGCGTTAGCTGAGCTCTGGCAACGGCGAACGGGATGGCCTTAATGCCTTCACGGAGTGGCTGCGAGGTAGTTGGCAATTTTTCGAGGACGTTCGCCTAGCTGTCGACGCGGCCCCCGTAGACCCCGTTGACGGCGAACCCCCGTAGACTTATCTCGCGGTGTGGGCACAGGTCGTAGACGTGACACGCTTCTCCGCAGTGGTAGCAGAGCGGGCGGTGGTCGAGGACGCGGCAAACGTCCGTCTTCCTTCGAATGCGGCGCCCTGAGACGGCCGGGCGTGCTTGCGGCGGCGGCTATGAATAACAGAACTCCTGGGGGTCCTGGTACGGGCGCGGAAGTGGATCGTATCAACGGTGGCGTAGGTCATCACTTCTGGTGGGGCTGCGGCGATTCGGGCTGCACCTCGGAAACTCAGTGAACGTTGAAGTTCTTACTTGACTATGTCAGTAATTGAGGCCACCTGGTGCTGCAATGAAATGACCATTTTGCGCATTTCTTCGCGCACAATGGTCTTGACTGGTAACTCGGATGTTGACGCAGCGTAGTGCTTGGATTTTGCACTTTGGCGTGAGCAATTGCCGCCTATATCGCCTTATGATGTAGATGCCATATATCGCCTTATCCCCTGTAGATGTCATATTTCTCGATTATGAAAAAGCCTTCGATAAAGTACCTCATCATCGACTCTTGCTAAAACTATCGCATCTCAACTTAAGCCCCTTAGTGCTTGAATGGATAAGAGAGTTCCTCACCAACCGCCAACAGTTTGTTTCCGCCAACGAAGTCAACTCCACCTTCTCTCCTGTCGCCTCCGGTGTCCCACAGGGAACAGTCCTCGGCCCGCTACTTTTCTTAATTTACATCAATGATCTACCCGCGTGCATCTCTTCAAACATTCGCCTATTTGGAGATGATTGTGTCATTTACCGTTCCATCACAAATCCCACCGATAAACTAATGCTTCAGTGCGACCTAACACACGTTGACAAGTGGTGTCAGACATGGCAAATATTGTCAGACAATATCAAACTTATACGTACATGCTTAATGGCGAGGTCGTTTCTTCAGTAGATTCCCTCAAATATTTAGGACTTCAATTCACCCGCGATCTCACGTGGTCATCACACGTCATGCACATCACAAACAAAGCCAACCGCACCCTTGCATATCTACGTCGCAATATCGCACTTTGCCCACCCTTCATTAAGTTATTAGCCTATCAAACTCTTGTGAGAACAAAGTTAGAATATGCATGCGCAATCTGGGACCCCCATAAACAAAACCTTAGCAAGACCCTCGAGTCGGTACAAAATCGTGCAGCCAGATTCGTCTTTTCGGACTACTCATACCATACAAGTGTCACTCAGCTAAAATCAAAAGCTAATCTTCCCAAACTAGATAGGCGTCGCAAAACCTTCAGACTCTGCCTTTATCATAAACTCTACCATACCCTCCCTCCCGAAAACACCCTTATCAAACCAGCACACCGTCTTTCAAGCCGTATCAGCCACCATAAAGCCGTTTATCCACCACATGCTCGGACAACTGCTCATCTTCATTCCTTCTTTTCTGAAACAGCCGTCGACTGGAACAACCTTCCAGCCAGCGCCATTGTTCATGCCGATCCTGTGCGTTTTAGGTCTGCCATTGAATAACTTGCCTCATTGTGTCAACTGCTTGTATTACCTGTAGCATTATCTTTACCATGTTTATGTCGATGTCCTACTGTATTTATCGAGATGTTTGCCTGTCTTTGCTTGCCGTGTAACATACCAAATTGTGTTCCTGCTAATTTGAATGTTCGCGCACCCCTCATGTAAAGCCCCTTCAAGGTGGGTATTTGAGGTATTGTAAATAAATAACTGAACATTCCCAGCGTGTGCTCGGTGTATGTGGCGTCGGTCGTAAACTGTGCGACAGTTTGGGCGGGTTGCGAATTATACCGGCGAAGAAGCCTTGTTTGAAGAAGTCGTGGGCTTGGTGACTGTGCCCCTGCACGGATCACTAATCAGTTCGCTCTCGCTATGCAGATTGTCTACTACGTCGTTGTGCGTCTGCTGCTTCCTGCGTTTGTGCATGCAGCATCGCCAACATCATCGGAATGCGGCCTCACCTGTCCTGTAAGCTACGGGGCGCACTGCCCGGCTTCTACCTGCCGACAAGCTGCTGTTCCTGCCTAAGCCACATGAGGGACGCTGGACAGCAAAACTCTGCTAAGCGTGGTTGGCCGCATCATCGTCGACAGTAACGAGTCCACCAGTCATAAAAGAACAATCACCCTCGGCGCAACCCTGTGGGCTTGGTGACTGCTATGCACGGATCACTAATCAGTTCACTCTCGCTATGCAGATTCTCTACTACGTTGTTGTGCGTCTGCTGCTGCCTGCGCTTGCGCATGCAGCATCGCCAACATCATCAGAATGCGGCCTCACCTGTCCTGGAAGCTACTAGGGCACTGCCCGGCTCCTACCTGCCGACAAGCTGCTGTTCCTGCCTAAGCCACATGAGGGACGCTGGACAGAAGAACTCTGATAAGCATGGGCGGCCGCATCATCGTCGACAGCAACGAGTCCACCAGTCATAAAAGAACAAGCACCCTCGGCGTAACCATGTGGGCTTGGTGACTGTACCGCAGCACGGATCACTAATCAGTTCGCTCTCGCTATGCAGATTCTCTACTACGTCGTTGTGCGTCTGCTGCTGCCTGCGCTTGCTCATGCAGCATCGCAAACATCATCGGAATGCGGCCTCACCTGTCCTGGAAGCTACTAGGGCACTGCCCGGCTCCTACCTGCCGACAAGCTGCTGTTCCTGCCTAAGCCACATTAGGGACGCTGGACAGCAGAACTCTGCTAAGCATGGGCGGCCGCATCATCGTCGACAGTAACGAGTCCACCAGTCATAAAAGAACAATCACCCTCGGCGCAACCCTGTGGACTTGGTGACTGCTATGCACGGATCACTAATCAGTTCACTCTCGCTATGCAGATTCTCTACTACGTCGTTGTGCGTCTGCTGCTGCCTGCGCTTGCGCATGCAGCATCGCCAACATCATCAGAATGCGGCCTCACCTGTCCTGTAAGCTAAGGGGGCACTGCCCGGCTTCTACCTGCCGACAAGCTGCTGTTCCTGCCTAAGCCACATGAGGTACGCTGGACAGCAGAACTCTGATAAGCATGGGCGGCCGCATCATCGTCGACAGCAACGAGTCCACCAGTCATAAAAGAACAAGCACCCTCGGCGTAACCATGTGGGCTTGGTGACTGTACCGCTGCACGGATCACTAATCAGTTCGCTCTCGCTATGCGGATTCTCTACTACGTCATTGTGCGTCTGCTGCTGCCTGCGCTTGCGCATGCAGCATCGCAAACATCTTCGGAATGCGGCCTCACCTGACCTAGAAGCTACGGGGGCACTGCCCGGCTCCTACCTGCCGACAAGCTGCTGTTCCTGCCTAAGCCACGTGAGGGACGCTGGACAGCAAAACTCCACTAAGCAAGGGGAGCCGCATCATCGTCGACAGCAACGAGTCCACCAGTCATAAAAGAAAAACCACCCTCGGCGCAACTTTGTGGGCTTGGTCACTATACCAATGCAAGTATCACTAATCAGTTCGCTCTCGCTATGCAGATTGGTGAACCTTACGTCATGTTTGCGAAAAAGACGAGAAATTATTATCTGGTTCAGCTGGCGAGTCCACGGTACTGTGTTACTATTGTTACGTAATCTGTGTATGTAATGCGCTCGCTACTACTCCTAGCGGGCGATATTGAATCTAATCCCGACCCTTCTACTCAAACCCTTCTCCCTGAATTGCGTAACCTGACAAACGGCCGAACGCAGTTAATTGCAGAAATACAAGGCCTGAAAACTCAGCTCGGTAATACTGGCAAAACAATCGGGGAATTGAACACAAGACTAAGCGATCTCGAAAATCATTATCAGGCATTGGTACCACTGCGGAAAGAAATTGAAATCATGCGCGCACTAGCACAGAGTGCACTGCCTCTCGAATTTCGGACCTGGAAGCCCGTATTGATGACGCCGAAAGCGATTCTAAATGAAATAACCTAATCTTCTATTGCTTCCCCGAGCGCTTCCCCTCGGCAAAATTCGCAGAGTCAGAGCAGTTGGTCACAAACCTTTGCCGCGATAACAGTTAATCTTGGAACCAAGGGATATAGAGCGCGTGCATCGCCCCGGCCGTCCCTCAACTGGTCGCTGCCGGCCCGTAATAGTAAAGCTTACTTTACATAAGACCAAAACTGCAATACTGTCAAATGACCGGATACTTAAAGGGACAAGTTATGGCATCGGTGAGGATTTTTCGAGCCCAGTCCAAAGTGCTCGTAAACAAGTGATTGCTTTTGCAAAAGGCAAGAGCAAGTCATTTTCCGTCCGTTTCGAAACGTTGTACATGAACCAAAAGCGTTGCATGTTTGACGACAGTACAAACAGCATCAAAGTATTATCGTAGCAACTGAAGCGCCAAAAAAGAAAGAAAAAAGCGAGCATATAAAAACACCTCATTTTTCTTTACCAATGTGCGAAGTGTTCAAAATAAAATAAACGCGTCCAGTTGTCCTCGGCCATCGATTCCTGTTCCGCAGATATCATTGCTTTGACAGAAACGTGGCTTTCTGCGAAAGTAAAAAATCAGGAGATACTTGAGTGTGCGAAGTGCTATCGATTCTATCGATGCGATCGCGATGCTCGCTGCGGTGGTGGTGTCTTGATCGCGGTTGTCGATACTATCGTTTCTCATGACATTCCAGTTGTATCTCCACTTGAACTTGTGTGCGTGCTCATTGCAATTGCTTGTCGTGAAATCATTCTTTGTGTTTGCTACAGACCACCAACCGCGCCGTCATCTTTTTGCAATGAACTTCATGACGTCATTAATCAGCTTCTTGTCAGGTACCCAAAATCACCCCTCTTCCTCTTGGGTGATTTCAATTTTCCAGACATTATGTGGAAAAATGCCTCGGCTTGTCTTAGGCAGAATTCAGCAGAATGCAGAGAATTTTTAGATCTATGTCAAGATTTCAACTTCACCCAGCTCGTTCTCAATTCCACACGCACGACTCGCACTTCTGAGAACATTTTAGACCTAATACTCACCACAGCACCCGATTTAGCTTCTCCTCTAACGTATTTACCAGGAATCAGCGACCATTCTATAATCCACTTCACTTTGCGAGCACAGGTTTCCACTAAGAAACAGATTAAGATTATCCAGGATTACAGTAAAGTAGACATCGATGCTATAAACCGGGAATTACAGGTCTTTGTGGACTATTACTTCTCTGGCTTCGAGCAGCGATCAGTTGAAGAAAACTGGTTGCTCTACAAAACCAAATTGTTGTCCCTGGTTGACCAGTTTGTGCCAAAAAGAAAAGTTCCATCAAATTCCCGTTCACCATGGTTCAATAATTCCTTAAAAAGATTGCGCAACAAAAAGTAGCGGGTATTCAGGCGCGCAAAACTGTCGCACAAGACTGATCGTTGGACGCCTTACATCAACGTAAATCGAGAGTACTGTACTGCAGTATTAAATACCAAAAAGACATTTTTTGAAACAACACTTCCATCGTTATTGTCTTCTAATCCTCGCAAGTTTTGGAGCATAATTAATGGCACGAAACATACGCTTCTTCAGTTAGTTCAGTCCGGCACGCCAGTAGCTTCAGATAAGTGCTGCGCAGTGCTAAACTCTAAATTTGCTACACATTTTTAGAAAGCTGTCCCCACTGTATTTCCACAATTCCCAAGCTTTTCTTTCCTACCAATGGACCCTATCGCGATCAATGCTGTTGGTGTTGAGAGACTGATTGATAACTTAAAGGTTTCGTTATCTGCAGGTCCTGATTTCATTTCATCGAAAATGCTGAAGTGTACGAAAATATATTCATCACTGATTCTATCGAAACTTTTTCAACAGTCATTACAAATGCAGGTGCTGCCCTCGGACTGGAAGGTAGGGAAGGTGGTTGCCGTGCATAAGTCAGGTGATGTACATTGTCCTGACAATTACCGTCCCATCTCGTTAACGTGCATTCCTGTCAAAATATTAGAGCACATAATATACTCGCACCTTATAGATTTTCTTGAGTCCAATAGTTTTTTTAGTAATTCCCAACACGGGTTCCGAAAAACATTTTCGTGCGAAACGCAACTGCTATCTTTTACTAACGACCTGTTCATTAATGCAGACCTGGGATTTGAAACAGATTGTATATTCATTGATTTCGCGAAGGCTTTTGATTCGGTTTCGCATGCCCTGCTCATCTTCAAACTTAGTCAGCTTAATATCGATCCCAATGTCTTAACGTGGATAAAACAATTTCTGTCTAACCGCACCCAGTACGTGACAACTAATAACGTCTCTTCTGTCCCCACTGCGGTAACATCTGGCGTCCCGCAAGGGTACGTTCTCGGTCCTTTGCTCTTTTTAATCTACATCAACGACCTTTCTTCCTGCGTTTCAACTTCAACTATCCGTCTATTCCCAGATGACTGTGTAATCTACCAAAAGATCACTAACAATACAGATTCGCTAGAACTTCAATGTGACCTCGACAGTGTCTTCGTTTGGTGCACTAATTGGCTCATGACACTCAACCTAACTAAATGTAAAAGCATGCGTATATCTAGGCGTTCTTCTACTCAAAGCATGCCTACCTACTTCCTTAACAATGTTTCTTTACCCCCCACTGACTGTTATAAATATCTCAGCGTTAATATCACGTCTAATCTGTCCTGGGATATTCATATTGAATATGTGACTAGCAATGCGAGCCGCATGCTTGGTTATTTGCGTCGTAATTTTTCCACTGTCCCATCTACCGTTAAGTTAATGCTTTATAAAACCCTCGTCCGCTCAAAATTAGAGTACGCATGCGCCATATGGGACCCTAGTCAATCATCCCTCATAATTACCCTTGAAGCAGTTCAGAATCGCGCCGCGCGTTTCATCCTGTCAAACTACTCCCGTCATTCTAGCGTCACGTCCATGAAAAGAACATTAAATTTACCGGACCTTTCCCTCCGTCGCAAATGCTCCCGCCTGAATCTTTTTCATAAAATATACCATTACAACCAAGTGTTGAAACTCGCTCTATTTTCACCGCCATTTTCACGTTTCAGCTAGAACCGATCACCTTTTCAAAGTAAGCCTACCATTGTGTCGCACTAACTTATATCATGATTCTTTCGTCCCAAGAACAAGCACTGAATGGAACCACCTTCCCTCCTCCATTGCTGCCATTGCAGATGCAGAACGTTTCAAGATCGCCTTGAAAAATGCTTTGTAACTCATTATCTGTTATTTAACTGCATACGTTTGTAATCATATACCACTCCTTTCTGTAGTGCCTTCGGGCCTTGAAAGTATTTATAATAAATAAATAAATAAATAAATAAATAAATAAATAAATAAATAAATAAATAAATAAATAAATAAATAAATAAATAAATAAATATGCTGTCTCTAGTGATTCTCTTTCATTTTATGCAATTTACACTAACATCCGCTGTTTCCTTCAGAAGCGTAAACGTATATCTAGCATTGTATTGTCCTCTAGGGGCAATCTACTAATACTTGCCGAGACGTGGCTCCCCGATTACATAAGCGATACTGACGTTCTATCGGACTTACCAAATTTTCGTGTGTACCGCAATGACCGTGTATCTACGCGCGGTGGTGGAGTACTCATTGCATTCAAATAACGAGCGTTTGGCTTGTGCAGTCATCAATATTCAATCACAACTGGAAATATTATGGTTGATTGTCCAATCACGCCCACACACCATACTACTAGGCGTTTGTTACCGACCACCCCACACTACTTCAGAATGTTCATCCAGCTTAACCAAACTGTGTTTCAGCTCATTGCTCCTCACCTAAATGCACACATATTTCTATTCGGCGACTTTAACTTCCCGCAAATAGACTAGCACACTGACAATTTCGACAGGACTAGCGAAAGATCATCGACAGGACTAACCAGAAGCTTCCTTGATATCTGCCTCAATTTTAATATGACCCAGCTTGTTTGTGAAGCAATACGTGTTTCACAGGATACATTCAGTATCTTAAATCTAATACTAACCAACAACCACGAAAGCCTACTATACGTTCATTATCTCAACGAAATCGGCGACCATAAAGTAATTCATGCCGGTTTTTCTTTTCGGTCAACAAAGCGCAAAATGTACAAGAAAACGATACAGCTCTACGACGAAGGTGATTATGAAGCGATAAATGTGGGCCTTAGACCATTTTATCCCACACTTCAGACAACTTTTCACCACCAATTGGACACGCTTTAAGAAAAGCTGAATGAGTCAACAGCTAAGTTTGTACCTAAAGTAAGTTTCCGAGCTAGTCGTCACCAACAATGGTTTCGGAAAACATTAAAACGACTTGAAAATAAAAAGAAACGCCTATTCCGTGTTGCAAAGCTTAGAGGTCAACCAAATGCGTGGCAGAAATATTACGAAGCAGATAAAAACTAGCATATTTTTACCACTTAGAATTAGCCAAGCAACTAAAAGCTAATTCCAAACAGCTTTGGAAAACACTGAAAGCTGAGGAACCATGAGAAATGATACTCACCAGTGATCTGATTGAAGCGATTATTGACGTGGATTGTGCGATCATGTTCAACACCACGTTCGCTGCAGTCTTTTCTGATCAACTGACCGCACCCTCCCTTTTATTTTTGCTTGAGTTTGATTGTGACATGTCAGCAATCAGCTTCTGTGAAAAGGGAATTTCAGCCATAATAGAAAATATTAAATTGTCATCCTCAGCTGGAATGGACAAAAATCTTGAAAAACACCAAACACAACGTCTCACCCTAATTTTTTCACAGTCACTTTCTGCAGGAGTCATTCCAGACGACTGGAGAACAGGGAAGGTCGTTCCGGTCTTCAAGTCAGGTAGCAGAAATTCCCTACTCAATTACCGCCCTATCTCTTTAACAAGCGTCCCCTGTAAAATCATGGAGCATGTGATCTACTCCCACTTAATACATTTTCTTGACAGCAATCACTTTTTTCATCGTTCACAACAGGGCTTCCGCAAGGGGTTGTCATGTGAAACACAGCTTGCATTTTTTTTGACATCCACGCTAACCTGGAGGGTAACGTACAGACTGACGCGATCTTGCTTGATTATGCGAAAGCGTTTGATAAAGTTCCTCACCAACGTTTGCTTGCGAAGCTCTCCCAGCTAAATTTACATCCTGTCTTAACATGGATTACAGAATTTCTTACTAATCGCTCGCCAATATGTTGATATAAATAACCGCATATCCCCCCAGGGATCGGTTCTTCGCCCGCTCCTATTCTTATCTATATCAACGACTTACATTTGCATATACGTATGTTCGCCGATGACTGTGTTATCTACCGCGCCGTACTAAACACTTCGGATCAGATAACCCTACAGAGTGACCTTGCTAATTATTCAGGATGTTGTACCACTTGGTTAATGACATTAAATGTTAACAAGCGCAAAAGCATGTCGTTCACCCGCAGCTACAATCCTCGGAGGCTTGCGTACACAATTAATAATTTGGCTCTAGAATCAAGTGACACTTATAAATACTCGGTGATCTGATTTGGCGTAGGCATGTGCATAACATCATTTGAGGTTCTAACAAATCTAGTTTTTTTAAGACGTCATTTGCGGAACGCTCCAAATCACGTAAGAATACTTGCCTACACATCACTTGTACGACCGAAACTAGATTGCGCCTTCGCAGTCTGGAATCCGCATCAAGCATATTTCATCGACGCTCTTGAAGCTGTACAAAACCGCGCCGCTCCATGCATCCATTCTTCATATGACGTACATCAGCGTCACGTCACCGAAATTACTAGCTGGGCTTCCGGACCTCGTTTTACGTCGGCGCATCACTTCCCTCTGGCTTTACCACAAATTCTTTTACAGTCCTACCCTTCACCAAGCACCCTATATCACGCCCGCATCGCGCAGATCATACCGGACCAGCCACTCGCAGAAGCTTTCACGACCACGTTCGTGAACATGAACATTTTAGCATCGTTTTTCTTCGTAAGGCGGCAGACAGGAACAGCCTCCCTCCTGCCATTGACGACATAAGCTTCCCATCCATATTTTTACAATAGGTCACTGACCATCTGCGATTCCGTTGTACTTAAATTTTCATTATATACGTTGTTTGTATTTACATGCGTTATGTATATGTACATATGTATGCGTTAATATATGTCTATACGTGTGCATATACTTAAATTATGGGGTTTTACGTGCCAAAACCACTTTCTGATTATGAGGCACGCCGTAGGGGGGGACTCCGGAAATTTTGACCACCTGGGGTTCTTTAACGTGCACCTAAATCTAACTACAACGTGTGCATTTACTTGAATGTGTATATGTATACATATATGTGTGTGCATATGTTACTTGCACGAGTGTAAAGTCGAATCTTGTACCCTCCCCTTATGTAATACCACTGAGGTCAGGGGTCTTTCAGGAAAATAAACTGAACTGAACTGGACAGACCGCTGCAGGAAATGGAGCTTCTTCTCTTTAGACATACCGGTGTTGCCGTGTCGAAAGAGGTGAGTCATTTCCTTTATAAAGATCGCGGTGCTCCCGTTTGGGAGCTGCACACGGGATTCCATTATAACTTCGGCTTCCTTCTTCATCCGGACGACGCATGTGAAGGTGTTCAAAAAGGTGCAGTGGAAGAGGTCAAACGTTGCCAGAGTGACCCGCGATTCTAGAGCCATGTCCTTGCGGAGTCTGCCATAGAGAAGTATACATGCAGCAGCTTGTCGTTGGAGTTCCAGTTTCTGAATGTGGCCAGCCTTTCGTATATTTCCAGTTAGCTTTCAAGATCTTCAAACGATGATCCACGGAAAGCCATTGGTTTCCTAGGTTGCTGAAGCACGATCGCCGTAGTCGTATTGGGGGTTATCGTGGCCATGGTCTTCGTTGTCGTCTCGACAAGGTGTTCGCACTCCGGCAGCAATCATTACAGCCTCCGGCTTGGTCCCTGGTTCGCAGTGGCGTTGGCGTTGCCTTCGCGGCTTGCAGGGTGCTGCCGGTACACAAGGAAGTACTTCCACCAAATGTCACGTTGGGTGACGGTAAAGAGCTAGACAGTAGCAAAATCTGTAAGTCGCAAAACTAAATCTTTATTCGGCAAACTTGTGCCAAGAAAAAACAAGTGACAGTCAAAGCCCAACGATACCGCCGTGCACAGTCGGCGATCGTCCGAAATCAGATCTATGGGTCAGACGCGTCGGGTATTTGCACATGACTCGGCGTAGATTCCAGTGTAATCGCTGGTACTTGCATGCCTTCCAGAATGTAGAACGTTATTCGCGTCGCGCTTGCAATCTGATTACACAAGGTTGAGTGACAAATTGAACAACAGGTGGAATTGGCGACAACAATGGATAATGCTCCGATACAAGCGAGATTGTCTTGCGTCGAGTGATAACTTTAACAGTTGTTAGCAGGTGAAATATCCATCACTAAAAAAAGGATAAACAATGTACGCGTGTCATTATTGTTAACTCGGAATCTATACCAAGAGCAACGTCACTTAGACTAATAAAGGATGTGGCTCAGCTAGTTGGAATTTTTACAGAATTGTGGCCCAGCAATAGACAAGGGCCGACAGATTAGTATAGACCCTTTCACTGTTTACAAACATAGTCCCTGCACGGCTTCTGGTTTTGCCCTCTGAAGTAGCTGCGAAGTGTAACTGGCAAAGAAGCAACCATGCGTTAAAACATAGAAGAGTGATAAGGCACGTGACCGGAAGTTTCTTGGGGGCGGCGCGCTCGCTGCTGTTATCGCGAGCATGAAACCGTCTATAGACAGGCGCACACTTCCAACTGATTTACTTCCAGAAGAGCACATATTATATATATATATATATATATATATATATATATATATATACAGGGTGTTTCAGCGAACACTTTCATAATTTATTTAAGGATGCCTGTGGCAGATAGCCTAATTCTAGTTAATGAGCTGGTCTACCCGAAGAGGCGGACATTATTTGCGCAAAAAATTGAAATGCATAATCGCCTAATTCGCAAAAATTCACTAATTAGGTTTTTAACTAATTATCTAATTGCCCATATTGCAATTCACAAATGGTAGCCATGGAGTTCGGAAGGGGGATCCACTTGGGATAAATTCTCAGAATGCCACCAGTTTCGAGATATTAATTCCCGAACTTTGCGGAGAAATGCATTGGCATTCCAGTTAATTTTGTGCTTCAATGCATGAAGCAACGTTTTGTTAAGAAACTAACTGGAACGCGAATGCATTTCTCCGCAAAGTTCGGCAATTAATATCTCGAAACTGGTGTCATCCCGAGATTTCGTTCCAAGTGGATCCGCCTTGCCAACTCCACGGCTACAATTTGTAAATTGCAATATGGGCCATCAGGTAATTAGCTTAAAAGTTAATTAGTGAATGTTAATTATTCGATTATGCATTTTAATTCCTTGTGCAAGTAATGTCCGCCTCTGCGAGTAGACCAGCTCATGAACTAGAATTGTGCTATCTGCCACAGGCAACCTTTCAGAATTTTTGAAAGTGTTCGCTGAAACACCCTGTATATATATATATATATATATATATATATATATATATATACAGATGTACAGCTCATGTGCAGCAAGCACAATGAAAATCAATATCCCAGAAAGTTTTATTCGTTACTGTGGATTACAATATGCGGAACACTTACGCGTGAATCTCCTTTCCTTTTGATCAAATAAACTTCAGCCAGCACATGCGCAACCGTATCACGACTTAGTTTTAGAATTCGAGTAGCTGATAGCGCGGGTTCATACGTGCAAGATTTACAGTGGTGCAGTGATGAGGAAGGTGTGAATTGGTACCGTTGCTCATTCACAGCGCATGCTCTCGTGCGCGATGATTTAAGAATTGGCCAATCTGGCCGATGTATACTTTGCCGCTCCCACAGAACGCTCTACTTGCGGGCTTAGGCGGAACTGATTTGCATACCTGCCAACCGAAGCACCTCAAAACTCAAGAGATTCGCCGAGGGGAGGCAGAGGCGAAGGACAAATAAAAGAAGTCGCAGTTTCGCCCGAAAGGCGAGAGCTATACGGAGTAGTAGCTTTATCGGCTGTATAAACTTGGACACGTTCGTTTACTAACTGAATTAACAAGCATGGTGTCAGCGCGCACAAGCAAACATGAATAGATTACATTCGATGACCGCAGACAACCGATGTCAAAACACTGGCGTGAGCAAGCGCAGCAGCAGCAGCGAGCGAAGGTTTGTGGGGTCTATCGCTTAAACGGAAACTGAGCGGCGAAAGCACAGCGCATATGAGCCGTCTGCAGGTCGCTTTCAATATACGGTGCGGGCGACCGGCCACAGCCCCTTAAAGTACAAGTGCGCAGCTGCGGACAGAGTAGAAGACGCACCCCTCCCTATCGCGTTGCCTTCTCGCTTTCCTCCTGTCGCGTGCGAGACTGAGTCGCCAGTTCCCCTTGCGCCGTTGGTGCCGAAGCACGACGTCACCGCCCCTACCTCCCTCCCTCCCATTGTGCAAGTATGTGCCGTATGTGCGAGTGAAAGCGCGCGCTCCTCACGCGCTTTCACTCGCACATACGGCGCGCGACGACGATTTAGATCGTCCTTAGAGTTTATACGGAATCTCACGGCGACGGCGACGGCAGAAATCCGCTTCGCGATATATTGCAATAAAACAAGTCGTTTTTTCTCTTGGCCACAAGCCTAGTGAGAAACAGCTTTCGATGGCTGTCAGTACAGTTATTAGATATTTCGGCGCTCGTAGTGGGGCCGGATATGGCGCGTGAGTTAGGCCTACACTGCCTAAACACAAATGACTTGGATGTGAATCTACCTAGCACATATTGGCAATTACGATGTGTCTGTGCTGCGTGACGGGTTATTTTCAAGCGCAAGCGTAAATGCCCCATCTGTGAAATCGGCGAGATTAGAGAGGTAAGAGAGCAGCAGAGGTGGAGGGCGCCTCGAGTTGGAGAGGAGGAGCACGCACCGGTAAGGTACTGAGGATCGCGCGGCAGAGGGGAAGAGGAAAGAGGCAGAGGCGCACTGGGTTCACCTCCTCTGGCAGTTTCTACAGACTCTGTGTGCGCTATGAACGTACCGGGTTCGTCTGACAATCGAGAGGCCTAGCGCCGAGCGAGAAGTACGGAGCAGCAACGCGAGCGGCGCCAGGCTGAACGCGAGTCGACCGACCCCGACCGAAGTCGTCGGTAAGCGCCGGTTACGAGCTGAACAAGGCCGCCCAAAAGCGCGGGCTAGGCGTGCCCAGGAGACTCCCAAAGAATGTGCTAGGTGGCTTGCGACAATGTGTGTGTGTCAGGCAAGCTGGCATAGCTTAGAAACTCCGGAACAGTACCTATACGCTTGCGCGTAACCCACGTTCGCGAAATGAAACGTCACTATAATTTTTACCGAGTGAGTCGACTCACTCTCCCTCAGGTCGGCGAAGCTGCGGACGACGGAATGATCATTATAGCTAAGTTCGAACAGCTGTTCGAACCTAGCTATAATGATCATTCCGTCGTCCGCAGCTGCGCCGAGCTGAGGGAGAGTGATCTGAGAGAGAGTGAAAGCAGAGTATAAAAATAGCATCGCGCAGCATAGCGGATGCGAGGTGGAGAGGAGGAGTGAGGCAGGTGGTAGTGGCCCTGGTAGAGCTGCTGCTGACGCCGACTGCGTTTCCCCGCGTTCGCGCCGAACGCGCCCGGTTTCCCTGACTGCAGCCGATGCCTCTGGTGATGGCTCGCCAGGTTTTCACCAGAGAACTGGACACTCGTCGCTTCCGAAAGACTGAAGCGAGAGATTGTTAATCTTAACATTGTTATTCTGCTCTGACATAAAAGGAGGAATAAACTTTATTTAGGGAAATGAGCAGACGCTAAAATCGTCCGAGGTGGGCGGCGTCCCTAGTCCAGGATGCCGTGGGCCTGAGCCGATATCTTGGCCCTGCTCACCAGGCGATGCTGGTCTTCAGGGCTCGGGCTTGTCAGCTGGGCCTCCCACTGCTCGACGGTTGGTCCGGTGATGGGTGGTGTCGATGGGTTTTGTTGACATTCCCATATCATGTGGTAGAGGGTATTGGGCGCAGAGCAGAAGGCGCATTTGTGAGTATGTATAGCTCGTAGGATACATGGCGTGTAGCAGGGTGCCGTGCGGGAATGTGCCGGTCTGTAGTTTGCGGAAGATTACTGCCTCTTCTCTTGTTAGCTTGGGATGCGGGGGTGGGTAGATCCTCCTGCCCAGTCTGTAATGACTCAGGATATCGGAGTATCTTTTCGGGACGCTATCATGTTGGTCTGCCGGTGCTCGTGAACCCGGTGGGATAGCCCGGAGAATGTGATCTCGGGCAGCAGCGTTAGCCGCTTCATTACCCGCCAGGGACTCGTGTCCCGGGGCCCAGACAATGTACAGTTCTTGAAAATTGTCTAGTTTTTCGAGGATGCTCAGGGCTTGTTTCGAAATGCGGCCCTTTTGGTAATTTCTGCATGCTGTTTGCGAGTCCGTGATGACTGTGATGTGATCTTCCTCTCGCTTGCCCGTAGTGGCTGCCAGGGCTATCGCCGTTTCTTCCGCGCAGTCGATGTCTGAAGTGCTTACCGAGGCTGCTGCTACTTCTTGTCCTTGGCCGTTGATCGCGCTGATAGCGTGGGCCGCTCTGTTCTTGTACTTTGCCGCGTCGGTGTATCTGACTTCTTGTTTTGATCCTTCGTGGGCCTTACGTAGAGCTTGCACTCTCGCTCGCCTCCTTTCTCTGTTGTATTCAGGGTGCATGTTTCTCGGGATGCTGGCCACAGTGATCTTCTCCCTCAGGGGCAGAGGGACCCGCTGTTTTCTGGACTCATATTCGACTGAGTAGCCCAGTCTTATTAGGGTGTCCCTGCCCGTGCTGGTGAGCTTGAGTCGCTCTATCTGGCTCGTCTTGTGGGCCTCTGCTAGTTCCTCCCAAGTATTGTGGATGCCCAGGCTGAGTAGCTTCTCCGTCGATGTTGTCCGTGGAAGCCCCAGTGCCAGCTTGTAGGTCTTTCGTATTAGGATGTTCAATTTGTCTCTCTCGCTGTTCTTGAGACCCAGGGTACGGGGTGCCGTAAGTGACTCTGCTGATTATCAGGGCTTCTATCAATCTGATTGTGTCCTGCTCTTTCAGGCCGTGCTTTTTGTTAGTCACTCTTCGCACCAAGTGCGCGACTTGGGTAACTGTCGCTTGCAGCTTTTTAATGGCGGCGAGACCGGCACCGTCCTTCTGGAAAGTGAGGCCCAGAATACGGAGTACGTCCACCTTGGGTATGTTGACTCCATGTAGGGTCAATGTTGGGTCTGGTGTCTCCTGCGGAGGCCGCCCTCTTGTCCTCCTTTTGAGGATCAGGAGCTCCGACTTTTCCGGCGCGCATGAAAGACCGCAGCGGTGTAGATAATGCTCGGTCCTGTCGATGGCTTCCTGCAGGGCGTCTTGTTGCTCGCCCACCGATCCCGTGCACGTCCATATGGTCAGGTCGTCTGCATATATTGCGTGATGGATACCCCTGATTTTCTCCAAGAGGTGCGGCAATCCCCTCATCGCTATATTGAACAGCAACGGGGAGATCACCGACCCCTGGGGGGTTCCTCTGGGCGGTATTTGGAACTTCTCGGTCCTGAGGTTCCCCAGGCCTACGGTTGCCGTTATACCCGTCAGGAAGTCCCGGACGTAGTTGTATGTCCGCCGTCCGCAGTTGGTCCGCTGTAGGCTGTTTAGCACTGCTTCGTGTGAGACGTTGTCGAAGGCTCACTTCACGTCGAGTGCCAGGATGGCACTCTTGTGGCGTGTGCTGAGGCCGTCGATGACTTCTTCTTTTAGCTGAAGTAGAATGTCCTGGGTGGAGAGGTTTGGTCGGAAACCGAACATAGTATTCGTCAGGTGCCCCCCTTCTTCCAGGTAGGGCGAGAGTCGATTGTGGACCATGTGCTCGAAGAGTTTTCCCGCGCACGACGTGAGAGAGATCGGGCGCAGGTTCTGTATCTTGACGGGCTTGCCGGGTTTCGGGATCATAGTTACGTCCGCGTGCTTCCAGGAAGCCGGTATGCTGCCGGTCTGCCAGCTTTCATTGATATATTTTAGTAAACTCTCCGTCGCCCCGTCGTCCAGGTTACGAAAGGTCTTGTTGTTAATTTTATCCCTGCCGGGCGTCGTGTTTCTCGTGAGATTTTTTAAGGCTGCCATGATCTCCGACTTGGTGAAAGGTCAAAAAAAATTATGCGTAGCTTTGTTATCGCAACAACCAGAGACCAGCGGAGATGGGGGAAGTCCAGCAAACTGTAGACCTAAGTGTGTGGTTTGCCACTATTTTACTAGACTTTCCCCATCTCCGCTGGTCTCTGGTGTTTGCGATAGCCGAGCCACGCATAAGTTTTTGTTTACTTTTTCGCGCCGGGGTTGGGGCGGCTTTTTCGGGGGATTTGTGGCCGTCTCCGTACGATCGGGAGAATCGGCCGGTATCCGGGAGTCTGTCTGACAAAGCGTGACAGTTGGCAGGTATGGATTTAGCATATTCAGGTTGAAATATAATTTGTAATTTTCGATGGAGCGGTCCACTTGCTGTTTGCTTTCAAATCTTTTTCTTTCAAGGATAATATATTGATATAATTTTTCTTTAACAGACGTCTTAACTGCACTTGCTGCTTTCTAGCCGTGACGCACGTTCAGCGTGTGTATTCGTAGTGGTGAAATGGCCTCGGGAGCCATTGAACGTGACGAGTCGAAGGGACCACTCGTTGACTTTGTGGAACCATCGGGACGCACACTGTAAGACTGCGCTACTTTCTTTGACAACTGCCCTGGCGAAACCGAAGTGTTTGCCGTGGCCACACACGTCACGCACATCTTGCCAAATGACATAAACTTCTAGGTGACAGGTGCTCTGAAATTCTTCCGCGAGAAAACGACAAATGGAGCGTTTATAACGGCGTAGGTCTTCTTTTTCCTGCATGTATGAGAGATACCTTTGAACCATAACATAGTTACGGAGGCTTAGCAGGTGAAGCTTTGAGGAAGACAAAATAGTGTTTGTAGGCAGCAGGTTGACGGGAAGTCAGCGCTGCCTTTTTCTGTCTCAGAATGCAGGACGTCTTCATGAAAGAACCACCCATCACATATTTGTTCAACTTGCATCCGCCGTTGCCTATCTTCACCGTCACAACATTGCACACCGGGACTTGAAATGCGAGAACGTGCTGCTCACCACTCAGCTCGTGGTCAAGCTCGCGGATTTCAGCTTCAGCCGGTACTGCAGTAAGTGAACTTATGCGAAATCTTCTTGTTCATCCGCCTAAGTTGTACCACTCTGTAGAAATCATCAAGCATACAATCTAAAGCACCTTTCATGTGCGTCTTTTCTCTGCTAGCCTTATTTTAAAAGTAAAAACCTGCAGCTGCAGCAGTTGGAATCTATGTACAGCCAAGCTTTCCTAAATGCATAAGGAGTGCTGAAACACGTGTTTGTGTTTATTCAACGTGAGTGCAAAGTAAAACCGAATGCTTTATTCATGTTGACGAAGAATGCAATGTACCTATGAACGCAACCATCGTGTTATAGGGGGTTGAAAGAGGCAAGCTGGCTTTCTGCGGCATTTCTTTGGGGCACCCGACCTCCACTTTGAGGCGTAGATTGACCGTCCACGCGGTTGCCAGGCGGCGCAACATGAGCCCATCTCTTCCGGTACCCTCTCTCCCGTCGAATCGCGGCTTTCCGCGTCGCCGCCCCCTCGCGCTCTCCACCAGCGGCCAAGTAGCTCAGAATAGACCTTTATCGATAGCGTTTCTAGATATTAAAGGAGCCTATGACAACGTATACCGGGAATTTTCGTGTTATATTAAGCATGAAGGAATATATGACAATTTCTTGGAGCTGCTGAGGGAGATATATAGAGACAACCGACAAGAAGTTGTTTGGTAAGGTCGAAAAGGTGATGAAGTGGTGGGAATTCACCAAGGACTGAAGCAAGGATGTCCTCTGTCTTCATTGTTGTTCACGCTTTATGTTGAGGGCATAGAAAGACGTCTGGAAAACAGCGAATTAGGGTTTGATTTATCCTACATGCGCAATGGACTGATGGTGCAACAGAAGGTCCCTGGACTGATGTATGCGGACGACATAGTGCTACTAGCGGACAATACAAGATATTTACAGACACTTGCGAATATCTGTGGCAACTCAGCGACAAATCTAGGCTTTAAGTTTAGCACAGGGAGATCGGGAATTATGATCGCGATGTTCGTGTCGGTGGGGGTGTTTTGATCGCTGTTAATGAAGAGTTTCCCTCCTCAAGTGTTCCAGTCGTATCAGCTTTAGAAGTGGTGTGCGTGCGTATTACCATTGACAATAGGGACTGTATTTTTTGCGCATGCTACAGACCCCCAACTGCACCCCGTTCTTTCTGTGATGAACTTCACGACGTCTTGAATAACATATTTATGCGATACCCCACATTGCCTTTTTTTCTATTGGGAGATTTCAACTTTCCAAACATCACATGGATCAATGGTTCCGCCACTATCACAAAACATTCTTCGGAATGCGCACAGTTTCATAGTGTTTGTTCCGATTTGAACCTCGCACAACTTCTTGATAAACCCACTCGTACTACTGCAGTTTCCGCTAGTATCCTTGACCTCATTTTTACTACTACTCCTGACTTGGTTTCCAAACTTACTTATATCCCTGGTTTAAGTGACCACTTGCTTATTCATTTCACTTTGCGTGCCCATGTTTCTACTAAAAAGAGCTATAAGGTTGTTCGCGATTACAAGCACGCAGATACTGCTTCTATCACGGCAGAAATGGAATCAATCACAGCTGCCTACATCCCGGTTTCGACGAACGCTCAGTTGAGTATAACTGGCAACTTTTCAAAAATAAACTATTATCTTTAATTGACAGCTATGTACCTCAAAGAAGAATACCCCCAGACACTCGATCGCCATGGTTACACAATTCTCTTAAACGCCTGCGCAACAAAAAGAAACGGCTATTCCGTCGGGCCAAGCAAACAAATCTCCCCGCGCATTGGTCAACGTACCGTCAAGTGGAAACTGAGTACATCCAAATGACTAGCAACGCTAAAACTACCTTCTTTAAAGTTACAGTGCCCTCGTTTCTTCAAACGAGTTCACGCAAGTTTTGGAGTGCTGTTAATGGCACTAAAGCAAACATTCTGCATTTAACTTACTCTGATGGCTCCAGTATTCCACCTAATCAATGTTGCAGCGTTTTGAATGAGGCGTTTGTCTCTTTCCTCAGTACTAATATCATCGCCATTCTACCGAGTGCACCGAGTTCAAACTTTCCTGTAATGGATCCCATAATAATTGACTGGGTTGGTATTATCCGGCTAATCGGTAATCTGCATATCTCGTCTTCCAGTGGGCCGGATAGTATTAATTCAATAATATTAAAATGCACGGAAGTGTTTTCATCTGTTATTCTTTCTAAAATTTTTGCTCAGTCATTGCAGTATTCTTCGCTCCCGCGTGACTGGAAGAAACTTAAGGTGGTTCCAGTCCCAAAGTCAGGCAATGCGCATGTTCCCGAGAACTACCATCCCATTTCATTGACAAGCATCCCATGCAAACTTTTGGAACACGTCATTTACTCTCACCTTATTGAATTTTTAGAGACCAATTCATTCTTTCATTCCTGTCAACATGGCTTCAGAAAAATGTACTCGTGAGAAACCCAATTAGCTTGCTTTACTAATGATCTTTTTGCTGCATCTGACAATAACTTTGATGTTGACCGCATTTTCTTGGACTATGTTAAGGCCTTTGGTACCGTAACGTACGATCTACTAAACCTTAAACTCGACCAGCTTAACATTGATCCTTTAGTATTAGCTTGGATTAAATACTTTCTTTCCAATAGAACCCAGTACGTAACTGCCAATAACGCTTCCTCTGCTTTTTTATCGGTTACATCAGGGGTCCCGCAGGGATCTGTCCTCGGGCCTCTGCTCTTTCTAATTTATATTAACGACCTCCCTGACTGCGTCAAATCGTCTTCAATTAGCCTATTTGCTGATGACTGCGTAATATATCATAAGATTAGTGATCCCGCTGATTCCACTAAACTGCAAGAAGACCTTAACAATTTATCCATATGGTGCAATACATGGAACATGAAACTAAACGTAAATAAATGTAAATATATGCGCATATCACGCCGCACTAACAATACTGATACACGCATGTATTTTCTCAATAGCGCTCGTCTCTGTCAAGTTAATTTTTATAAGTATCTCGGCCTTTATATCACTCACGATCTATCATGGCACAAGCATTTTGAATATATAACTTCTAACGCTAATCGCCCGCTAGGCTATCTGCACAGAAACTTCTACGCCATTCCTGCATCTTTAAAATTGACGCTCTACAAAACACTTGTTCGATCAAAATTAGAATATGCCTCGGCTATCTGGGATCCCCCTCAAGTATCACTAACCCTCTCCCTCGAAGCCATTCAGAACCGCGCGTCCCGCTTTATTCTATCTAATCACTCTCGTCATGCTAGCGTTACACTCATGAAGCAAACCCTTAACCTACCGGATCTTTCAGTACGTCGTCCATACAGTCGCCTCTGCCTTTTCCACAAGATTTACCACAACCCGGTATTAAAAGACAAACTTTTAACTCCTCCTTCTTACGTTTCATCCCGCAGCGATCACATTCATAAAGTTTTCGTGCCATCTTGTCGTACGAATGCGTACTATTACTCTATTTTACCTCGCACCTGCAATGACTGGAACCACGTTCCCGCATCGGTCGCCACTATTACAGACGCATCGAGGTTCAAGACTCCTGTTTTCCATGCCATCTAACAATTATTCTACTCATTGTTCTGCATTCTTTTTCTCTGTGTGTACCACTCCTTTCTGTAGCGCCTACGGGCCTTGAAAGTATGTAAAATAAATAAATACACAAATAAATAAATAAATAAATAAATAAATAAATAAATAAATAAATAAATAAATAAATAAATCTTTAATGAAGAGATGAATAATGACTTGGTGTCGATACAACAGCAAGTCATACCCATAGTCAAGCAATATAAATACCTCGGCGTATACATAAACGAAGGAAAGACTTACTCAAGCACCCACCAAGATAATCTGAAAATAAAGGGGGAGCGGAGTGCAGCAATAATGAAACATGGAGCACTGTGGGGACACAATAAGTATGGGGCGGTGCGTGAAATATGGAAAGGAGTAATGGTACCGGCGCTAACGTTCGCAAATGCCAATATATGCTTAAAATCGGATGCTTTGTCGGGGGTGGGAAGTTAACCAAAGATCGGTAGTACCGGTTAGCTTTGAGAGCCCACGGTAAAACTACAAATGAGGCAGTGCAGGGTGACATGGGTAGGACCTCTTTTGAAGAAGCGCAGAGCAAAAGTAGTTTTGAAGAAAGGCTCCGGAACATGGATGAATATAAATGGGCGGCTGAAGTGTACAATTATCTGTACCTGAAAGGCATGGATACAGAATGCAGGAAGAGGTCAAGAATGTTGGCGTCTTCCAATTACCTGGTTGTCTATTTACAGTTGACTCCTGGTTGTCTGTTTACAGTTTCTAATTGAAACTGTAAATAGACAGCCAGGAGTCATCAGAAAGAAAGAGAAACAGAGAGAGTGAAATAGATGCAAAAACAAAAATGGAAACAAAAAGCACCATGGACATTTACAAGAATGAGAAGAAAGATAAAAAGGAAAATCTCTACGATAACACAAAGGGCAGTGCCTTGCTATTTGAGGCTCGAGCTGGTTGCCTAAGTACAAAAACATACCGGAGCAAATATTCGGAACTAGGCATTTGTATGCTGCAGCAAAAATCCGGAGCCACTCAGCACATCCTAATTAAATGTGAAGGGATTCACCCAGTGATAACCGTAGGTAACGTACACCTTCCAGAAGCGCTTGGATTGAAAGTGGACGGAAGCATCAACCTGTCAGCAGTCGAGGTAAGCTAGAGACATTGAGAGTATTGGTGGGAAAAAAAGTAGGGAAGAGATTGATACGGCTGGATTTGTTACAGTCATAGGTAGCGGTACAAGGTAAATTTTTAAGGGAAAAAAAGATGAAGGAGATGTATATAAAAATGCTGGATAAATTGCTGGCTATCCCGCAATCGAAAGTAGATGTACGCATGAATTGGCAACCATATGGCGTCTTTTGCTGCCTGTGGTGCCGCCGCCTTTACCCGCGTTTGTTCTTGCAACAGTCCAACGCGCTCAGCGTCTGTAGCCACTTTTTCTTCTTGACGAATCGAAGTGGTCGGCTGCAAAGCCCCTGTATCTACCTTTTGAACGTCGTTATTGGAAATGACAAATGAAACTTCAGCGTAGAGAAATTACAGTTTGAGTGATATTGCGAAGAAACATTAGGCAGAACTCGGAAGCAATAGCTTTTGTGACTTGTTTGGACTAGCGTATGTAATGCGGTGCTGTACAAAGGGTTGGGGGCCAAAGACCGCCTTTTATTAAGTTTTGATTGGTTGCCCGGGTGATCTCGTTTTGTTCTCGCAACTTGCGCTGGTCTACGCGATACCTAACCGCGTCTCGAGGCAATGCTTTGCTACAGCCAGAATAATGGCCAAATTTTGTTTGCCTGAGTAGAAACTGTACTTATGTGCCTCGGGTGTCATTCACGAATCAGAGGCTGACATTCATGATTTCGCATGTACACTTCCACAGTGGTTTTATGTGTGGCAAAACCAGTGTTAAGCAAACACCATTTACTATTTTGTTTGCTCTTTTGTTTTGCTTATATCAAGTACGATGTGCAGTACGTTATATTGTACTCTGCGTTCATACAACAGTTATAAGCGTGCCTATGGGTGAATAAATATCCTTGTCAACTTGCCGTCATGTTCTCGTTTTGAGTACCCGGATAACGACTCTAACTTTTGGCTTAAGGTCACTTGAAGGTCACCGACAACGGTGGGTAAAGGCAGTTCACGCTTAAAAACATGCATGCATACCTGATTAAATCAAGCAATCTAAGTGACTAATAAATGCGAAGCATTTCTTGGCGAACATTTGCTACTTTGACTCTATCTATCTATCTATCTATCTATCTAGCCGCTGACGTCTTTGTGCTCTCATGGTCGTTTCGTTAACTTGGTATATACCAAAACTGGCATAATATGACAAGAGTATATGACGAACATAAAGGATACGTGACATGAATGTCATGACGTGCGTGTCATGTAGGACATGAAACAGCCGCCTACGTCTTGGTGCTCTGATGGTCATATCGATAACTTGGTAGGTACCACAATTGGCATAGTATGACAGGAGTGTATGATGAACATAACTGATAGGTCATTACATAAATGTAATGACATGCGTGTCATTTAGGTCATGACAATCATTCAGCGAAAAGATCATCATCATCATCATCAGCCTATTCTATGTCCACTGCAGGACGAAGGCCTCTCCCTGCTATCTCCAATTACCCCTGTCTTGCGCTAGCGTATTCCAACTTGCGCCTGCAAATTTCCTAACTTCATCATCCCATCTGGTTTTCTGCCGACAGCGAAAAGATAATAACACTCAAAAGCCACTGAAATGGGTTCTGACGTGGGTACTAAGTGAAGGAAACACTAAAGGGTGATGGTAGAAGTCGTAGTCATGAGCATGACTCAGCTAAAATGAAAATGACTCAGCGAAAAAAGATTAACACTCAAGAACTACCGAAATGGGTTCTGACGTGGGTACTAAGTGAAGGAAACACTAAAGGATGGTGGTAGAAGTCATAGTCATGATCATGACTCAGCTAAAATGACAATGACTCAGCGAAAAAAGATTAACCCTCAAAAATCAATGGAATGGGTTCGGATGTGGTACGAAGTGAAGAAAAATGATAAAGGTAGATGGTGGAAGTTATAGTCATGAGCATGACTAAGGCTTTCGCCTTAAGGTCTCTTAAGTGTAGCTAAAGGGACTCCTGAGACCTCATGACATGAATGTCATGACATGAGTGTCGTATAGGTCATGAAAGAGCTGCCTAAGTCTTGGTGCTCTCATGGTCGTTTCGTTAACTTGGTAGGTTCCCCGCACAGTTCTTCGCATAACATCGATTCCCACAGAACGTGGGATCTGCCGGCTTTTTTTTTTGTCACCACCCCATATCAAAGGGGATGCCATTAAATCATCATCAGTGCCGCCGAGTGTGAGCTATTTGCCTAGAGCGCACGAGCAGCAGCAGGCAGCCACGGTCAGCAAGAGAGGCGCAGGGTTGCTCGCGAAGAAAGCTTCGCTTTAAAAACAAGCATGACAAACGAAGGTTTGGCTTGGACACTTCCCACCTATTCAACTGCATGGGAGAAGCAGAAAAGCTTTCATAAGACAACCGTTCAATCTGTGTGAACAAAATTTGGCATGCATAGTAGAAGCCAATACCTGCCAATACCAATAATGCTGCATGTCTTAAACGTTTGTATTGAGCCCTCCCTCCAACAATTTCACAAAAACGTAATCCACGCAGCCTTTGGTAAAATGTGCATTTACACTGATGACCTTATGTCCGTGAAGTTCTTAACAATTTCTTTACGAGATTACCTACATTAGGTGACACCTTGAAGTAAGCAATATTTAAGAAACATTTCTTATCTCCATTAACAGATATTCAATTCTTACCAACTTCTTTAGTACTTCCTGTATTAGTCCTCCTGCAACAATCTTAAAAAAGGACCTAGGATCCTCATATTGTTCATTTTCCGTAGCTCGAAAGACGCTGAACTTCTCCACTTCTAAAAGTGTTGTCAGATCAGTGTTTTATGGTATGACTTCAACTTTTCTGCTTCTTACTTTTCTAGGGCTTTCTATCGCTCCACGTTGAGTGCGTCACCGCATTTCCTTTACCTTGCTGGGACTCTATAAAAAAATGTCACAGTTTCGCCCTAAGGGCGAAGCAATGAATGCGATAGCAACACAGCAATATCATACGTAGTAAGGTGAGCGGCTTTGGTAGCAATGTGAATTGTAGTAAACATGAGCTGATTAAGTAAGCAGGTGTGCTGCGCCGTAAGTAGACAGACATGAAGAGAGACTGGATGACCACGAGAAGGCGCTTGTGAAACGGTGGTGTTGATGAGAAGCACTTCCCGTGGGCAGCGCGTGCGAAGGGACACACCTGTAACGCTGCACTGCCGATCCGGGCAGCATTGCATGTGTAGCGTGCGTTGGAAAATGTGGCCCGACTATTACTAACTGAATGAACAAGCGTGGTGTGAGCGCGCACAAACAAACACGAATAGATCACACTGAATGACTGCAGACAACGACCGTCAAAACGCTGGCAGCAAGCATACGCCGCCGCAGGCGAAGGTACGTGCGGTCTAGCGCTTCAACGGAAACTGAGCGGCGAATGCACGGCGCATAAAGGTCAGAGCCGTGTGGAGATAAGAGACGGTGCGGACGAGCGACGAGCGCAATTGTTGGCAGAGTCCCCCCCCCCCCCCCCCGCTCTCTCCGGCGCTGGCTTCCTGCTTCCTTGCTTGCGCGTGGGAGATGAGTGCGTTCGCTCTCTGTGATAGCGCGCGTCCCCGCACGCTTCCGCTCGGGCATACGGCGCGCGGTGAAGATTTTATCTATAGGGAACCTGACGGCGACGACGACGCCGACGGCAGAAATCCGGTTGAAGTGTCCATATAATTGCTATGGCAATAAAACTACGGGAGATACGTAGAACTTTCTAAGAATGTCAAGGTGAAGCCTAGATGGACCCATAGCGATATGGAATGAAGCTCAGAGCCCACGCGGCGTTGTATACAAAGCGCGCGAACGCACTGAGAGCGTGCTGCCGCCGTTTCCAAAACGTTCTACGGGCGCCGACGCTGACATTATATATATATAAATACGGCATTGGCGTGGATGTCGGCGTCTGTGGCGGAGATAATAATCCCGAACCACCCCGACCGCGCAGGCCCTCTGCGTGGCGCAAGGTGTAAGTGAACAAAAATTGAATTTCTCACAGTGAAATCTGTCAGAAAAAACTGTCAGCCCTTCCACTGGGGTGGAGATGGAAGACCAGCGAAGCTGTACTATGGTGGCAATTGTGCATTTCCAATTATGACTATTAGAATGTGATGGTGTAATTGGTTATTTTAACTATTAAAGAATGAGAAACATATATGATCCGGTGGTTTTCATTTATTTAGTGACCACAGGAACCATGGCATTATGGTCACTACGGTACACCGCCATAGGGTGTACGGCAAAGGCTGGCGCGTTCTTCATAAACACGTCACCAACGCCGCGCGCGTTCGGTGCGAACGCGGGCAAAACGGCGCCGCCGTCGACAACAGTTATGCGCGTTGTTTGTGTGACCGCACACAACCGCTGTCAAAACGCTGGCGTGAGCAAGCAAGCGAGCAGCAGCGAGTGAAGGTTCATGCGGTCTATCGCTTGAACGGAAACTGAGCGGCGAAAGCACAGCGCATGCAAAGGTAGGAGCGGTGTTGCAGATCGCTTTCAAGATACGGTGGGCGCGACCGCCCGGCGCCGCGCCCACTCCTTCAAGTACAAGTTGTTCCCAGAGCAGAAGCCGCAACCCCTCTCTCCCGCGCTATCTTCCCGCTGTCCTGCTTTCGCGTGGGAGATTGAGTCACCAGTTCCCCTTGCACCCGGTCGGAAGATACGCAATGGTGCCGCAGCTAAACGTCGTCTCCCCTCCCTCCCTCCCGTCCCCCCACGGCCTTTCGCGCGACGGAATAAGTCGCGTTTGTTCGCCGTGCGTTCGCTCCCTGTGAAAGCGCGCGTCCTTCTCGCGCTTTCGCTCGCACATACAGCATACGGCCAAAAGATTTTTTTCTACATCCAGACGCCACCTTTGAAGACTGCGCCCTTAACAGCTCCGAGCTGTGAAATGGTAAAGTACGACTGAGGCACCACCTACAGACAAGGTGCCGTCAGAATGTTATTTGAATGTACGAGAAAACATAATTCTGTTACGAGGAAACTCAAACACAAACGCCTTTTGCCAGCAATTCTACCATACCAACAGCGGCGCGCTCGGGTAGGCTACTTGCGAAAATGTTATGCAGATGGCGCTCGCATCCTCGGCAGGTCAAATTGGGACTTGGCCTGCCTAATGCGTTTTGGACACGCGCGCGCGTTGGGGCAATAGCAAACAATTAATAAAATATTAAAAAAGGTCATATGGCCTTCACATTTTAATGTAAGACGACTTATATTACCTCTGGAAAAACGTCTTCCCAGCAATGCTTTTCTCTTTAAAAGTTAAGCCGACTTTAAGGGGATCGGTCTTTGTAAGCTGGCTTTCCCACGTTCTGTGTAGCAGTGAAGCCTACTGAAAGAAAAATGCCATGCGAACGGGTCCCGATCACGCTATCTCCTTGCACTATTAAAGGTGAAGCCTAAGCGTCCTCTAATTTTTCCTCCTCCCCATCGCCACCATCGCGCTCGCCCTCAACGCTTCTACTGCTCTGCTGCTGACATTTGCTTCCTCCTCCCCAGCGCCGCCATTGCCCTTTCACTCAAGACCCTCTGGCGTTGAGCGCGAGGGGCACTATGGGAACCCTAGCACAGAATTGCATTTGCAAACGTTAGGGCTGGTTCCACTACTCCTGTCCAGATACCACGCACCGCCTCATATTTAGTGTAGCTCCAAAGTCATTTATGTTGCATTATTGCTACATTTCGCTTCCCCTTTATTTAGGCGAAAGCCTTATATGTCTCATCATTCAGTCGACCTTCAACGTCCTTGAGCGAAAACCGTGTCGTCGAAGTGAAATCGTACATGATGACGACTCGGTGTAGTAATTCACTTACCACACCGAGAGCTTTCCGACTTAATAACTCACTTACTACACCGACCCGGCATCGTGTCTTACCAATATGCAAACGCTCACGCAACAATTCTGATGATGTGCGGGTCATCGTCGTGTTGAGATAGAGTTAATTCAGGCACTCTAACCCACGACCTTCCATGGGAGTCGCACCCTCGACGTTTGGTGTTAATAAGGGCGAGGTTAATTAAGGCAGAGTTAGTTACGGCAGTGTCAATTATGGCACTTGAACCAGCCACCTTTGGTCGGAGAAAACAAGCAATAAGAAGGAACAAGCATTCGAATGAGAATGTCAAGTAATTTAATAAATGTCCCTTGAGCGTGCAGGCTTTAGCCTTCACCCTCTTTGGCGTATGCTAAAGTGACTGTCAATTTTAACAGCGGCGCTGTTTAAGGCCGAGGTTGAACGGTGCCGAGCGTGGTTCAGTTTTGCGAAGCGCGAGCCAGCCACGGGTGGTCGGACAGTGGCGAGGATGACAGAGAGAGAGAGATTATTGTTGGAAAGGGTGAAAGATTGGGTTAAAGTGCAGCGCGATAACTGTCTCTCAATAGAGGACACCTCAACCGCGCTGCACAGGGGGATGGGGAGTGAAAGGAAAGAGAAGGGAAAGAGGTCGCAGGCGCAGGAGCGGAAGCAGCAGCAGCATCATCTAAGGCGCCGCAGGCGCGTGGGGTTCACGTCGCACACTGTCGGAAATGAGAACAGGTCGTAAGGAAAAAAAATAAAATAAAAAATAAAAAAGTAACAACAACAAACAACAACAACAAAAAACAACAACAACAACAACAACAAACAAACAAACAAACAGAGGAAGGGCGTAGCCGCCGAGAGACACCCGCCAGACCCCAACGCCAACACAGCACCCCGGGCGGCCCCGAAAGAGCCGCCGGGAGCCCACACGGGAGGCCTACAGGCGGTCGACCAAACCCACGTCGTCGGTAAAGTTCAGCAGTGCGCGGAAGAGTTTGCCGTGGCTCGATGTGCAGCCCGAGGGGTGGAAGACGTCCTCCACCGTCAAGCAGGGGAGGTTCTGCGCGCGGTAAACGCGGGCAAGAGTAGCGCGCGCCGTCGACGAAGCACTGCACTCGCACATCAGATGCTGCAGCGTCTCGACAGCACCGCAGTCCTGGCAGAGGGGCGAGGAGGCTCCGCGGAGGCGGTGCTTGCGCTCGGCGGGCCAGACGGAACCGGTCCGGAGTGCGAGGAGGAAGGCTCGCTCTCTCCTCGTGAAGCCGGATTCCGGAAGCAGGCGTGGCGGGCGACCGCGCGCGACGCGGCTGTCGGGGTGGCGCAGCGCGAGCTCCCTTTTGAAATGAAGCCGCGCCACGTCGAACGAGTTGGCTCGCGTCCACAGCGCGGATAGGGGATCGTGGGCGCGCCTTGCCAGGTCATCAGCTGCCTCGTTCCCGGCGACACCGACGTGCGACGGTATCCACTGGAGGCACAGGTCGCACCCCTGTCGCTGTAGAGCATGCAGCCTGCAGGCAACGCGCTGTGCCAGTGGCGGCGCGCGCTCGTCGAGCAGCAGCTGGCGCAAAGCGGACCTCGAGTCGCAAAGAATCGCCACTCGGTTCAGGAACGGCGACTCTTCGAGGATGTCGGCCGCCAGATGTAGTCCCACAAGCTCCGCTGTGGTGGAGGAAGCTCGGTAGGACAGGCGTCACTGTCTCGCGACATCGAGGTGCGGCACAACGCAGGCGGTGGCCGCGGAGCCATCCTGGCGGACAGAAGCGTCAGTGCACAGGTGTGCCCTCCCCACCAGGTCGTCGTGTATCCGTGCAGCAGCCTCCTGCACCACAGCGCAACGAGGCGTGCGGTGCTTGGAGCGGATGCCCGGCAGGTCGAGGCACACTCGCAACGGCACACGCTGGTTTGGTGGCGGCCAGGCAGCAGGGGAGGCCGGGGCGTCGACCACCAGGCTGTCGAAGAGCTCGAGGAGCATCCCCACACGCGACTTGGGCAGCTCGCGCAGATATGACAGCATGGGGCCGGCACCGGGGGCATGGGAGAGGCGCTCCAAGTGGCCAAGGGCGCGCAGATCGGCAGTGAGGGAGACGGGCCAGGCGCCGGTTTCCGCGAGCGTCTCCGCGACACGGGAAGCACTGGGCAGGCCGTGGCACATGCGAAGCACTCGTCGGTGGTCGCCGTCGATGCGTCGCCACAGATGCGGTCGCAGGTTGCACAGTGGGAGCGCGTACAGGACCCTGGACAGCGCCACTGCACCGTACATGCCAACCGCGAACAAAGGGGGGGGGGGGGGGCAGCCGTCACCACGCGCGAGGAGCGCGCGCACCGCGCCCTCAACTTGGCGCATGGCTGCGCGAAGCCACTTCACGGCGGGGAGCCATGTCAGGCGATGGTCGATGGTGCGCCCGAGGTAGCGCACCGTCAGCCGCCAGGGAAGAGGAACACCGTCGACGACCACGCAGCCAGTGTGGCGCCGGGCAGCAGCGCGTGGGTAGACCATGATGGCCTCCGACTTTGCCGCCGACAAGCGCAGGCCAATAGCCCGCAGGAAGTCGCCGACCGCATCCGCCGCCGCCTGGAGCTGCAGACGCATCTGTGCCATCGTTGCCGGCGGGCCACGGACGAAGAGCGCCACGTCGTCCGCGTAAACCACGGTACGCACAGGGAGGTGCCCACTGCTGCGCACGCACTCGCTGATGGGCGCGAGTGCAAGGTTGAACAGAAAGGGGCTCAACACACTCCCCTGAGGCACACCACAAGTCACTGAACGGGGCGAGCTGGTCGCACGCCCAACCCGAACAACGGACGACCTGTCTGTTAGGAAGGCCCGCACGTACGCCAGGAGCCGGCCCCCCACACCAAGAGCGCGCACAGCCGAGATGATGGTGTCGTGGGGCAGGGAGTCGAACGCGCTCTGGACGTCTAAGAGCAGCAGGAACGCGGCGTGGCCGTCGCGACTTGCCTGCTCCAGCGTGCCCACAACGGCGGCAAGGCAGTCGGCCGTGGAGCGGTGCGTGCGGAACCCACACTGTTCAGGCGGAAAAACACCCCGGATGTCCGCTATCCATTGGAGCCTCGACAGGGTCATCGCCTCCATCGTCTTGCCAGGGACTGACGTTAGAGACGGGCCTGTATGAGGCGAGGCTGCGAGGCGGCTTGCCACTCTTCAGTACTGGCACCACGAGCGCGGAGCGCCAGGACTCCGGGGAGGCACCCGCTGCGCAGGACACCGTTGAATGCGTCGAGCAGGAAGTGTCGCTGATCTTCGTCCAGGTTGCGCAGCATTTGGTGGGTGACTCCGTCCTGCCCGGGCGCACTGCGGCGCCGCCCGCGGCACAGCACGCGCTGCAGCTCGTGAAAGGTGAAGTCTTCCTCGCACAGACTTGTGATTGCCTGCGCGTGGGTTGACTGATCTCCACCCCGCACGAACACAGCCACGTAGAGCGCCCGCACTGCGACCGTAGGCACACCAAGGAGGGGAGCAGTGGCGGCAGCTGTTCGGCGAGCGCGAGCTCGCTGATGCCCTGCGCCACAGCGATGGCGAGCACAGGGAACCGTGGTGTCCTGGGGTTCAGCAGCGCATTCAGGACGCGCCAGCCGCGGTGTTGGTTGCGGGGTCTCGCGAGCGACGAGCAGAGGCCCGCCCAGCTACGTCGGCGCAGCTGCCTCGCGTGTCGCCTGCACATCGCGTCAAGTCGGTTGTATGTAGTCCAGTCCGCGGCGGCACCGGAGCCGACCGCGCGTCGCTGAGCACGTCGGCGAGCCGCGCGGACGTTCAGCAACTTGATGTCGGGGCAGGGCGTGCCGGCGGGGACGATCACGCGTGTCGTGGCACGGCCCGCGCACTCCGCGATGTGCGCGAAGTAATCACTGCAGTGCGATGGTCTCGCACACATCTCGCGGAAGAGCGGCCACCGCACGACAGCGTACACGCGCGTGGCGCCGCGACTTGGCTTGGTGGGGCGCAGGGTGATCGGGTAGTGATCCGATCCGGCGGTGTCCGGAGCACGCTGCCAGGAGTAAGAGCAGCGCTCCGAGACAAGCGCCAGGTCGATCACTGTGGCGACTCCGTCCCGCCGCACGAACGTCGCTTCCCCACTGTTGAGGACGGCAGTGGCGCACCGATGGGGGGGGGGGGGGGATTCGGGGGTTGTAACCCCCCCTGAGGCCGACTTAATCCCACTTTTTTTTTAACCCCTTTTCTTTCCTTACGCATTTGAGTACTGCAACTAAGATGTAAGACGCGCAATCGTCTGCACACTCGCAAAAAGCGCATTTTTAACACGAAAGTGTTTTATGCCGGGGTCCACCAAGACTTCACTGACGTATTTCCGTCACGGAAATACGTCATAGAACATAATACAAAGAAAGAAACCAGAAGAAAAAGTTCCACAAACATGCAAAATTTGGAAATCGAACCCACGACCTCTCGGTCCGCGACGATAGATCGCCGAGCGTCTAACCCATTGCGCCACAAACGCATTTGCAGAGAGCTACACAGACGCGCCTTATATATCTAACACTCCTCCGTGTACCCGCGCTCTTGCTCGGGGCGGTGCCGCCGCCTACGAGCAGAAAAGAGAAGTACTGCATTATGACACTAACGCGCACCGACAGTGAACGCTTCGGTGGTCTCAGCACTACGACGCCTCGATGCCAGCATTCGAAGGGACGCTGGCATCAAGAAGCACTACCAACGCCACCTAGGTGGCGTTGGTAGTGCGTTCACCGTACTCAGCACAGCGGAGCGTGGCCTCCGCAATTAGCTCTGAAAATGTTTCTGAAGTTGATCGCGGAGGCTGCAATTACGACGCGCTGTACGCGCTGATTTGACTCGGTGACGATTCAGTTACGTGCTTTGTCTTGCGCGTTGTATTAGTGTGTCAGTTACGTGCTTCGTCTTTCGCGTTGTGCTAGCGTGTGCAGCGTAGTGCAGCTTCCATATGCACGACGGTTGCTCATGGTCATCGACGTTGGTAGTCGTGATGGAGGAGACGTGCCACCAGGCGTCAGCGTCGGTGCATCAACGCCTAAGGGCGCTTTAGCCACAAAACACCAATAGACATTATATATCAATGTGCAATAAACATTACGCTACTTCTGTGAAGACACGTTTCACTTTCGTGTTCTATACCGATTCCTATATAAGAGGGATCAACCACATTTTTTGTGTTATACAGGCACTGCAAACATCTACATGGTGAGGCTTTTTTGACAATTTCCCGTGAACAAATCGAAATTAATGCTGTTTAGGTGGTATTGGCAAACTGTCAACCCCCCCTGGCAGAGATCCTGGGTGCGCTACTGGAGGACGGTGAGGCCCGCAGCCGCAACGGCAGACGACAAGTCCCCTCCTCGCGCATTGCTCCTGGCACTGCCCCAGTCGCGGTGGTGAGCGTTGAAATCGCCGCACACGACGGTGTCGGGCGAGAGCAGCGCAGTGAGGCGCACAACGAACGAGTAGTCGGCGCGACGGGCACCCGCGCGAACGTAAACACTGGCCACCGAGGTGTTCGTGCCGCGCACGCGCACAGTGACGGCCACGCACTCGATCATCGCGGAGCACAGGTGGTCCGTGGGGACCCGCGCATGAGGAAGGGCGGCTCGCACGTAGACGGCAACGCGGGGACGGCCAGGCGGATGTGCGTCAACAGAGCACGGCGCAGCGTCACACTCAGGCATCGCACAGTCCGATGCACTGCTGTAACCGATGTAGCCCGGCAGCGAGACCTCCTCTGCACACGCGTACGTTTCCTGTAAAGCGAGAATATCGTAGTCGTGCAGAGGAAGGTGCTCTGCGAGCTCAGCGTGTCGGCGGCGCAGGGAGTTGCAGTTCCACCGCAATATGCGCGGCCGAGAGGCACCCTGAGGTCTAACTGCCATGGCTGGCGAGTGTTCGTTGAGCGGCAAGGGCGGCCGCGCACAGTGGGCGTGTGGGGCAGTCCTGCGGCAAAAACTCTGTCGCGAACGCGAGCGCGGCAGTCAACAGCGCGATGACGGCGTCGCGTGAGTCGGGAGACGCCGAGGGCAATCGGGGCGCAGGCGTCGACGTGTTGCCCGCGACGGGCGGCCTCGCCGGGCGGTCGCCCGCGGCGTCGGAGTAGCTCCGGCCAGGTTGCACTCGGGACGGGACAAGGGAGGCGGCGTGTTGTTGCGGCCCCTGTGTGGTGGGCTGTCCCGTGGTGCGGGCGAGGACGGTAGCTTGGCGGCGAGTTATGGGCAGCTCAGACGAGGCGAGGGTTCAAGCGACCTTCCTTTCGTGCTGCCAGCTGGGGCATCGCGGCTCTGTCGCCGCGTGCGGGCCGCCGCAGTTCAGGCAGGTGGCTTGTTTGGCCGTGCAGCCGGACGTTTTGTGGGCGCCCCCACAACGGAGGCAACGTTGCTCGGAGGTGCAGATCGCGGCCACATGGCCGTAGGCGCCACAGTGGTGGCACTGCCTAGGACGCGGGCGCTTCGGGAGCACAGACCGGCGCACCTTAAACAGTGCGACCTCAGCAGGGGGCTTCCTGCCCGCGAAGCGGAGGACAACATTACCGCCCGCACGGACGCATCCAAGTACCGCAACACCCGACTCGACATTCGCCAGCAGGATGTTGTCGTTGAGGTTGCGGTCGACGCCGAAGACGTATCCCGTGCAGGACTCGGCCGGGGCTGACGTCGCGCGAACCGGGACGCCACATATTTCCGTGACAGCGAGGAGCGGGTCCAGTGGAGCGTCGGTGGCAGCGTCAACCGCGACAATGTTGAGTCGGAAGTTGACTCTGACCCGGTGCGCGCCAGCCACCCGCGACAGCTGTGCCGCAATCGCCTCCTGCGAGTGTGCGAGGAAGTTTGTCATCCCGGCAAGGGGGCGATACAACACAGTGTCGCAGGGTTCCCGCAAAGGCAGAAGGGCTGGGGCGCCGCGAGGACGCTGTCGACGGCCTCCGCGGCGGCGGCGCTTATGGTTTCGCATCGCTGGAGGGTGCCGGGCACCGTTGAGTGCACGTGTGCCGGCCCGGTCGCTGGGCTGCTTCCTTGGAGCCACAGCTGACTCCTTCAGCTGGTTGTCTCTCTCCCTCCTTGCCTGTGGCAGGCTTGCCTTTGTGCCAGGGTGGGGGAGGGGCGGCTTGCCTGGAGGGGGTAGAGGTGCGAACGCATCCTCGACCAGGGGGGCGCGGGTAACAAGCACACAGCTGGGGCGCGCCGTTCCGGCTGGGGAAGGGAGCTGTCCGATCGGTTTCCCTCTCTCCGGTAGAGCAGTGTCAACCTGGTCCGCCGTGGGGTGGTGTCGCTGGGGAGATTTCTCTCTCGCCCGGAGCTTGGGATCCACGTGCTCTGAGAGTTGTTGACTCTCAACCGGTTCGTCTCCCTCCGGGAACTTGGGGACCTCGTGATGTGCGGGTGGTTGAGCAGCCGGTTCCTCTACTTCCGCCACCTCGGGAGCCACGTCACCCACTGGGGGGTGGACTTGCTGGACAGGTTCCTCTCCCTCTGACAGCTCGGAGGCTTCTCGTATCCGACAGGGAAGGGGATCGGGTGCAAGCTGGAGAGGAGGTGTCCTCGCTGCTCGGAGTGCTCTCGGTCTATGGCGAGGGGGGGGGAGGGGCTCTCGGAAGGGCTCATGGAAGCGGATGAGAGGGGGGGACTGGAGAGCGTACTTGTATGCCGGCTCTTTTTGTCTGCCGCACGGTCCCCTGCTGTGTCAGGTTGCTGGGGGGGCGGGGGGGGGGGGGGGGGGGAGTGCGTGGCCACTTCGTGCTGCGCGGGTGGGGGAGGCGAGACCAGTTCGGTGTGCTGTGGCGAACCGGTTGTGGTCTCAGCTTCTCTCAAACTGGGGGCGGCTTTGTGATGTGGCTGGTGGGGATGCAGCATCCCGGGGGGCTGCGGCGACTTTGCGGCGCTTGCGCTTTCGGGCCGTTGCAGGGGTCGGGGCGCCGGTGCGTCTGGGTGAAGGCCGGAGGCGCTTGGCAATGCGCATTTTTTTATCCACTGTTCCGACCTTCTGGGATGCAGACTGGAGAGCCGGTGGGTGCAGGTCATGGGTCAGGAGCCGTCGAGTGGCTCTGAGGAGAGCCTCCATGTTCCGCGAGCGGCCGGGGGTGCCGCTGGGCGCGAAACCGGACTCGCCGTCCGAGAGGTCACCCATCGTGAGGGTGCTGGGCTGGATGGCTACATGTTGAGTGTAGCCGCCTAGCTATACGATAACTCAGCTAGAGCTAAGGTTCCTAACGACCCACTCCCTTGGGAGCCCTGATAAGGGCTACGCTCAGAGCGTGGTCGTGGGAGGGGAACAAAGCGGCGCAAGGGAGCAAGAAAAACACGTCTTGCTCCGGCGAGTGCAGGCGAACATCCTCGGCGATGGGATGTTTGAAGCCGCGAAGGAAGCGAGCGCCGGAGGAGGAAGGCGCCTGGAGGTGGAGAATAGAATGTATATATAGTGGTTCAGATAGAGGGGAAAGGATGCTATTTTCTGCTGCCCAGAAGGGAGCACGGCTCAGCATCGGGGGGAAGGGAAGAGGGGGAAGAAAAGATAGGGGGGGATGAGGGGGAAGGGGTAGGTAGGGTGTGGAAGTGATCAGCGGCAGCAGCTCACCGTGGCAAGGACCGCAAGGGGCAGGCAGGGGGGGGGGCCTACAGGAAGGCAAGTCCTGCCACAGCGGCAAACTCCAAGAAGGATTGCAAAGCTGTGACAGGACTATGGCGGGGGAAGAGGAAGTCTTCCAATGAGGTGGCTGGAAGGCCAAGGCTGTGATATGCCACTGTCATCGCGTGCCTAGGGGTCGCGAGGGCTTGACAGTGGCATACGATATGCTCCAGGGTCTCTGGGGAGCCGCATTTCCTGCAGGCCGGGGATGAGACTCGCCCCACGCTGAACTTGCGAGCGGCTGGCCATGCGCTCCCCGTCCTGAGGCGCAGGAGGAGGGTTCGTTCTTGCCTGTTGAGGCCGGTGTCGGGGAGTGGTCGCGGAGGTTGTCCGCTGGCCACGCGCTTGTCCGGGTGTGCAGCGGTGAGCAGTTTCAGCAGCCGGTGACGCGTGAAGTCCCCCGCTGCCACTGCCGTGCTCACCTGGACCGGCTCGTGATGGGCTGCTTTGGCTGCGGCATCTGCCTCTTCATTTCCCGCTATGCCTGCGTGGGACGGGAGCCAGTGGAGTGAGAGGGGGATGCCGCTCCTGTGCAGTGCTGTCAGCTTTGCCAGCAGCAGGGCCACTGTGATGCCTGCTCGGTCTGGTTGGAGCAGACCCTGGAGAGCTGGACGGGAGTCTGTGAGGATGGCCACTGGGACCTGCGGAGGGTGGGCAGCGAGGTAGTCAGCTGCCAGGTGTAGGCCGGCTAGCTCTGCTGCAGTGGAGCTCGCCGCGAATGGAAGGCGGCACTGCAGGATCTGGCCCGTTGCGGGGATCACGCAGGCTGCCGTTTCCGAGCCGCTGGAGGGGAAGACAGATCCGTCCGTGTACACTTGCAGGTGCCCGCCAAGATCGTGTAGCTTGGACAGCGCTGCCTGTTCCAGCTCGCACCTGGGTGTTCTGCGTTTCCGCTTGCGCTCCAGCGTGAGGTGGATCTCGAGTGGCTGCTGGTGGGGGGGTGGTGGCTTCACCGCGGTGGGCGAGTACCCAACCAGCTCGTCATAAAGTGCACAGATGCTGCCCATCCGGGAGGAGGGATGGCTCCGCAGTCTGCGCACCAGGGCGTCGCCATCTGGAGTGTGGTGGAGCCGGACCATGTGCAGGAGCCCCTGTCGAAGCATGAGCAGCAGGAGCGGCCAGGTCTGGGCTTCTGCCAGGGAGGCAGCCACGGGTGAGTTTCGTGGCAAGCCCAAGAGCGACCTGATGGCCATCCGGTGTTCCATCTCCAGCTGCTGCTTGCGGGTCGGCGTTAGCTTGGCCAACGGGAGCGCATATAGGAGCACGGAGGTGGCAGCAGCCTGGTACAGCCGGATGGCCCATCGGGTGGTGCAGCCCTTGCCTCGCTGGAGGAGCCGTCCAACTGCCGATTTTACGCGGCGTGCCTTGGTGGTGGCGGCCTTGGCAGCAGGTATCCACGTCAGTCGATGGTCCACCTGGAGCCCAAGATAAGTGACCTCCTTCTTCCATGGGATTGGAGTGCCTCCCAGCACCAGCCTCCCGACAGTGACCCGAGCAGCAGCCGATGGGTGCACCAGCAGAGCCTCTGTCTTGGCAGGCGAGAGTAGGAGTCCAATGCCCCGGAAGTAGGAGGCCACCGCATCCAGGGATTGCTGCAGAGATGTCCGGATGGACTGCAGTTTGCGCCTCGGTCCATGTGCCCACAGAGCCACGTCGTCTGCATAGATGGCACACTGTGTTGGGAACCTTGGGTTTGCCGGTATGGCTGCGGGGAGTCCCGCCAGGGCTGTGTTAAAGAGAAATGGGCTTAGCACCGAGCCCTGGGGGACGCCCATGGTCACCCTGCGGGGGCTGCTCAGGGTCCGTCCAACTCTCACCCGGAGTGTCCTTCCCGTCAGGAAGGAGCTGATGAACTGCCTGAGGCAGCCCCCGATGCCAAGCCCGTCCAGTGCGCTCTCAATAAAGAGTGTGGCAGGCCATCGAACGCACTCTGAATGTCCAGGAGTATGAGGAGTGCCACCTCCCCATTGCTTCTGGCTTCCTCCAGAGTAGAGATCACGTCCGCGATCGAGTCGGCCGTGCACCGGTGTCGTCGGAAGCCGGTCTGTTGCTCGGGTAGAAAATCCACCGCCCCGGCAATCCAGTTGAGTCGTCCCAGCGCAATGGCCTCCATGAGCTTGCAGGCTGCAGACGTCAGTGACACCGGTCTGTAGGAGGTGATGGCCGTGGCTGGTCGTCCTGGTTTCCGGATGGGCACCACCACCGCAGTCAGCCAGGCCTCCGGAAGCAGTCCACTCTCCCAGACCTCGTTCATGGCTGCTAGGAGCAGCCTTCGGGCCGCCCTATCCAGGTTCTGGAGCATCTAGAAAGTGATGCCGTCCGCTCCCGGGGCACTGCGGCGTTTCGCTTTCGTCAGTGCGGACGCCAGCTCGTGCTCCTGGAGCGGATCCTGGCATAGGGCAGCGATCTGGCTAGCCGTCCAGGCTGGGTGGTGGCCGCCAGGCTGTCTTGCGGGGGTGGGACCGGATGCAGCTGCAGGCTGTGTCGCTGGGAGAGCAGAGAAGCGGTCGGCCAGCTGCTCTGCCAGTGATGCCTCGCTGATGCCAAGGCAGATGGCCACTGAGAGCACCGGCTGCCTCGCCGCTGGTCCACAGAGCAGGCACCGCAGGAGCCTCCACGCCCGTGGTCACGCGTCGATGGGATGTTTCAGGATGACAGAGGGAGAGCGCGCGCCGAGCGTCAGGGGGGCGGAGCCAAGGAGAGAGAGAGACGGCGGCGTAGCGGCGGCGCTAGTCTGTCTGGAGAGAGATAGCAGGGGGGCGGGGGGGTTGCCGAGCAATATAAAAGGGCCCACTGTCGACTGAGAGCAATCCGATGTTCGGCGGCGAGTACGGCGAGGACCAAGAAGCGGCACGGCAGGAAAGACGACGGGAAGCTGCTCGAGCACGGCCACAACGACGACGTGCCGACCCAGAGTTCCGAGCAGGGTAAGCCGAGACTAAGCTACGGTTGTTCCGAGTGAGGGAGGCGGCGTCGCGGCAACGGTACGAAGAGACTCATCGGATAGTGAAAGCCAAGTTGATGCCACCAGCTCCGCTGTTTGATCAGTCTTCGCGACGTTAAGTCAGTGAAGCTGCGCTGATTTTTTTTCTTTTTTTTATGATGAGAGGCGTTGGAGCCAGCTGTGGAAGACGACGAACGCGCGAGCAGTGGCACGAGCTCGAGGCAAGCGTGAGGCGAGCTCGCTCACTTTTTCTGCACCTCACAGCGAACTTGAAACATAGAGTTATGGCTTTCGCCTTAAAATGTATGAAGTCCCTAAAAGCGGCGCGGACACGCAGCTCTCACAAGCTACTTCGCCTTTGCGAAGTAAAGCAACGTGTAAATTCAGAAATATGTGATTTCGGAAATAAATGACAATACTCAAAATAAAAAGTAGAGGTTATGATTATTATTTATTTATCATTATTTATTATACCCTCAGGGGCAAGTGCATTACACAGCCGAGTAGGGGAAAAAGTTCAACAATATGAACAAAAATAGAGTATCAACAACACAACCGAATACTACAATTACTGACCGAAGAGTTTTGAGTACGCGTTTTCTCGACCTGGGAATGGACCAAGAATTTTTACGTCTGTTCCTGGTAGTCCTTTTCGGACGAGCACAAAACATCTAACTTGATATCAGGTCCACAATGTCTCTTGTCGAATTGGCGTTTCATCGTACCGCGATACCTGCTGCGCTCCTCGATGTTTTTTGGTCAATCCGTTAGCTGAAGTTTGAAATTCCAAGTTCCTTGTCGGCGGACAGTTTCGGCACTACACCATACGCCGAGAAATGTGGGCCACATCCAAGGCCTGTGGTATATGTCCTGCTATGGTTTGCAACGGCTGCAAAGGTTGCACTTCCATCCTCCTCGGAAATTTGGATACATTGACATAAAATGCTTTATGTCACGGATAACTCTCTCCGCCAATCCGTTGGCTTAGGGGTGATATGGAGAGCAGCGCGACCCCGGGACTTTCTGCCCACTTCTGAAACTTGTTGCTCATGAGTGCACGTTCGTTGTCAGTGGCTACGACCTTCAACTTCGAAAACATCGCTTGGTCAAGAAGTGCAATAACACTATTTGTATCCTCTTTTCCATGGCGTGCAGCTACCATGCTTGGGCATTGGTCAATTGCCACTATAAATTACTGTGTCTGGTGCACACCTTCGCTCTTGTTTTTCAACTCGTCAAAGTCCACATGCACTACTTCGAAAGGTGCGTCTGAGTGAAGCGGTAATATGAGCTCGTGCGGTCATGGGCGCTACTTTGCCTTATTGATCTGGCACAAGTGCATGACCCAACATAGTTGTCTACATCGCTCTTCATATTCTTCCACATGAACCTCTATAGAAGCTTATTATAGGTTCGCCAGAAACCATCATGACCGCCAGAGTCGGGAGTGTCATGGTACATGGGGAGCACTTTTGGAACGAGGGTCTTTGTCACAGTGAACATTCTATTGGCAAACTGTAGACCATCGCATCCTTCGCACAGTTTCTTCACGTTTAACACTTCATGCGTAACTTCAACAGCCAATCTAGATAACGCATCTGCATCCGTCAACCCCGCTGCCTGGTCGGTGGATAGCCTCAAAATCATAATGGCACAGTTTGTTTATCCAGCGCGCCAACTTTCCTCTTGGCTCCGACTAACTAAGGAGATAAACTAAAGCTTGATGGTCTGTATATAGTTCGAATTTTCTCCCGTCTATATACGGTCTAAAGTATCACACAGCCATGAGGATGGCAAGGGCCTCTTTCTCCCTGTACCATAGTGCAATGCATCTGTGTTCATTTCGATTGGCAGGCTGAAGTCAGGCAGAGTTAGTACTTGGTCAAACGAGATGCGGCGCTCTAGTTCTTGATAGGCAACTTCGCAGTCATCGGACCAAATGAAAGGAACATCCTTTTTTTGTTAACTCGGTGAGGCGCTTTGTCATCTTTGCAAAATCCTTAATGAAAGTCCTGAAGTGGCCTGCTAATCCAAGAAAAACTCGCAGCGAATGAAGTTTATGCGGCTTCGTATGTGTGGAAATCCGATGTACATACTCTTGTTTGGTACTTTTGGTGGCGTCGAATGCTCTACAGAGAAAAACGACCTTCGACTGAAAGAAATCACTCTTTTTTTATTTATCTTCAGAGCGCCATTGCTGAGTGCTTGTAAGACTTTCGCCAGGTGTTCAGCGTGCTCCTGCTCAGACCTCGAATACACAATGATGTCATCGATGTAAGCATTGCAAGAAATCCCAATATATGGCTTTAGAACGTTGTTCATCATCTTCTGAAACCATGCGGGTGAGTTCTTTGAGCCAAAAGGTAGTCGGTTATATTCGTATATGTTGAATGGCATCACGAAAGCAGAAAACATTTTAGTCTCCTCTGTCAGTGGCACTTGCCACTGACAGAGGAGACTAAGCCTTTGCACAGGTTGAAGCGAGAAAAGATCTTACAGCCCTGGTTTTATTGATGATTTTGCCAATAAGTCACAGTGTAAATGGAAATAAGTAAGTCTGTTTGTTGACCTGCCTGGAATCAGTGCAGAGACGAAAGGTACCATCTCCTTTAGAAGCAATGGTGATCAGAGAAGCGAAGGCAGAGGTTGATGGGCGGATTACACCGGCGTCGAGCATCCTTCTTTATTTCTTCCTTCAACTAATGTTCCTTCTCTCGTGACATCTTGTAGGCCTTGCGTTTGACTACAGTCTTGTCGCGAACTTCAAATGGTATTTAATACTTTGATGTTGCCTTTGGATAGCCCCCGACACATATTAGCTCTGGAGACAGCTTGATAACGTCCGCCGCTGTAGTGAGCTTCCGTTGAAGTTCAGCAAGTGAAACCGAAAACATTTGGCGGTCATCCCGAGTAGTGACTTTCCCATCGCACTAGAAGTTAAGCGTCGCTGTTGCATGACTGGGCGAGACAAGAGCAACTGGTATTTTATTCCATCCAGTATGAGAGCCTTGGTTAAGGTTCTTTTTCCTTTACACGCGATCAATACTTCTGCCCCCTCATTAGAAGTCTGTTTTCTGCCGTCGTAACCATACAGCGTCACAGGACAATCTTCCACGATGCTTAGGTCCGGAATTTTACTCTTGTTTACAACTGTTATCGAAGCTCCACTATCCACTAAAGCATTGACGTCTCATCCATTGCTTGCACAGAAATGTACCCAAGCTTGGTACGATCGGTAAATAAGATATGGTCTCTTGAAATGACAGAGCGGCGCCTCCCGATGTCAACTTGGTCACGTTTTTACACTGCAGTCTGTGATCTTCATTAGGTGCAGTACAGTATGCGGTGTTCGTTGTTGCACATCGTTCTACATGCTCTTAGGCAGTCCTAATATAACTAGACGTACGAGCGAAGAGTCCGACAACGTGGAGTTAGCAACATGTAGCAGCCTTCTCAAAAAAGTATTCTATTAGAGGGCCGGAATTATATTTGAAGGCCAATTTCCGAGCCAATTATTGCGTTGTCCCAGCTCTGGAGCTTATTTTCCAAGAAAGACGTCAAAAAACTGTCTCTCCACTCAGCCCAAGGCTGGTGCGCTTTTTCTGCGATTCTCAAGTCATGCCAGGTTTTTGCAATGCCTCGTAGGTACAAGCGCATATTCATAACCTTGTCAAGGGCTTGTCGCCAACTATTGTGGCCGCACGCGTACTCATAGAAACTCAGTCAGGCTTGAGCGTTTGCAGATGACGAACCGTTTGCAATTGAGCAGCAGTCCAAACAGCGTGTTTTTCGCAACTTGGTGAAGCGTATTCTTGAATCCCCACTGCACCTGACGTAAAGTCGTCTCCCAGTTCGTGCCGTCCGTGTTCTTCGTCAAGCTCGCGACCGCTGGAGTAATCGTGAGATTGTATCGCTCGACTTGACCATTAGCGCGTTTCGTAATGGTGTTTTTCACGTGCATGATGGTGACGGCTTCACATGTTGCCTTGAATTTGGCATTCATGAAGGCAGTCCCGCGATCGGTGATCACCATGGTTGCCGCGGCGTCGTGCTGCGTGGTCTATACCCAGGTCTCATCCTTGGCCGTCAACTTTGTCAGAGGTGTTGCAGTAATAGCGTAAGCCTGAACAAACTTTCTGAAGAAGCTAGTGAGGTCCAAAAATTGATGCAGGATGTGCACGTCGGCGGACTTTCGGAAGTCGGCGACGCATTGGATTTTGAGCCTTCTTGGTCTCACGCCTTCTGCAGAAATGTCATAGCTAAGGTAATCCACTCGGTCGTGGAAGAAGTAACACTTGCTCAATCGCAAAGTCAGCCCCGCTCCACGGAGAACATCCAAGATCATTCACAGGGACTGGAGTCCTTCTTCCACAGTTCTCGTCGGGAGCAAGATGTCATCCGTTTAAGTGCCACTGGGTATCGTAGTGGACCAAGAACTGCGTTGATCATTCTTTGAAATACTGCCGTCTTTTTTCGCACCAGGAGGATAGGACTCGCATAGTCGGAATTTGAGTCAACGATGATGCCCACTCGCTTTAACTCTTCGATGACCACCTTGGTGTACTCTCTATCCGCAAAGAAAAGCCGATATGGGCGAAACCTTACAGGTTCCTCAGTCGTTACTTCAATCTTCATTTCCGCTACGTTCGTGCGCCCAATCTTTGAAACGCTGTCGGCGAAACAGTCGCGATACTCCTCGGTGAGTCGACCGGGTTTCTCAAGGTGCTCCGGAGTGACGCTCGAGCCTGTTTTGAAGTTCACGTTCGCCCCTGGACGTGGTTAATTGGCACTGAAGCTTGGCATCTCGTCCCGCATTGGTTCTTCGTCGAAGTAGCAGACTTCCGCTCGCTCCACCCGATAGTGGGCGTTGATGCTGAGTTCGTGGTGTGATATGTTCATGACGGGAATACATGTTTCGCTCGCCGTATCGACGTTGACGATGCAATACGGAATGTAATGTTCGCAGCCTTCTTGGCAGCTGAGTTGGGCGTCCACGAAGACATCTGCGCTGGGTTCGCTGCCTTCCGTGCGTCCACGTTCTTCTGTTCCTCGAAGATCCTTAAGGTGTTCCGTCGCCTTACGATTGTAATGAGAGGTTGCTCGGTGAAGGGCTGTGCCACCATGAGAGGTATCGCCTGCGATACATTCGGCACGATCATCATATGAACGTCAGCTGTTGCTTGATCGACTGTTAGGCTAACGTTTGCCTCACCGCACGGCGTCACCCGTCCTGATCCGTAGCCTCCGATGGTGAGTAGCTTGTCTATCGCAGTGCATCTGGTTCCGATGTGGTCTGCATCATCTGGCCTAATATGACGCACTGGCTGCCGAGTTCAACATATGCTCTCACGTCGGGACCGTTAGCTTTAGTAAGTATAAAATACTTCTCCCTGGCCGCGTCCACTGCACGGATGTCAAGATTTACGACGCTCTGAAAGAGGCGCGATTCCGCTCTCTTTTTCTTTGTTGTTTTGAGGTTCGTGTCCAATTTGTTTGCAAACGTTGTATCTCGCCCTCCGCTTTGGGTTCGGGCACCTGAGAGACAGAGCGAGAGAGATTATCGCATTTGCCACATTTGAAGCAGCGCGGCCCTACTTTTTCGTTGTAGAGGGCTTTCCACGTCGGTTCGGACGGAGAGTTCTGTCCGCTCTCATTCAAGGTCGTTTCCGCCGCTCGGTTCCCCTGTTGCCATGACCCGCAAGATTTTGAATTCCACTCGCGTTCGGATGGTTTGAATCCCGAGAGCCAACGGTTCCGACGCGCTCTTCGAGACGTTTGAGATATCGGAGAAGCTCCTCCGAAGAATCGTGCGTGCGAGTGCTGACGGCTCTGATGGAATCCTGATCATTAAGGTCGGTTATAAGATATTAAATACAAGCTCCCTCGTTGCAACGGTGCGCTTTGGCCAACTTTTCGTAGTAGTATGATTCGATGGGCTCACCTGGCCTGTAAAAACGCTCGTCCATGTCTCAGTGCAGTCTCTGCATTCCCGCTGTCGTGGGGAAAGCGCGCTTGAGCTTCACCTTCCACTAGGACCAGGTTTTGTTCCCAGACTGGAGGGTATCGTATGCTATCTTCGCCGGTCCATCCAATCTGGCGAGCGTTTTGCAAGACATTTGCGTTGGGTTCGCTGCCTGTGCAACGGTAGACTTCCGCTAGGTCGTCCATTTGTCGAATTCACGCGTCGACTGTTGGCGAGTCCGACGAAGTAGGGTCAAACAAAGAAACCACGCTCGACGTCTCTCCCACGCCGATTACAGGCATGGCCGCTACCTGGTACGACAGGAGGCGCACGATCCTGTTCATTGCTTCCCTTACAGTGGCTTCCACGGTGGCTTGAAGGATTGCCGACAGGTCAAACGTTGGTCCGGGCGTCGTAGTGGCGCCACTGGTCGACGCGCGGTCGGGTGCGCCTCGGCTTGCGCTGCCCTTCTCGCCGTCAGTGCTCCGCCGTTTGCCATCTTCTTCGCTTGTCGGAGCCGTCGAAGATGTTCCGTTGCGAGTGACAGGCATGGTGGGGCTCGATGGCTGACTTCTGTCGTTTCAGACGTACGCTATATCCCTCTTCTGAAGTGTTAAATACGATTTTGGGAGATACAGGGAAACTGGAACAGCAGTTACTTTAACGAAAACAACATTTATTTATGTAAAAGAAAGACCGCGAGACTGGAATGCGGCGTTTGGCTGGGTGCGTAGCCGTCCTTCTGACTTCTTTCCCGCGCACACCCATGCGCACGGGAGGGCGTTCACTCCGGGTTCAAGTTACACCGCCGCCGATACCGCCAGCTGGCTCCACTCAAACAGAGGTGGCGCCATCTATGAGCGCCTCGCACACCGCGCACAGTAGGTAAAGCCAGATGAAACCGAATCGAGAGGCACGTTATCGATGTAATAAACCGGTAAGGTGTTAATACATTGAGGTACAGGCACTTACTTGCAATTGCGTATGTTTAATTGCAGTGATAGCTTCAAGGTCAAATTGAAGAATTGCTGTATCATGGTTACTAGTTACTTCTCGAAATATAACGGAGTCGCCAGCAAAAGGATTAATATAGGATGAAATACAAGAAGGGGACTCATTAATATTTATTAGAAATAGTTGTCGTCCAAGGACCTTGCGGTATGCCCAAACAGATGGGATTAAAGGGCGGGTCAATGTTGTTAACAGAAACTAGATGAAAACAACTGGACAGTAAACGCTCCAGACAAGTAATTAGTTGGGAATTAAGGTAAGGCAGGTGTAATTTATACATGATCAGTTTATGAGACACTTTATCAAACGTGTAAAACAATTTAAAAATATGCAATCCGCAGGGGAAGAACGGTCAAGATTAACATGTAGCTGATGTGTGAAAGATATAAGCTGTATTTCGCATAAGTAATTTTTTTGAAAACCCTGTTACGAGTGTGTGAAAGAGCAATTAAATTCGAGAAAGTTATCAACTTCAGAAAACAGCGTACGTGCGAGAAGTCTGCATGGGATGCTGCTGAGGGAAGTGGAAGGATATTTCAGTGGGAAGTGTCTGTTAGCTATTTTAAAAAGTGGAATCGCCTTTCCTACCTTCCATTCCGCATTTGTAGAACCGGTTTCAAGTGACGGTTACTTGTTCAGTATAATAAAACTCTAAACGCTCGTGCTTTTCAGAAACTTCAGGCTAACCACGTCGCAAAACAAGGAAGAGGAAAGTCTTCATTTATTAATTAGGTTCTCTACTCTACACGGGTCTACTATAATAGGGGACATCGAGAAGTTCTTACGGCAGTTAATATGACGACATAGCGGCTTTGGTGCTGCACTGCTAAGCCTAAGGTCACAGGATAAAATTCCGGCCGCAGCGAGCGCATTTTCATGGGAGCGAAATGCAAGAACACCCTTGCACTGCGCATTAGGTGCCCGATAAAGAATCCCAGTTTGTCAAAATTAATCCGGAGTCCCTCACTACGGCGTGCCTCATTTGTGGTTATGGCACGTAAAACCCTAGAATTCTTTTTTTAATGTTTACCTCCGGTCTTTTACAAGGGAACAACCTTCCCAATCTTCCAATCGTCCGGGAGCACACGATGTTCTAGAAACTGCGGGAAAAGCATGCTAATTGTGATGATTGAGCATCGTCGACAGTCATCGTGAGACTATTCGTGCTGGAATTTTCCATCCCACAGTTTCGGGCGTAGTCCTTCGAAAGCTAATTCAATACCCGCGTGGTTGCTTAGTGGCTATGGTGTTGGGCTGCTAAGCACGAGGGCGCGGGATCAAATCCCGGACACGGCGGCCGCAAGAACACACCCGTGTGCTTAGATTTAGGTGCACGGTAAAGACCACCCAGGTGGTCGAAATTATTCCGGAGTCCCCCACTACGGCGTGTCTCATAATCAGATCGTGGTTTTGGAACGTAAAACCCCATAATTTACATGTTCTTAGGGGTGGGCAGCGCTACCCAGATGGACGACAAAGGAAGAGACGATACGAGCACTGACAGACAACTGATTTATTATTTTCGAACAAGTGAATATATATATATATATATATATATATATATATATATATATATATACAAAATGTGATCATGTGAAGCGTACAAGTGGTGAAAGGTTCTCAGCCTATCTTGTCATCAAAAAACTTAGTTCCTTTATCATGAGATAGAGGTCTGGCTGAAACATGCGCCTGAGTTAACATGCATGTAGTAGGCTTCTACAACCTCGCGGTTGACTTGGTTTCTGTTTTTATACGGTATTTCAGCTTTTTCAAACCCGTGTATGCAGCGGGTTTTTACATACTTGTCGCCTTGGCATTGCTGATCAAAACAGTTCAGCAATCGGCGAGAGCGTTTCTTTCTTTTGGGTGATCATTTGGATGGCGTGGAGTAACGCAGTGCCGTGTGCAGACGATCCCGTGGTGCGGAAGAAGAAAGTATACAGCGAGACGTACTGCGGCAGCGAAGCGTACGCCCCGCCCGAAGTGCTGCAGGGCATCCCCTACCAGCCCAAGAAGGCGGACATGTGGAGCCTCGGTGTCGTGCTCTACGTCATGATGACCGCCGCGCTGCCCTTCGAAGACGGAAACATCGTGCGACAGGTACTTCTCGATCGTGCACGCGCCCGTGTTTAATACGACTGTGCGACAGCTGACGCACTGAATCATGAAACACCGTATGGGAAACTACGACCGGAGAGGCACAGCATCGAGCTGCAACATAAAATGTAAAAAAGCATTATTTCCAAAGTCGCCTATATGACTCAAGAAATAGCACTTTTGTGCGTTGGCTGGGTTGTTATGCAAAACTTGGATAACATTTATGCGCAAGCGAACAGGGACAAAATGGAGGCACAGACACCACAATGCGTTTCATGGTGTGCACGTCTCCCTTTTGTCCCTGTCTGCTTGCGCAAAAATGTTATCCAAAATTAACACTTGGACTTTTTCGGAGCCAATATGCTGTTGCAGATTTCTCGCCATAAAGCACATATCAGACAGATGCACCCTTTTAGAAGAAGAAAGAACATGTTATGCAGAATACAGAAAGAGCAGTTGGTATGATGCCTTAATATTTATTTATTTCTTATTTATTTACAACATACTACACTCGAAAGACCAAGCAGGGGGGCGTAACAAATGCATTTGACAAAAGAAATTCAATGAACACAAAACATGAAACGAAAAACGTATTGAAACGGTAACACACGGTATAATACATCATTATAATCAAAAGTCAACAGGATAGAGCAAAAGTGCAAAGCACCACCAAACAAATACGCAATATGAAAAAACACTACAGTTTATTCCGTGTGGTCACAAACAGAAAGGTACACAGCTCTCAAAGACAGGATTATCCCCATCACAAAATTTGTCCAACGGTAACGTATTCTATTCATTTCTGGTTCGCGGAAGAAAGGAATACATGAAAAATTTTGTGCGGGCAAAGCAAGGTGCAAGAGTGTGAGTATGTGTATGTCTAGTTTGCCTGTAAATTCAGTGTGTTAAGTAACTTTCAGCTTTAATGTTAAATTTACTAAAAGACAGTGAGTGGAGAAATTTCATGATATTGTTACGGGGAGCCGGAGTGCCCAGCGACCAAGACGCCCAGTGGGATCCTTAAGCGACGAAAGCCAGCAAAGTGCGTGGTGATCGGTAGTCACAGTGAAATGCTGGCCATGTAAATAGGGGCGGAATTTGCCCACCGCCCAAACGAGAGCAAGATACTCCCGTTCTGTAATAGAGTAGTTCTGTTCGGCTAAGGAGAGGAGACGGCTGGCATAGGCGACAACACGGGCATGCCCATGCTGATGCTGGACTAAAACAGCGCCGATTCCGTAGCCGCTGGCATCGGTGCGGAGTTCTGTTGGAGCGGAGCTGTTGAAATGAGCCAGGACAGGTGGTGTAGTGAGTGACGTGATGAGGGTAGAGAAGGCGGCAGCCTGTGCAGCACCCCAAATGAACGAGACGCCTTTCTTCAGTAAGTTTGTGAGAGGGCGTGCGATTTCCGCGAAATTCCTCACAAAACGACGGAAGTAGGAGCAGAGTCCCAGAAAGCTACGAACTTCCTTTGTGCAAGTCGAAACGGGGAACTGCTGCACAGCTCGAACTTTGTCAGGAGCGGGGCGAACACCGGTTGAGTCGACGAGATGACCGAGCATGATAAGTTGCTGACGTCCGAAGTGGCACTTAGATGAATTAAGTTGCAGGCCGGCTTTACGAAAAACAGAAAGGAGAGAAGAAAGGCGGTCGAGATGCGTTTCAAAGTTCGGTGAAAATACAATGACGTCATCAAGATAACACAGGCAAATGGACCATTTAAAACCGTGTAAGAGAGTGTCCATCATGCGTTCGAAGGTGGCCGGGGCGTTGCATAAGCCGAAAGGCATGACTTTAAACTGATAAAGGCCGTCAGGGGTAACAAAAGCGGTCTTCTCACGGTCCATGTCATCAACGGCTATCTGCCAGTACCCTGACCGAAGGTCGATTGAAGAAAAATACTTGGCGCCGTGAAGGCAATCCAGGGCGTCGTCTATGCGTGGGAGCGGGTACACGTCTTTTTTGGTGATCTTGTTGAGATGCCGGTAGTCCACGCAAAATCGCCAACTGTCATCTTTCTTTTTAACAAGAACCACAGGAGAAGCCCAAGGGCTGCAGGAAGGCTCGATTATATCTTTGGCGAGCATCTTGTCGACCTCCTTTTGAATGATGCGGCGCTCAGCTGGAGAGACGCGGTATGGCCGTCGGTGGATCGGATGGGCATCGCCAGTGTTTATGCGGTGCTTGACAGCGCAGGTTTGACCCAGAGGACGGTCGCAAAGGTCAAAGACGTCCCTATAAGAGAAGAGGAGGCGAAGGAGATCGTCAGCGTGATGGGGCGAAAGGTCTGGAGCAATCATTTTCTTCAGGTCGGGAGGAGACAGATCTGGCGAAGAAGACGGGATATCGGTGGTGTGCGAGCGACCAGCATCAGGAGGAGACAAGGTCGAGATAACGTAATCGTAGGAGGGCGTCAGCATAGCGAGTGAAATGCCTTGTGGGAGCACTTGTGAACACCGTCCGAAATTAATCACAGGAAGACAAGTAAGATTGTCCCGTAGAGTGATAACAGTATGAGGCAAACCAACACTATGCGTCAACAGAACGGCGGTGATGGGAGCGAGCACATAATCACCGTCGGGGACTGGTGGAGAGGGCGTCACAGCAACACAAGTAACGGCTTGTGGCGGCAAACGGACGTGCTCAGCAGAACAGAGCCGACTCTTGATTGGTCCGGGTGGATCAATCACACTTGGTAGGTCAAGCTGTACAGTACCAGCGGAACAATCGATGAGGGCGGAGTGGGCGGACAAAAAGTCAAGACCGAGGATGACGTCATTGGAACAGCAGACGAGGACGGTGAACAAAACAGAAGTTTGACGGCCGGCAACACAGACACGTGCGGTACAAAGGCCAGCTACGGGAGACGTACCACCGTCGGCCACACGGACCACACGTGATGGGGCAGGGGTCATAACTTTCTTCAACTGCCGGCGGAGGTGAGAACTCATAACAGAAATATGGGCGCCGGTGTCAATCAAAGCAGTAACAGGTAGGCCATCCACTTCAACGTCGATCAAGTTCTGATTGGTAAGGAGCGTCAACAGAGGAATTGGAGAGCAGGTCGGAATAGCAGCATCACCTCCAGGAGCTGCAGCCGTTAGTTTCCCGAAGGAAAACGCCGGGAGTAAGACGGGGACGGGGAACGGCGTGGTGGGGGTGACCGAGAAGGTCGGCGTCGTGGGGAGGGCGAGCGGCTGTAATGGGCGGTAGTAGTACTGGTCTCGGCAGACGTTTCCTGGTCAGGTGGGCTTGGTACCTGGTGCTGACTTCGGGGTGGGTAGCGGAAGCTGGATGAGTTGGGTCGAGAAGACGAGGGCCAAGGACTTCGGCAATATCGTGAAATGTGTCCAACACGTCCACATCGAAAGCAAATGGGCTTGTCGTCAGGCGTCCGCCACGCATTCGGGTCGCGATAATTCGGAGTGGTGTAACGGCGTTGGAGAGGGTTGAAAGTGGCCGAAGGGTAACTGTCAGGGTGGTTCACAGAGCAGATGGTTTGAAGGCCCACGTTTGCCAGTTCTTGACGAACAACGGATTGTATAAGGGATATCGTAGGTGGGGCATCACAGGTCTCTCCTCGCATTAAATGTGCGGGCGATGCGGCTTCAATTTCGCGTCGAACGATTCGGGTGATGGTCTCCAATGTTAAAGGCTGAGTCGGCATACAAACATCCTCACACGTTGATGTCGCTGCCGTGTTCGGAAGGCGGGCGAATTGGTGGGCGATACGTCGGCTTTTAGCATCTTCGAAGCGTCGGCATTCAGTAATAATCTCGTTGACTGTCGAAGAGTTTTTAAACACGATCAGGTTAAACGCATCGTCCGCGATCCCTTTCAGCAGGTGCGCAACCTTATCGGCTTCTGTCATCTTGGCGTCAACCTTCCGGCAAAGGGTCAGCACATCCTGAATATACGTCAAGTACGACTCAGTAGACGTCTGCACACGCGAGGCAAGCTCTTGCTTGGCAGCACGCTGGCAGCCTGCAGGTTGGCCAAACAACTCGCGAAGTTTAGTCTTACATACGCTCCAGCTTGTGAGCTCCTCTTCGTTGTTGTCGAACCAGGCCATCGCCTTTCCCTTTAGATAAAATGTGACATTCGCCAACATCATGGTCGGGTCCCACCTGTAATGTGCGCTTACGCATTCGTAGAGTCAAATCCATTTGTCGACGTCGTCGCCAGCAGTGCCGGAAAAGGTCCCAGGGTCACGGGGTGGAGCCAGGACGACGGTTGGCATGGCGGCCGCCGCTGACGCAGTTTCACCGCTGGTGGACATGCCTAGAGTGGCGACTTGGCGGCCGCTGCGGAGCTCCGTCTTGCGTTATACCCCGCACCTCCACCAAGATGTTACGGGGAGGCAAACACAACAGGAAAACGTATTTACAGTATATTTACAAGGCGATCAAGCGTCAACCATATGGAGGAGAGCGCGCGCCCGATCATCAGCGTCTTCTTCATCGATGTTGGCGTGAATCATACCGTGACAATATCAATTGCTCTTCGGTGTTGTAAAATAGAGATATTATTACTAGCCATGAGCGTTGACGGCGAGTCATTTCTCTGGTAAGCATTAAATATAAAACGGACCGCTTTTCGTTGCACCATCTCAAGTTTCCTAATATTTTTCTTGAGATAAGGATCCCAAACGACACTAGCGTAATCTAATTTAGGTCTTATAAAAGCAATATTGGCCAATAGTATTATTTTTATGGAGGTGTTTTAGTTTGCGCCTCAAGAAACCGAGCTTTTTTTAACAGCGGATGAGCATATTTTAGTAATATGACTTGACCAGGCGGTTTGTAATCGTAATACCTAAGTATTTTCATTCATCAACCTCAGTCAAAGGACAATTATTGAGAGAATATGTGTAATTAAGAGGGCATTCCTTGTGCGTAATGCGCATGAAGACTGATTTATCACTGTTTAGTTTCATATACTAATCCTTATACACCACTTGGAAATGGCACAGAGGTTAGACTACACCATTGTTGAATACTGGGAGTGATCTGCAAAAAGCTTTACACTTATTTTTGACTTATGTACTGAGGTAACAATGTCTTTTATGTACACTAAAATAAAAGAACAGGTCCCAAAACGCTACCTTGAAGGACTTCTGATGTTACAGGCAGAACGCTATACGTGCATTCACTCACGTGTACATATTGCTTTACGATCAGAAAGGTAGGAATGAATCCATTTGATCAAGTTAACAGGTAGACCTATGCCTTGTAATTTCGAAGGGAGTTTGGTGTGCGTGACGAGGTCGAACGCCTTACTAAAATCCAAGAATATAGCATCAATTTGATTTCCCGTATCAAGCAATGCGGCGAACTCGTGAATTGTTGTGACCAGTTGTGTCGTTGTTGATAATTTGTCACATGTAAGAGGTCGCTCGTGGCGAAAAAAGAGGACGAAGAAGTCCGCGGAGCATTCCGAACAGCGCGAGCGCTCGAGGCACGCGAGCCGAGGTGTAATCCGTGAGGGAGAAGCATCGAATCGGTATTATCGACGTGGCTCTTGAGCTGGAAGGTCGCCTCGTCAGCCATGCTCTGACGACGGGAGAGCGGAGGACCCGTTAACGAAGGTACGTCGTTAAGCTGGCAAAGTCCAGGTGTAGCTGTAGTCCTCGGAGACGTCCGGGCGAAGCTCCTGGGACCGGCCGCTGCTGCTCACGGTGGTTCCGGTCTTCTTCTTGAGAATCCCTCTTCCTCGGCCAAGCCCGTTCAAGCGATAATCACCGTGCTACCGGGCCGCCACGCAGATTGCCGGAGGGCGAGGAACGCTGCATTAGGCGTAACCCGACAAGTGACACGTCAGCGGCGGCTACCGGAGCTCCAGCCACGTACTCGGACAGGTCAACGGAACCGCGCGTCGTCGGCATCTACGGCAACAACGACACCACGAATGAATACGACTTGGACCCGACGAGAGGAACTTCAAGTCGACGGTCCGTAAGAGCCCACGTTTCTGCTTTGCGACGCAGTTCGGCCGGGGCCAGGGTGGTCAGACTTTGACGAGTCAGAGCTAGGACTGACTTAGAGACTTATAAGGCGGAGCTAGGCTCCGGAAATGAGATAGTTCTTTTTCAGTAGTTTTATATTTAGTCAGAGCTTTGTATTTTCTAGTGAGTGAGTATTTTTGGTTGAGTTATGATTTGAGTTTTGTGTGCCGTGTGCTTTTACCGTCCTTGTACATATTAAATCCTTGTTTGCTGTGCTGCCGGTTGTGTCTCCTCCATCGAGAGTAGCGCATGTACGCGACTCTCCGGCTCCCAAGTAGAAGGTGACATAATTGTTTCCTAAAGTCGTGCTGGAAAGGCAACAGATTGTTATTTTCTTCAAGAAAGGAGGTGATGTACTGTGTGACTATGTGTTCTAATAGCTGACATGACGTGCAAGTTAAAGAAATAGGCCTGTAGTTTCCCACTTTCAGACGATCGCATCTACACGTGCCGTACGCCAATCATCAGTAATTAAGGAGTTTTCGAAGGAAAGATGGAAAACATGTGTGAACATATGTGCAACTGGTTCGGAATATCTGCGCAAAAATGTTTTCGGAATATTATCGGTACCAGCTGAGGATTTCGTGTTCAGGTTAAGTAGCAAACACATTACACCCTCATATGTTATAAAATCGGGAGACATTATTGGAAAGGAGTTATCATGCGTTGGGGGGGGGGGGGGGGGCTCGTGCTCGGAAGCGGTAAATACGGAACAGAAGTAATGGCTAAACAGCTCAGCAATTTTTGGGGCATCATTCACGAGACAACCATCAAAGAATATTTCACGCGGTACAGCATTTGTCTCTTTTGAATACCGCCAGAATTTTTCTGGGCTCGTTATCAAGAAGTCAGGCAATGATGTAGTGAAATTTCATTCCTATTTCTTGTGCAACTTCGTAACTCCGAGCGGAAAGGAGAGACACACCGCCTTATGATCCGAGACGCCGTCAACCACATCCACAGTGTATGTAGAAATGTCGTTGGTAATAAAAATTAAATCAATTGTTGAGCAGGCGCTGCCTACTTCTCTGGTATACTCTGTAACAGTTTGTTTCAAATCACACATGATCATAATATCCACTAACCGGTTATTGTCAACATCAAAGAATGAAGTGGGGTTACGCCAATCAATGGAAAGAGTATTAAAATCCCCAGCGAGTATAACCTTCTTATTAGTTAACAACGCCATGTGGTCGCATAGCTTGGATATGTATTCAGGAGAAGCCAAAGGGGGTCTATACGCAGTACATACAATAAAAGAATTACCCCAGCAGTTTACCCGTGGGAACAAACTTTCCTGACCATCTATTTGGTTGAAACCAACCCCAGACAACGGTTTTTTTTTAAGGACTATGGCTACATCACCAGCCCTAGTTGGGCGATCTCGACGGAAAACAGTATAGTTTAGAGGAGATCGAACCGAATCACTAACGTTATCGTGTAACGAGGTTTCGGTAATTATTCGTATATGTGGGTCATGTTCAAGAAGTAACAGTTCAAGCTTTCCTACTTTATTTACAAGGCTTCGAGCATTGAAATTTAGTATTCTTAAGTGTTTTTTCAGCGCACGCGCATTACGTCAACGTGGGGCGCGCCCGGTTGTTTAGGTAGTGCTACACGTTCGTTCTTAGCGTCGTCCCATACAAGCAGTGCACCATCAATTTTCAACTTATCATGAATGAGAGATACGCGCCACTTATTCTCCTCGATCATATCTAGCGCTCTCCCAAAGAAGTTGACGCACGCGCAGTGTTTCCTGGCTGTAGTCGTTTTAGATTAAAACATTTGTTCCTTCAAGCTTGTTCGCATGTTGAATGACAGCTTCTTTTTCAGTGTAATCTTGGAAATAGGCAATTACATTATACTGGGCGGCGGCCTCGATGGCGGCCAAGACGGTGAATACGGGCTGTAGATTTGCATTTAATTCCGAGTTTTCCCTCAAAAACGTAGTTAACAACACTATTTCTTAAAGATGCGTCGCTTTCTTCGCTCTCTTCAGAAATGCCAAAAACAATAACGTTCGACCTTCGACTGTGACCTTCGAGGTCGACAAGTTTTCTGCTCTGCAGGGTCACCGTATTCTGAAGGGACACAGCCGATGATTGAAGCACTGTAATTATCGGACAGTTTTCTCGTGATTCTTTCACAAGTCATTCTAGTGAACATAGACGTGATTCTAAATCACCAATGAGTGGCTCCCACTCGCATAACTTCGTTTTCATCTCAGCAACATCAGCGCGGATATCGGCTGGCCCCCTCAGAACGTTTTGAAGCATTTCAGCTGTAGTGGGTCCCGGGTTGGATTCAACGTCACCACATAGCAAATTGTAAGAACTACGTAACAGTCCTACGCAATAATCAAACAAATGCCTGGGCACGGCAAAACCAGTAAGAAAAACTCATCTCGGCACCTAACTTTAGAAAAGGAACAACTGACCTGCATAGCGAGAACACATTTTTTGGTCAGTGGCATGGTCGCAGCCGTTTCGCAGGGCCCACTAGTGAAGAAATTCCCTGGTCGTGTTTTTAAACTGTCCGTAGCGCATGACGTCACGGACACGTGTATATATTGAAGGGGTGTGTCCAACGTGCATTGCTTGAGTGATGATCTTGATTGCGACCATGTGTCGGGATTTGCGTTGAACTCGAAGTGTCCTCGACCCACGTCGCGTGAAGTTGTACCGGCGATCGCAGCTGTTTCCCCGTGGCCAATGACGGGATTTAACGTCTCTAGCCGCCGTTCGCCGGTCTACGGTCCTTCGCTGGCGCCCTCGCTTGACAGGGATACGGTGGAGGGATGAGCGAAAACAAACAGGGTTGCTTGCCGTGAAAATTCTGGTCAGGGATGTGTGGTTGCGTTTTAGTTCCATCAGAAGCAGACGGGAAAATCAGCCACAGTCTCTCTTGCGATAGTCAATTGGTGTCAGCTGTAGATATATTGACATGAGTACATGTTTATCTTTCACCGGTGACCGCTTTTCACCGGCTAACAGATGTGAAACGTTATCCCTAGCCACATGACGCGCCTGCATGTATCGGAACTTCCTCGAACGTTATCGATGCTTGTATCCGTTGTCTGTTGTCACCGACGCTTACGTAATATGATTGTATGAGCGATGCAAATTGTCTAGTACTTTCTGGAAGACACGCGGGCACCAGGGATTACTCTGGAGCCCTTCGTTGACGCATGTATAAAAGCCGACGCGCTTCGCCGCTGATGAGATTTCGACGATCGCCGACTGTGTTCGCCGCTATCGTTGTGCTTTGAGTGTAGCTTGCTTTTGTGGGCACAGGTTCTCCCAATAAAGAATCAGTTTCGTCACACACAGTTTCACGACTGTTTTCTTCAGCGTCACTACTACGTCACGTTCTGGTGGAGGGTCTTTTGTGTTCATGCACCGGACGCCCCCGAAAAGTTCAAGCCCGAACCCCGAAGACAGTATACCAAAGATATCCCGGACCATCGAGCTAGCCTCAGACTACGAAACCAGCCCCAGGAGTGCGGACTTCTTCCCGAGAAGACCAGGAAGTGCACGGCCACGACCGCATCAACAATGACAGCACCAGTGCCGCCTACACCGATCGTGTTACAGCACCCCCGGGAGCCACCGACGTTCCGCGGATCAGCATTTGAGGATCCGGAAAGCTGGCTGGAGACTTATGAAACGGTCGCTGTATTTAACAACTGGAACAGCGGCGACAAGCTGTACCATGTCTTCTCATTGGAAGATGCCGCCAGGACGTAGTTCGAGAATCGGGAGTCGACCTTGACAATATGGGACCTATTCCGCCACGCCTTCCTGCAGACCTTTACAAGCGTCGTGCACAAGGAAAGGGCCGAATTTCTCCCAGAAGCCCGGGTGCAACTGCCCAACGAGAACATCACAATTTTCACGGAGGAGATGACTCGCCTGTTCAAGCACGCCGACCCCAACATGCCAGAAGTGAAAAAAGTTTGCTCCTTGATGAGGGGTGCCAAACAAGAGCTCTTCGCCGGATTGATACGCAACCCGCCCAAGACTGTTGCTGGATTTGTTTCCGAGGCCCCTACCATTGAGAAGACGCTCGATCGACATGTGGACAATACAATATAACCGCCGAACACTGGCCGCGAACAACATCGACGTTCAAGCACTTGGAAGCGACGACCTGCGCGAGACCCTTATAGAGCGGTCGTTCGCGAGGAACTGCAGAAGCTCTTTTCCAGGTCGCAGCCTCAAGTGGCATCTATCGCCGACATCGTCAAAGAAGAAGTTCAGCGCTCACTTAGAGTTCCCGATGTGCAGCCGCAATCGCCGCAACCCCAGCCGGAATCGATGACCTACGCCGCCGTCGCCCACCGTCAAGGGCCCCTCCGCGCTCTCGCCAGGGCCCCGTAACGCCGCAGTTCCGTCGTCCAGCGCCGCTACCACGTTCCACTTCCGCGCCTGTGCAAGGGCCCGCAGGAGCTCTGTTGTTCATCGCCGCTGCCGCAAGCACGCCCGGCCGTCTCAGGGCACCGCATTCGACGACGGACGTTTGGCGCGTCCTCGACCACCACCCGCTCTTCTATCAGTGCGTCGAAGCCGGCCATGTCTACCGCCGATGCCCATACCGCGAGATGGGCCTACGAGGGTTCACCGTCAACGCGCCACGTCCACACTTGGCGAGCGACCACGTGACATCGCCGACTACCTCGCCGGAGCCCAGTGGCAAACACGACTACCCTCACGCTCGCCGTCACCAGGACGCTACCTGTCGCCGCAGCGCCGACCATACACTGGCCCTGCATGGCGCCGGTCCGTGAGCCCCTATCCGGGAAACTAAAGGCATCAACCGATGGAGGTGCGGTTGCTGTACGACGCAATAGCGAAGATCCTCCGCCGCTTCGAAGACGATTCGCGCATCATGACAACGAGGTATCAGTACACCGCCTCGCAAGAGCCTTGACGACAGCACTTCGCCGCCGAAAGCCGACGCGACGTAACAGCAGCGGAGCAAGCTGACACAGCCGTGATCCGACGCCGCGACTTCAGCGTAAGGCCAGGCGACGGTCTACCGACCTAGACGTACTAATCGATGGTCATAACGTCACCGCTCTTGTCGACACTGGAGCCGACTATTCCGTCTTCAGCGGCCCGTTCGCCGCCAAGTTGAAGTAGGTGAGGACGGCCTGGCAAGCACCCGATATCCGGACCGCTGGAGGCCACCTAATAACGCCTGCTGGAATCTGCACAACGCGAGTCACGGTTAACAATCGCACTTACCCGGCGAGCTTCGTAATCATGCAGCACTGCTCTAGGGACGTCTTCCTATTCATGGACTTTCTAACCCAACATGGTCCAGTCATCGACTTAAGGTCCAAGTCGATAACGCTTTCAACGCACAAAGCGATACATCAGTTACCATGCCTTGAATGTGCTTGAAGAACAAGTCACCGTTCAGCCTCGCTCCAGCGTAATGATATCTGTCGGTACTGATGTGCCTGCACATATGGAGGTCGTTGTCGAGGGCGATCATCAATTACTGCTCGACCGTGAGACTTGCGTCGTTAGAGGCATAGCTGAGCCACGTGAAGGGAAAACAAGAGTGATGCTCATAAACTTCAGCCACAAATACAAGGACATTAACAAAGGCACCACGGTCGCCTACATCGATGAAATAGTACAAGCCAGCAGTGCTTTCGCCTTCACGAACTCTAGAGAACCTGCAACGACGGCTGTAGTACCTGAACTAGCTTTCGACGTAAATGAGAACCTTCCCAGGCATAAGAAAGAACAGCTAAAAGCACTGCTCCTTCAATACAAGGACTGCTTCTCGTCCTCATCAAAAATTCGACAAACCCCTGTTGCCAAGCACCGCATTATAACCGACGAATATGTACGCCCACTCCGTCAGAGCCCGTACCGAGTCTCGGTGCGCGAACGTGAGGCAATAACCCAACAAGTCGACGAAATGCTACGCGACTACATCATCCAGCCTTCCAAGAGTCCGTGGGCGTCCCCCGTGGTGTTAGTGAAGAAGAAGGAGGGAACCCTACGTTTCTGCGTCGAATATCCTCAGCTCAACAAAATCACGAAGAAGGAGGTATACGCTCTCCCGCGAATGGACGACGCCATGGATCGACTCTACAGCGCAAAGTATTGTTCGTCGATAGGACCTAAAAAACAGCTACTGTCAAATCGAAGTTGACGAGAGGGACCGGGAGAAAACTGCCCTTATAACACCAGACGGACTTTTCGAATTCAAGGTAATGTCTTTTGGTCTTTGTTCGGCAGCTGCGACATTCCAACGTGTCATGGATACAGTGCTGGCAGGCTTGAAGTGGCAGACTTGTCTCGTCTACTTGGAAGACGTCGTTGTATTTGCCTCAAGCTTCGAAGAACACCTGCGGCGCCTTGAAACAGTTCTTCAAGCAATCAAGACCTCCGGACTCACGTTGAAGCCAGAAAAGTGCCGCTTCGCATACGAGGAGCTCTTGTTTTTGGGCCACATGATCAAGTCTGGAGTGCGCCCTGACCCTCAGAAAACTGCAGCCATCTCTGATTTTTCTCCGCCCACCGACAAGAAGGCAGTGCGTAGATTTCTTGGACTGTGCGCCTACTACAGGAGCTTCGTCAAGGATTCGTCAAAGACTTTTCACGGATTTCCGAGCCACTGACGTACCACACGAAGGCCGACGTCGAGTTCAAGTGGGGACCGCGCAAGTCGAAGCATTTGAAGAACTGAAGCGACGCATGCAATCGCCGCCAATACTTGCTCATTTCGACGAAAACGCCGATACCGAAGTCCACACCGACGCAAGTAGCGTAGGACTCGGCGCCATGCTTGTAAGTTACGCTAGCCGGTCCCGGCCGAAGGCGGAAGCTAAATATTCCACAACAAAAAAAAGAGTGCCTCGCCATCATCTGGGCTACATCAAAGTTTCGCCCCTACCTTTATGGCAGGCCCTTCAAAGATTTGAGCGACCATCACGCCTTGTGTTGGCTAGCTAACTTGAAAGATCCTTCAGGTCACCTCACACGATGGAGTCTGAGACTTCAAGCATTCGACATCACCGTCGTTTACAAGTCCAGGCGGAAGCACTTTGACGCCGACTGCTTGTCTCGCGCCCTCGTCGAAGACCCGCCACAGGACGGGCGACCAGGATGACATTTTCTTGGGACCCATAAGCGCCGACGAATTCGCCGAACAACACCGAGCCGACCCGGAACTAATGAGCCTTGTAGACTACCTGGAAGGCAAGATCGTCGTTGTGCCGCAGGTGTTCAAGCGAGGATTGGCGTCGTTTTTCTTGCCAAAGGACATTATCCTAAAGAAGAATTTCTCGCCACTCCGAGCCAACTACCTCCTCGTGATACTCTCAGCATTGCGTCCAGAGGTTCTGCAAGCTCTCCATGACGACCCAACGGCTGGACACCTGGGTTATTCCCGCAACTCGCGAGGATACAAGAAAAATACTACTGGCCTCGCCTCTCTGCCGACGTCGCCCATTACGTAAGGACATGCCGAGACTGTCAGCGACGCAAAACACCGCCGACAAGGCCAGCCGGACTTCTACAGCCGATCGAACCACCTCGCCGACCGTTCCAGCAGATCGGGATGGACTTACTGTGGCCTTTCCCGACGTTGACGTCCGGGAATAAATGGATCGTCGTAGCTACGGACTACCTCACCCGCTACACCGAAACAAAAGCCTTGCCCAAAGGCAGTGCCCCCGAGGTAGCCAGATTCTTCGTTGAGAACATCCTCCTGCGCCACGGTGCCCCAGAAGTCCTTATCACCGACAGAGGTACGGCCTTTACGGCAGATCTCACTTAAGCCATCCTGCGATACAACCAGACAAGCCATCGATGGACCACCGCCTACCACCCGGAGACGAATGGCCTCACTGAGCGCCTAAATAAGACCATCGCTAACATGCTGGAAATGTACGTCGACGTCGAACACAAGACGTGGGATTCGCATACAACACGGCCGTGCAAGAGACGACGTACATGGCACCGTTCAACCTGGTATACAGAAGGAACGCAGCGACGACGCTTGACTCCATGCTACCGGACGTCACCGACGAAGACAATCTCGACCTTGCCACCTACTTGCAGCGTGCCTAAGAAGGTCGACAGTTCGCCCGCCTGCGTATCAAGAACCTGCAGAGGACCGACAGCCGACACTACAATCTTCGACGCCGCTTCGTCGAGTACCAGCTTGGCGACTGTGTTTGGGTCTGGACTCCTATACGCCGACGAGGACTTAGCGAGAAACTGTTACGTCGCTATTTCGGACCCTATAAGATCATCCGACGTATTGGCGCACTGGACTATGAGGTCGTGCCAGACGGTATTTCGCAATCACAGCTGCGCCGCGCACGTCCTGAAGTCATACACGTGGTGCGTCTTAAGCCTTTCTACGCCCGCTGACGAACCTAGGTCCTTTGTTGCTTTGTTATTGTTTTTTTTCCTTTCAGTACGCGTGCTTTTGTTATCGCTTTCGTGTTTGTAGCATCCGGCCGATGCCTTTTAAGGAGAGGGTATTGACACGTATACATGTTTATCTTTCAACGGTGGCCGCTTTTCACCGGCTAACAAATGCTAAACGTTATCGCTCGGCGCAGGACGCACCTGCATGTATCAGAAGTTTTTTTAACGTTATCGATGCTTCCATCCGTTGTCTGTTGTCACCGACGCTTAAGTAATCTGATTGTATGAGCGACGCGAATTGTCTAGTACTTTCTGGAAGACATGCGGACACCAGGGATTACTCGTGAACCTTCGATGACTCATCTATAAAAGCAGACGCGTTTCGCCGCTGATCAGATTTCGACGATCACCGACGGCATTCGCCGCTGTCGTTGTGCTTCGGGGGAGCTTGGTTTTGTGGGCACAGGTTCGCTCAATAAAGATTCAGTTTCGTCACAAAGTTTTATGACTGTTTTCTTCAGCGTCACTACTACGTGACAATATGTGAAAAGGAAGCTCAAAAATCTTAGACGTGGACAGAGAAGAGAAATTGGGTGATAATTCGAGACATCGGTTTTACAGCCATACTTAAATACAGGAAAAACACGAGCACTTTTCTACATGTGAGGGAAAGTGGCAGTATTCAAGGAGTTATTAAAACCCGCCGTGGTTGCTCAGTGGCTATGGTGTTGGGCTGCTAAGCAAGAGGTCGCAGGATCGAATCCCGGCCACGGCGGCCGCATTTCGATGGGGGCGAAATGTCAAAACACCCGTGCACTTAGATTTAGGTGCACGTCAAAGAACCCCAGGTGGTCTAAATCGTTAAAGCACCCCAGGTGGAGTCCCCCACTACGGCGTGCCTCATAATCAGATCGTGGTTTTGGCACGTAAAACCCCATAATTTATTATTTTTAAGGAGTTATTAAATACCGATGTCAATAGTGGGCCAAATATACTGCCGTATGTTTTTACACTTGTGGAGGGGATGCCACCAGAGCCGCAGGATAGGGAAGGCTTCAAGTGCTTAAGGCATTCGTTGATGAGATTTTCATCAAACAACACAGGACTAGATTTTTAGGAAAATTATAACTGCGCTAAAACGAGACACGAGGACGAAGTGGACAGGACGATCGCAGACTAACAACTGGTTTGTTGGAAAGGTACACCACCCTTTTTGAAACAAACTAAGCGCATGCGCAATGACAAACATGACAAGTTCCAAGACTTCTATCTACTAAAAATGAAATCGCTCTCTTTGCTGGAAAGATACACGGATGAGTCGCTGACGCACTTATCAGGCCCGTGTCTAGCTATCCAAGATGCCTCCAAGATCTCTCTTGCTCTTTGGCTCTTGGCTCGCCCTAACACCTTGGTACTGCTGAAGATGGGTTTGCATCCCTGCACGCATGCGCCTCAATGAACTGGTAGATGCCTCCCACTCCCGTCTCCTAATGAATTAGCATGCTCCATCAAACGCATGTTAATACACCTTCCAGTCTGCCCCACATGAACCATTCCACAGGTCAGGGGGAACTCGTAGACCAAGTGCGTCAGCGACTCATCCGTGTATCTTTCCAGCAAAGAGCGCGATTTCATTTTTAGTAGATAGAAGTCTTGGAACTTGTCATGTTTGTCATTGCGCATGCGCTTAGTTTGTTTCAAAAAGGGTGGTGTACCTTTCCAATAAACCAGTTGTTAGTCTGCGATCGTCCTGTCCACTTCGTCCTCGTGTCTCGTTTTAGCGCAGTTATAATTTTCCTAAATGTCTTACCAACTAGCCCCCCACCAAACGCTTCTTGAGTTCACAGGACTAGATGTAGGAGTCGTTCTGTGCTGCTGACTGCCGCCAGCGTTGAAAACCTGAACCTTTATACAAGCATGAGAAATGGCCAGGAAAACAATATGCGACTGCTTGGAATTGAACTCCTCTAGAGTAGAGCAGGCAAAAACACTTTCCGCGATTACAATAGTGCTTGCGGATGTACTTCGAAAATTCCGCCGGCCGGTCGGAGGCGCTCTTCCCCAAGAATGCAATATATGAATCATGATCCCGCTTATAGAGACCTTTGCAGAGAGGCCTAAGAATGCAGAATTCTTTTCTCTGCTCATTAGGTACATGACTTCTATATTGACGGTGCGCGCGATCTTTATACTTTAGGACAGTTATAAGTTCAGATGAGAGCCAGCGGGGATACTTAGAGCGTTTAGAACTGTACTGAGGAATGTATTTGCGCATACTTCTCAAAACAAGTTTTCTAAACTGATCTACTTGGTCATCAGCATTGTTTTTATCTGTGACCAGTGACCAATCGGTAGTGAACAAGAAATCATATAAGCCAACATAATACCACGCTTGAAAGCAAAGCGAGAAGATTAATTATTGCCAGTGGAGAAGCACTGCCTCAGGGTTGACACAAAGGCAGTTATCTTAAGTGATCGATGAAACTTATCGTGACGCACAAGGGAAATTTCAGGAAGGGGGAGATCTATAACATTAACATTTGAGAGGCAAAGGTCGAAGACGTTGCCCCAGGAATTGGCGATCACGTGGTGCTGGTGAAGAGAACAGGACAGAAAGTCCAACAAGCGGCTGCATTTTTTCTCGATGTAATCATTATAACGAGAATATGTAAGCGTGTTCCAATCAATTCCTGACGTGTTAAAATCAAGAAGGATAACTTCGTTGTTGCTATGGGAGGATAACACACTATAATAATTATTGTCAAGCTGTTTATTGGCAGGATTGAGAGGTCGAACTCGGTGCGACAGTCAGGACCTTGCGAGCAGTCAGGACAAGTCCCGTGCGTAAAAGCGCTGGTGATGCACTTGACTGACCGGCACTTCTTCTTCGTTACATTTGTTCCCCGAGAAAAAGACGCCATCCTGGCGATCTAAGCATACGGTAACATAGAGGGATCGTAGAAGGGCTTGAGCCGATCTACGTGAACAGTTTCGCGACCGCGACGGCGCTTATCATAACACGGTGACACAGGCTCGACGACATAATTCACGGGGGAAGTATGTGCAATTACACGGTAAGGTCCATGATATCTTGGGAGCAGCTTAGAAGAAAGGCCGGGAGCTAAACGTGGAACCCACAGCCAAACCAATGAATCGGAATGGAAGCTTGGGGGGTCAGAGCCACCACGACGAAGCTTCTGTTGTGTCTGATCTGCGGTGGTAAGACAACGGGCGAGTTGTCTGCGTTCTTCAGCATGCTGCGCAGCTTGAGATACAGGAACACATTCCGATGAATCAGGCTGGTAGGGTAGCATGGTATCGATGGTGCAGGAAGGTTCACGGCCGTACAGTAAGAAAAACGGAGAAAAACCAGTGGTAGCTTGAGTGGCAGCATTATAGGCTAACGTGACGAACGGAAGCACAGCGTCCCAGTTGGAATGGTCGGACGCGACGTACATGGCGAGCTTGTCACCAAGAGTACGGTTGAAACGCTCCGTCAGCCCGTTCGTCTGTGGATGGTATGCGCTAGTGTTCCTGTGGATGATGTGACAATGCTTCAAAAGCGACGTCACGACTTCAGATATAAATGCGCGGCCTCGATCACTGAGAAGTTCTCGAGGGGCTCGGTGACGAAGAACAAAATGCCGCAGTATGAAGGATGCAACATCTTGGGCAGTTGCAGATGGAAGTGCAGCGGTTTCTGCATAGCGTGTGAGGTGATCCACTGCAACGATAATCCAGCGGTTGCCAGCACCAGTACAAGGAAGCGGGCCGTAAAGGTCGATTCCGACCCGATAAAAAGGACGGGATGGTAAAGGAAGCGACTGCAAGGGTGCGGCAGTGGAAGTAGGGACCGGCTTTCGGCGCTGTCAGTCGAGGCAGCAGCGGACGTACTTGCGAACGAACTTGCACATGCCAGGCCAGTAATAGCGGAGCCTAAGGCGGGTGCTGGTCTTTGACACGCCACCGTGTGCACATTGGGGATCACTGTGAAACGATGCGCATAAATCAGCCCGAAGATGACGCGGTATTACTAGGAGCCATTGCCGACCCTCGGGGAGATAATTGCGACGGTATAGGAGTTGGTCGCGAATAACAAAGTGATGCGCCTGCCGCCGTAGAGTCCTAGACGCTGTAACAGTGGTAGGATCAGAGAGAAACTCCAAAAGCGAAGAAATCCACGGGTCTTTGCTCTGCTCAGAGCGCATGTCATCGATGGCAAGTGCTGAGAGGACAAAGTTGAGTGGGCAAAGACTGTCAGGATCAGGGTAAAGTGATATTGGCGAGCGAGAGAGAGCATCGGCATCGGTGTGCTTGCGTCCAGAGCGGTACACAACCCGAATGTCGTACTCTTGCAAACGGAGTGCCCAGCGTGCGAGGCGGCCAGAGAGGTCTTTCAATGAGGAGAGCCAGCACAGCACATGGTGGTCCGTTACGACATCAAATTGGCGGTCGTATAAATAAGGTCGAAATTTCGTAAGGGCCCAGAGTATGGCTAAACACTCCTTTTCTGTAACAGAGTAGTTTAGCTCCGACTTTGTCAGCGTGCGGCTAGCATAAGCAACGACGTATTCCTCAAGACCACTTTTGCGTTGGGCAAGAACCGCCCCAAGGCCGACTCCACTAGCATCTGTATGGACTTCAGTTGGGGCATCGGGGTCAAAATGCCGCAGAATAGGAGGAGAGGTGAGCAGATGGCGAAGGGTCGTGATCGCGTCATCGCATGCTTTCGACCAGGCGGATAGGGCGTTGTCTCCAGCCAGCAGTTGAGTCAAAGGGGCGATTATCATGGCGAAGTTCTTCACAAAGCGGCGAAAATAGGAGCAGAGGCCGACGAAACTGCGTAGTGTCTTCAGATTGGTGGGTTTGGGGAACTCGGCAACTGCACGGAGTTTTGCAGGATCCCGAAGCACGCCTTCTTTGGATACGACGTGGCCTAAGATGGTAAGCTTACGAGCAGCAAGGAAGTATTTTTTTGATGATAAGTTGCTGGCCAGCCTTAGTCAGACAGCTTAATACATCTCTTAGTCGTTGAAGGTGAGTCGATAAATCAGGTGAGAAGACAACGACATCACCTAGGTAGCACAAACACGTGTGCCACTTGAGACCGGGCAACATACTGTCCATCATACGCTCGAACGTAGCGGGCGCATAATATAGGCCGAATGGCATGACATTAAATTCCTATAATCCGTCCGGTGTAACGAAGGCGCATTTGGAGCGGTCAGCCTCTGCCATGGGGACTTGCCAATATCCAGACCGCAAGTCCAAAGAGGAAAAGAACTCAGCACCTTGCAAACAGTCAAGAGCATCGTCGATGCGCGGTAGGGGATATACGTCTTTGCGCGTAATTTTGTTAAGACGTCTGTAATCAACGCAGAAGCGAATAGAACCATCTTTCTCTTTTACGAGGACAATAGACGATGCCCACGGGCTATGGGACGGCTGAATCACGCCACACCGAAGCATATCGCTCACTTGTTCGTCGATGACGCGGCGTTCAGAAGCTGAGACACGGTAAGGACGTTGCCGGAGTGGAGCGTGCGAACCAGTGTCGATGCTGTGCGACACTGTGGTAGTGCGGCCGAGAGAATATTGATGGCAGTCGAAGGAGGCGGTAAATTCGCGTAGCAGGCTGACAAGTTGCGCGCGTTGTGTGGTTGTCAAATCACCGGAGATTGACGGATGGAAGCACTCCAACGGTGGTCGAGTCGCATTGTCGAGCGCGGCGAGGGATGTCGAATGTGCGGCGTCGGGAGCATCGAAGAACATTGAAGAATCCACAATTTGAGCGTAACCGAGGCACTCTCCGCGATGCAAAGTAACCGGCAGGAAAGACACATTGCACACACACATCGCATCACGGCCAGCACTGATGGCGATGAAGGCAAAGGGCAACGGAAGGGAACGGCGACGGGCGAACAAGTCTCATGGCGTGAATAAGACGGTTGCGTCACGTGCAGATACGCAAGATACAGAGACGACGGCGGCGGACTGAGGAGGATATCGGTAACTTGGGCCACAAGCATTTATGTAGGCGTCACAGGATCTTGGTCCATGGCTGCAGCGGAAGGAAAAGACAACTCCACCTCGGCGCGGGCGCAGTCAGTGATGCCATTGTTAGACGAAAGGAAATCCCAGCCTAGAAAGACATCGTGGGAGCAGGACGGCAGGACAACGAACTCAATGACGTGAAGATATTCCGCGATTACAACACGTGCAGTGCAGGCTCCCAAAGGTTCGACAGGCTGTGCGCTCGCAGTACTCAAATACAGTCCGGAAAGCGACGTCGTTACTTTTATTATCCGTCGGCAAAGTCATGCGCGTAACACCGAGATTGCTGCGCCCGTATCGACCATTGCGAATGTTGGAATCCCTTCGACGTATACCTCAATTACGTTGCAGGGGTAATCGAGGCCTTGGGGAAAGCGAAGGGGACGCAGTTCTCGCCTCGGGAACTGCGACACTCAGTTTCCCTGAGGCAGAGGGCTTGGCCGGCCTCTCATCGGTGAGATGGAACGGCGGCGTGGGGATGGCGAACGACGAGTAGTGTAGGGAACAGGGGTTTCATCTGGCGGCACAGGGGATTGTAGATGTCGAGGGGCGTAACTGTTCATGGGTCGGCGGTAATCATAAGTAGGCTGCATAAGGCGTCGACAAAAGCGGGCAACGTGTCCCGGAATACCACAATGGTAGCAAATTGGGTGGTTGTCGGCTGTGCGCCGAGGATTTGGCTGGCGTGGTATCTGTAGTGCAGGTGGCGAGAAGGGAATCGGGGGTGGTCGCGCAACAGCTTTGGCGAGGTGGACGTGGAGCGAAGGGCGGCCTTGCAGCGACGTCAGCGTATGTCAAGGGCGCCGCGACTGGAGGCGGTTGAATCGCAGCTGGCAGGCACTATGCGACTTGCTCCTTGATGACGGTCTGTAACCCCTGTGTCAGTGGGGAGTATGGTTGCGCGTTCGTAAAGGGCACCAGGGAAAGCTGCAGAGCAACTTATTCTCGCACGAACTCCTTTATCTGGTGCATTAGAGGCGACTCGTCAACACCTAGCGTCAGACCTGAGACAGGGGCGAATTCTGAAGGCGGATGTCGTGTGACAACTCGCTGCTTTCGAAGTTCGTCGTAACTTTGACACAGCGCAATGACGACAGACACTGTGGTCGGGTTCCGGGCGACCAACATCTGGAAGGCGTCGTCCTCAATTCCCTTGAGGATATGCCGGATCTTATCGGTGTTTCGCATCGTTGAGTCGACTCTGTTGCACAGATTAACGACGTCTTCGATATAGCTGGTGAAATTCTCACCTGGTGGCTGGGCGCGTCCGCGCAGGCGTTGTTCGGCCTGAAGTTTACGTACAGCAGGACGACCAAAGACTTCCGTGAAGTTGGGCTTGAACGCCCACCATGTCGAGATATCGGATTCGTGGTTACGATACCAGAAATGTGCAACGTTGCTCAAGTAGAAAATAGGTTGTCGAGCTTTTCCCTATCGTCCCAGTGGTTGTGTCTACTGACTCTGTCGTACGAGGCGAGCCAGTCCTCGACGTCCTGATCACCGGTACCCGCAAAAATCGCAGGATCCCGCTGACGCTGCACGCCAGGACAAATGACAGTTGGTGCCGTGACTGCAGCTTGTCGGGCTGGATCGTCAGGCATGGTTCGAGAAGGCTGGGCTGGATCGTCCGGCATGGGCCGAGATGATTTCAGGGTTCGGCTTCGAAGTTCCAGCGTTGATGGAGTCGTACCCAGCACTCTCCACCAAATGTCAAGGTGTTTATTGGCAGGATTGAGAGGTCAAAGTCGGTGCGGCAGTCAGAACCCTGCGAGCAGTCAGGACAAACCCGGTGCGTAAAAGCGCTGGTGATGCGCCTGACGGACCGGCACTTCTTCGTCTTATTTCATACACCGGAGATGCACCTGGCTAACCGGCACTTCTTCTTCGTTACATTGTTATTATTATTATTATTATTATTATTATTATTATTATTATTATTATTATTATTATTATTATTATTAATATCATAAACACGCTTATGACGGAAGTTATAGGTAACAGCTGCTCTTTGTAGAGGCAGGTTGCCCAAGGACCACAGCCCCCTTGTACGAAACAGTCAGCAATGGCAAATACAATAACCAACATACAGTACATCTGTTAAAGAAATATAGAGAATGCTTTAGTCTCATCAACAGACAAATCACGAGAACAAATATAAGAGTGAAAAGAGTGCCAGTGTAAATGAAAAACCTATAATACGGAATATTTGTAAATCAATGGGTATGCTCTAGAAAACATGTGCCAGCTTTCACATATTTATTAAGTAGTGTATACATTAGGTTGGACAATTTATTTTTGAAATAATTCGTTTTCGGGGTTATCAGTTACCCGTTTGATTGTATCATGTATTCCGCGATGTAGTGTTTTGCTGTAGGAGAGAAAGGTCATGCAGAAAATGTCAATCTTCTTTCACTGATCGCTACAGCTAATTAAAAAGTGTAGATGTTATGGACCGGCAAATTCCAGCCTGTGGAGCAACTCACCCTTATGGGCATTAAGTGGTAAGTTAAAAGTATTCTTATCTATTTATTTTGCATCTATAAATAACCAATCTCCACCGCAGTGGAAGGGCTGGCAGTTTTTTACTCCTAATGTGAATTAGAGTATCGGCTATCCCCGCTTGCTCTCTGATCCCCACCGCTCTCTTCCGGTCTCTTAACGTTAGGCCTAACATTTTACTTTCCATCGCTCTTTGTGCGGTCCTTAACTTGTTCTCGAGCTTCTTTGTTAACCTCCAAGTTTCTGCCCCATATGTTAGCACCGGTAGAATGCAATGATTGTATACTTTTCTTTTCAATGACCGTGGTAAGCTCCCAGTCAGGATTTGGCAATGCTTGCTGTATGCACTCCAACCCAATTTTATTCTTCTGTAAATTTGCTTCTCATAATCAGGGTCCCCTGTGAGTAACTGACCTAGATATACGTACTCCTTTACAGACTCTGGAGGTTGACTGGCGATCCTGAATTCTTGTTCCCTTGCAAGGCTATTGATATTATCATTGTCTTCTGCATATTAATCTTCAACCCGATTCTTACACTTTTTTGCTTAAGGTCCTCAATCATTTGTTGTAATTCATCCCCATTGTTGCTGAACAGGACAATGTCTTCTGCAAACCGAAGGTTGCTGAGATATTCACCGTTGATCAAGAAAGGGATCAGGCAAGGAGACACAATCTCTACAATGCTTTTCGCTGCATGCATAGAAGAAGTATTGAAGCTCTTAGACTGGGAAGGATTAGGCAGCCGTGATTATAGACGCTACATTAAAAAAATGTCACAGTTTCGCCCTAAGGGCGAAGCAATGAATGCGATAGCAACACAGCAATGTCATACGAAGTAAGGTGAGCGGCTTTGGTAGCAATATGAATTGTAGTAAACATGAGCTGATTAAGTAAGCAGGTGTGCTTCGGCGTAAGTAGACCGACATGAAGAGAGACTCGATGACCACGAGAAGGCGCGTGCGAAGTGGTGGTGTTGATGAGAAGCGCTTCCCGTGGGCAGCGCGTGCGAAGGGACACACCTGTAGCGCTGCACTGCCAACCCGGGCAGCATTGCATGTGTAGCGTGCGTTGGAAAACGTGGCCCGACTATCACTAACTCAATGAACAAGCGTGGTGTGAGCGCGCACAAACAAACATAAACAGATCACACTGAATGACTGCAGACAACGACTGTCAAAACGCTGGCAGCAAGCCCATACGCTGCAGCGGGCGAAGGTACGTGCGGTCTATCGCTTCAACAGATACTGAGCGGCGAATGCACAGTGCATAAAGGTCAGAGCCGTGTGGAGATAAGAGACGGTGCGGCGAGCGACGAGCGCGGTTGTTGGCAGAGTAGAAATGCCCCCCCCCGCCCCCCCCCCCCGCACCCCCCCCCCCGCTCCCTACGGCGCTGGCTTCCCGCTTCGTTGCTTGCGCGTGGGAGATTGAGTGCGTTCGCTCTCCGTGATAGCGCGCGTCCCCGCACGCTTCCGCTCGGGCATACGGCGCGCGGCGAAGATTTTATCTATAGGGAACCTCACGGCGACGGCGACGCCGACGGCAGAAATCCGGTTGAAGTGTCCATATAATTGCTATCGCAATAAAACATTAACACAGAAACTCCTCTGGGAGTTGTCAAAGTATGCGCAAGCATTGTGCCACTTGCTCATCTCTACGCAGCCAGGTGTCATTATCAGTGTTATGACACTTAACCCGGCCAGTAAAAACGACATCGTTGCGGCGATACGAACTGGTCCGGACGGTGGCTCAAGGTGCATTGATAAGGCAAGCAAAGTACTACAGGTGGCGGCGCCAGGTGCGCTGATTTCGGTCCGGTCATCATAAGCTGTTATCCCTCATTAGCGCCTTGTCCATCCGTGTCGAACCATTATGAACATTTATCAAAGGACTCCGGCGGCGGCACGGACCGATCAAACATACTCGGGCACGGCCGTGTGGACAAGTACCTTGAAAGCGATCTGCGAAGCGCACAGGGAGTGCCGACTGCTGATAGATCCGCGCGCTGTGATTTCGCCGACGCGCGTTGAAGAGAGACGTGAGGGCCCAGTGATCGTCTTACGGGAAGGACGGACGGGTGGACTAACGGACAGTTTTATCGTTGAGTAAACATAAGAAAGCATAGTTGTTTCGGCTTGTCACAGTATAACACTCCAGGATAGAATGAATCAGATTCTTGCGAAACTAAAACATTGCTCATGTTTGAATAATTTAAACTGAAACACAAGTAAACCAAACACGGTAATATTTAGACAAAAAGAAATAAGTGAGTAAGAAATAAGTGAATAAACAAAAAGTTGCATCTTACGTGTGGCGTTAGTGAAATAGACGTGGTTAAATCATATAAAAATTCTTGCAATTTAAGATTTAAAACAGTACGCTTTGGAACGAACATATTGACAGTGTACTCAGTTATGCGCGTCGTAAGTATGACATATAGCTGCAATACACTTTTGCCATTTAAACTAATAATTTTACTTTATAGATAACATTTTATTCAATCCTGTGTTATGCTGATTTGGTATGGGGCTCCGAAACTTATAGAAACTTTCAAAAACTACACCTGATATTGAACTATTAAAGAATGAGAAATATATATGATACGGTGGTTTTCATTTACTTAGTGACCACAGGGACCATGGCCTTATGGTCGCTACGGTACACCGCCATAGGGTGTACGGCAAAGGTTGGCACGTTCTTCAAAAACACGTCACCAACACCGCGCGCGTACGGTGCGAACGCGGGCAGAACGCCGCCGCCGTTGGCAACAGTTGTGCGCGTTGTTTGTGTGACCGCAAACAACCGCTGTCAAAACGCTGGCGTGAGCAAGTGCGCCAGCAGCAGCGAGCGAAGGTTCATGCGGTCTATCGCTGAAACGGGAACGGAGCGGCGAAAGCACAGCGCATACAAAGGTAGGAGCCGTGTTGCAGATCGCTTTAAGATACGGTGCGCGCGACCGCCCGGCGCCGCGCAAAGTACAAGTCGCTCGCAGAGCAGAAGCCGCAACCCCTCCTCCCGCACTGCCTTCCCGCTGTCCTCCTTTCGCGTGGGAAATTGAGTCGCCAGTTCCCCTTACGCCCAGTCGCAAGATAGGCAATTGGTGCCGCAGGTAAACGTCGCCTCCCCTCCCTCCCTCCCGTCCGACCACGGCATTTCGCGCGACGGAAGAAGTCGCGTTTGCTCTCCGCCGTGCGTTCGCTCCCCGTCAAAGCGCGCGTCCCTCGTGCGCTTTCACTCGCACATAAACATACGGCCAATGAGAGTTTTTTCTACATCCGGACGCGACCATCGAAGACTGAGCCCTTAACAGCTTCGCTGTAAAAGATGGAGCTGGGTAGGCCATGTAATGCGTAGGGTGCATAACCAGTGGACCATTAGAGTTGCCGATGGGTACCGAGAGAAGGCAAGCGCAGTCGAAGACTATTGAAAACTATAGAAAAAGAAGATGCTTTGAACGCAGGAGGGGAGGGCTCGCGCCAGCGCCATCTTACGCATTTGGTTCAATAAACATCAACCGACGGACGTCAGTCTCGGTTTCCAACATAGTTTATGAACTCTACGAAGAGGTGCACTTTCCTACAAGCTGCCTCGACAGCGTCGGGGTTCCAGCGTCAGAATACGCGGTCATCCTTCATCGCGTCCTTATGCGATAGCTTCCCGAAGATATCGCTATTTTCTACCGTCAACGCACGAAGGAGACTGAGCCCGATGACGGGGCTACTCCGAGGTCGCCGCAAGAGGAGGTGCGAAAGGTCATGAAGTTCCTGCAGGTGCAAATCGAGAGCAGAGAAGAGAGCCAGGCCTCCCGTTCACGGTGCCTACCGAAAATTACCTCCGCGGGACACAGGCGATGCCAACCTTTCCTACCACCGTCGGTACCGTCAGGATTAGCATCGGCCGCAGGATCTGCATCGAACGACCATCCCTGCTGTGTACTGTGCGATAACCGTGACCACACCAGAAAGTACTGCCACGCCGAATTGTCAGCCCACGAGATCAGACGCCGGCTTGCTGGAAAGAACTGTTGTTTTAAACGCGGCAGAGAGGGCCATGTAGCACGAATGTGCCGCAGCGCAACGTGGCTCAAGTGCAAGTTATGTTCTAAACGTCACCTTTTCGTACATTGCGCCGTATGGAAACAAGATAGCAATCACCCGTCTCCGGAGAGCAGTGATCCATTTGTCAACCATGATCCAACGAAAAGTGTCAAGCCGCCAGTGACAAATGAGAAGCCAATTGGCGACCCTCGACCAGGCCCAGCTCACCGTAATAGCCAGTGGGGCGCTGGAAGAGGGACTCCACCCACAGTAACCAAGCACGATCTTTATTTAAATAAAGTTGTTTCTTTCTCTCTCCAGCTAGTAGTGATACGTCGGCACCTGTCTTGATGCAAACGGCCACAGTTTGGGCGTACGGAAACCACAATTCCGTGTTAGTTCGACTACTGCTTGACACCGGCAGCCAGAGATCCTTTATTCGACTCGACCTACCCAAAAGGCTCAACATGCCTTCCCTCGGGACGTATGGAACTTCTAAGTGTTCCCGCCCTCACAGCTGTCGAAGCGTCAAGCTCGAACTTCATAGTCGGCTCGACTCCCTCAATGTCACCGTAGACGCGTTGGAGGTAGCGGGAGTCTACACCGTGAAGACTCCAGCCATCGGACAAGATCTCGCACAGTTGCGTGAACGCAAGATGATTGTCGCAGATGAGAATCGACTGGGCGATCGGCCTATACCGATAATCAGTGTCCTTATAGGATCAGATTGCTATTGGCGCATAGTGACCGGAAGAATAGAACGTATAAGCAGCAATCTATGCGCAGTTGAGACGGTCTTCGGTTGGCTGGTGCAAGGCGGGTACCCAGTAAGGCCCACCAATGCCTTGCCTAATTGGAACTCCAGCGCATCTGCCACATTCCTTGTGTGTAAGCGGAATGGCCAAGCCGCACATTCATTGCTGACCCGACAGAGATGTGGCGACTCGACGCAATAGGGATCACCGACCCACAGGATACCGCCGACGTTTGTGACCAAGCGGCAGTGACTCAGTTCACACAGTGCGTGCACAAGCAAGCTGGACGTTACCTGGTTCCTCTCATGATAAGGCACCAGAGAAGACTGACTAGTAAAAATTGAAGTGTCGCCGAAAACCGGCTCAGACGTCAGCTTCAGCGCTTCGAAAGACAGCAGGAGCTACTTGATGAGTATGACCGCACCATCAGTGAGTACTTCAAAGAAGGTCACGTCGAACGTGTCGACGCCTCACTAGAACCCGAAGCGACGGTTTGCTACCTTCCGCACCATGCAGTCATCCGTCGGGAAGCTATCACTACGAAGATACGCGTAGTGTTTAAACGCCTCTTCCCATGAACGTGGCGACTCATCGCTGAACGATATCTTGGACAAATGGGTGAAACTTGGTGCCGAGCTCTGCAACTGCTTGTACAGTTCACGATGAACCCAATTATCGTGAGAGAGCACATTCGGAAGGCTTTCCTTCAAATTTCAATTCGACGAAAAGACCACGACGCTCTCCGCTTTCTATGGATCGACCGACTGCCTGGCGAAGAGGGGAAAATACCTTCCATCGTCGAATGGCGAATGACTCGTCTGCCCTTCGGAGCGTCGTCTAGCCCTTTCCTTCTATCTGCTACTTTGCAGCGTCACTTAGAAATGTGGAAAAAGACTCAGCCAATAATAGCTACACGCCTAAAGAAATCGAAATGTTTGGGCTACTGTGCGCGCGACGAGCGCACGCGTGATGGCATCTTGCGCATAGGAAGTCGTGGACGTGGAGGCCGGATCAGAAGGGAGCAAGGTGTCAAAAGGTAGTAAGGTATAGCGTCCGAAGAGAAGATAGAAGGGTGAGTGGCCGGCAGTTTCATGACGCGATGAGTTGTATGCAAATGTGACGAACGGAAGCGCAACGTCCCAATCGTGGTGGTCATCGGAAACGTACATGGATAGCATGTCGGTCAGTGTATGGTTTAAGCGTTCGGTGAGTCCATTGGTTTGAGGGTGATATGAGGTCGTGAAGTTTTGATGAGTAGCATATGATCGAAGTAGGTCGTCAACCACACGAGACAGGTAGCAGCGACCACGATCAAATCACACCAAAGGACCTCACGCCATTTCGCTTCGTAGTAGACGACGGATTCGGTTTACGCAGGATTGACGTCTGCGTGACGTCATCATATTGTGCGTGCATGCCCCGAGGCGATGGCGTCATAGGTGGAGCACCATGTTGGAGGACGATGTTGTACAGTAGGAAGTCGGCTACGTCTGTGGCGCAGCTGGTTGGCAACGCTCGAGTAATTGATTGCATATCGAGTGGTATAATCCATAGCGACTGGAATCCATTTGTTGACTTTCGTGCAAATTGGAAAGGGACCGAGCAAGTCGAGGCCCACTCCATAAAGCGGCTCGGTTGGAACGTCAATTGGCTGAAGGAGACCAGCAGGTTGAGTTGCAGGTTTCTTGCGACGCTGACACAGGTCACAAGACATTACGTAGCGGCGAACGGACCGATAAAGGCCCTTCCAGAAAAAACGTCGTCGTATGCGATCACGCCTCGTCCAACATCACTTTGCAGCAGCAGTTACGGCTCTACGCAGCACGCTGGTCTAAACACTTCTGGACGCTTTCGCAGGAACCAAGGTTTCTGTTGGACGGCTGCCGCCACGGTTTCGGTGATCCCTCACTACTGACCGTTCCAGCTTGGCCGCGCCGAGTACCGCCTGACATAGCCAGTTGCCTCGTGCCCTTACCACGAGAGCCATTGACAGCTATCCTGCGTGGATCGCGGATCAACAACGTTGATCTGCGCAGATCACCAGCTCGAATTCCGGCAAAAGGCGGCGGCACGCCTCGTCCAACATCACTTTGCAGCAGCAGTTACGGCTCTACGCAGCACGCTGGTCTAAACACTTCCGGACGCTTTCGCAGGTTGGTGTCTTTTGTGAATGGCATTCTAATTAGGTGTTTATCTTGCCGTAGCTGCTGCTGCAGGTGGTTTTGTCCCTTTTCTATGCAACTCAACTCTACCATTTAGCTGTGCTGCTAAGTACATACTTCATGGCAAACACCTGCGTTGCTTGTCACAAGTCTATCCCAACCGATGAAGTGCATTTATCCTGTTCAGAGTGCAATTATGAATATCATCTTGGTTCATGCTCAGGTGTAACAGAGAGCGCGTACAAAAAGAAATCAGTAGAGGCCAAAATCTCTTGGAAATGCACAACCTGTAAGACCTCAAATGCTCGTGGTAACCAAAGTAATGCAAAAGAAAAAATGAGTCGTGAAATAGACCTAACAAAAGAAATTGTTGAAATACACCAGAAGCTTTCTGCGCTGCTCACGATGAAAGCAAAAGTTGATGCTCTTGAAGGCATTATTACCACCGTTGATGCCAATGAAAAGTCTGTGCAAACAATGTCTGACAAGTACGATGAAGTAATGAACCAAATGAAGAAGCAAAACACCGACATAGACGGCCTCAGGACGCGGGTAAAAAAGCTTGAGGAGCGTGCAGCAGAACAAGAAATAGACAAGCTTAAGCAGGTGTAATGAAGAAGACAAGACGACGACGAAGCAGTCAGCAAGCAAGCCACAGTGTTGGTGCTAACCACGCGCCCCGAGCTTGCGCTTGCCCGGATTTTGAACTGCTGGTCGCCTCGCCGCTTCTTGACGTTCGCCTGACGTTTCTCGCATTCATTGACGTCTACACGTGAATAAATCACGTTGCACAGGATATGAACGATCTAGACCAGTACAGTAGACGTCTGAACCTCGAAATACATGGGCTACCTCAACAAATGAACGAAAATATACTGGAAAAACTGAACATTTTGGCTAATGACTTGGAACTGCCGAGGTTGTCTGAGTCCGATATAGAGGCTGCCCACCGGCTTCCTATCAGAGCGGGAAAAGACGAGGTCGATAAGCCCGCCCCTATCCTGGTACGCTTCTCATCTCGTCTGACACGAGATAACTGGCTCAAAAAGCGAACGAATCTAAGAAAAGCAAAATCCAAGATCTTCTTCAATGAAAATCTGACTGCGCAAAACAAAAAGTTATTTTGGCAGATAAGGTCTAAAGCCCGCGAAATGAATTATCAGTTTTCTTGGATTAAAGATGGTAAGATGTTTATGCGACGAAGCTCACATCATCGCATTGTTAGAATAAGAACAGCCGAGGATCTGGAAGGGGTGCAATAGCTCATAATGTCATCCAATTGTTTTTTTTGTTTTTTTTTATGTCAAACCTAGCTCATGGCTTCGTTCTCGCGGTTGCATGGCTATTATGATGCTACTTCTTTTCAGCAACTGAAAGCTACGAGGGACGTAAAGCAGCTATCCTTGCTAAATTTAAACGCGCGAAGTTTAAGACACAAACAAGAGTCCGTAGGCCTGTTTTTAGATACACTCGATCACAATTTCGACATTTTAACATTCACAGAAACCTGGTTTTCTGATGATTGCCCTGATGTACATTTCTCTGGATACAATTGTAATACGATATCGCGAAGAAACAGAAGGGGAGGTGGTCTGGCTATTTATGTCAAAAACCAACTCTATTGTGAAACAAACTCAGAATACTCAAAAATTGATCCTCACTATAAATGTCTAATGATTAAATGCATGGGCACAATTGTTGTCCTTGTGTACAGACCCCCTTCTGGTTCTGTTACCGCGTTTTTAATTTATCTTGAAAGTGTTCTAGAGTACTGTTGTCAGTCTGGACTACCTGCGATCTTTTGTGGTGACTTCAACATCGACTTATTATCACCAACGGGAAATAAGCAAAATCTCAGTGATATTTTCTGTTCTTTTGGATATCAAAATGTAATTAACATACCGACAAGAATTACGGATGCCTCTGAAACCTTGCTAGATCTGTGTTTTACCAACTATCAGCCACGTGAGTGCGATGCAGGGGTACTGATAGCTGATTTAAGTGATCACTTGCCCTTTTTTCTTTTTTTCACGCCCTACTTGACCAGACATAGCCAAAGTACACAAAATACATCCGTCACGTGCAGAATAATATCTACGGACAAAATGGAAGTTTTTAAACGCTTAGTAGCAGGTACTAACTGGAACCCTGTAATGGAAATAAAAGACCCCGTGGCTTCATATGGCCTCTTTTTACGTATTATCAAAGACCTTTATGACATTGCATTTCCTATGGTAGCAGTTAGAAAACACCAGAAATCCAGGAAGCCGTGGATAAATTCAGGCCTTTTGAGGAGAATAAAAGAGCGTGACAAGCTATTCAGTTTATTTATCAAAACAAAAAACTTAGACACTTTAGCCAAATATAAAAAATAAGGAATAAATTAGGCTCAGATATTAAGTATGCACGTGCCGCATATTATGAAAATATGTTTGCTAACGTAGCCAATGACTCGAAAAAGGTATGGAAAAGGGTAAATGATCTCATGCTTAAAGATGACAAATCGGTTATATCGGAGCTTATGATAGAAGATGAACCATGCTCGGGTGCACTGCTTGCCAATAAGTTCAATGAGCATTTCCTGAAAGCTGGCGTTTCGACGACCTGTGTTGACGAAAATAGCAGCTATACTTCGTACATCACTGACAATGTTGTATCCTCAGTTTTTTTGTTCCCCACAACTGAATCCGAAATATACACACTATTGCAAAAATTAAAAAATAACTGCGCATGTGGCGTAGATGAATTAAAGCCCCAGCCTATTAAAGCAGTTGCCCACTTTATAAGTCAGCCACTATCGCATATATGTAACATAATTCTCAGTTCTGGTATTTTCCTTGATGATTTAAAAGTCGCCAGGGTATCGGTTATTTTTAAGGGTGGTAATAAAAATGATTTTAATAATTATAGGCCAATCTCATTATTGCCTATATTCTCTAAAGTTTTTGAGCAGGTGATAAACTTACGACTTTCTAACTATTTACTGCAGGAAAAGGTGATCACAAAGCAACAATATGGTTTCCAAAAGAACATATCCACTGAAACGGCCTTACTAGACATTAAAGAAAAAATACTTGACAATATTCAACATAAACTACTCACTCTAGGGGTCTTTCTCGACTTAAAGAAGGGTTTTGATTCAGTTAAGCACCATATATTATTACTGAAACTGCCTAAATACGGAATTAGAGGAATGGCTTTAGAACTAATAAAAAGTTATTTAACTAATCGTCAGCAATATACTGGGATTAGTGACGCTAAATCCAACATGGGTAAAATCACATGTGGTGTTCCACAAGGGTCAATCCTAGGCCCTTTGCTTTTTTTGATTTATGTTAACGACATTCCTAACATACCACTTACACCCGACATAGTTCTATACGCCGATGACACCAATGTATTCTTCTCTGGTAACGCGCTCAATATTCTTGAACAACAAGCAAATCTTTGGTTGAGACATCTATCTGACTGGTTAAAAAATAATAAACTAGAACTAAACACTAAAAAGACGAAATATGTTTTATTCCGCCCACGTAATAAGGCTATCACAAGAGAAGCTAACACAACTTTCGAGGGGCAAGAAATTGAACGCGTCACAACACATAAATTTCTCGGGGTACTTTTTCAAGAGCACTTAGACTGGCTCTTGCACACCAATTACGTCCGCTCCACCATATCAAGATCTACGGGTATTATTTGTAGATTACGACAGCTGCTTCCACAATGGTTAAAAAAACAACTATATTACACAATAGTTCACTCGCACATCCACTACTGCCTTCTTGTGTGGGGGAGTACGACTAAATCAAACACGGATAAAATTCACGTCTTGCAAAAGAAAGCTATACGACTAATCGAAGGAGTACCACACAGGTTTCATACGGCGCCTCTTTTCAAAAAACATGAAATACTAACCATTACAAACGTCATGAAAAAAAAGTTGGCGATGGTCATTTACAATCAAGTAAAATCTAATCCAACAGGTTTTTTCAGAGGTATCTTGCGAAAAACCACTGCCACAACCTACGTCATAAAATTTATAGGAAAGAAAAACCACACACAAATTATGGAACCGAGAAACTGAGCTATCACATTCCGCATTTTTTAAACCAACACCCTTCTCTAGCTACGCTGATTGAGGAGATCGGTTCATACCGTGCTTTTAAAAGCAAGGTACATTCATATTTATTATCAATACAAACATAAACCTTGTTCACGTTTTATGTTGTCAAAAGTATTTGCTGTTGTTTTTTCTCTCACCTTGTGTCATTTGGAAGTCGTTAAAATCAATTCATTCGATGTCCTATTTTTGGTTTCACTTGTATAACTTCTGGTGCCTTAATTATGAAAATTATTGTTTACGTACAAAAGCGTTACTGTACTGAACTGCTTCTTCTTCTGTCCCATGACCATTTTTTTTCTGCACTGTAATAGCTATTGCCAAACTGTAACTCTGTGCATTGCGTCTTTTTGGGGGTGAATTAGGGTTCTTGGGGGGCAGGCGCCCTGTCAGGCTTTTAGCCTTTTCGCCGGTCCCCTAGGCAACTGTATATGTGTGTACATATACATATATGTATTGTTGGTTGCCTGAAATAAACTTCAACTTCAACTTCACTTCATAAGTTCTCGAGACGCCTAAGTGCCCGGAAGTGGGAGCGTCATGAAACTGGACGAGGACATCCCTGCGCAGATGATGCGGGACAACGAGCAGGAGTTCTGTGACGTCGGGGTGCATGTTGCTGCAGTAAAGAACGTTATCCTGAAGTAAGAACATGTTGAGGGAAGGTGTTCAGCATAGGACCCGAGGGACGAGGCGGACTACTGGCAAGCGGAAACCAAAACAAAAAAAAATTTATTCCCACTCTCCCAGAGCCCCTTATGTATATCAGGTCTTTGTAGCGCTGCCTTATGGCCACTTGCTCAAGGCACACAGGTGGCGACCTCTACATCCCTCCTCTTCACCCTTTATGGGACAGGTCCCTACAAGTCGAACCGCCGCGGTGGTCTCACTATACGACCGCTGCGAGTCTGTGTCAGCGTTTCCTGCGGCGTCACTTCCGTCTGCGTTGGATCTTCCCGAGGTGCTGCAGGCTGCATGATCTCGGGAGTGACAGGCGGAGAAGTTGCCAGTTGAGCTGGGGTCGCTTCCGATGAATGAAGTACCAGGTGTCGACGATTACGCTGAAGGACCCCTCTGGGGGTCTGAACAAGGTAGGACCGTGGACGCTGAGCCTGTAAGAGTACTTCACCACTGCAGCGTGTGTCAGTGACCCATACATAGTCTCCAGGACTCAAAGGGGCCAATTGGCTTGAAGCATGACGGCGATTGTAGTTCATCGCTTGGCGTGCCTTGTTCCACGAGTCCTTTTCCCTGAAACTCGTGTGGCATGATAACGACGGCACCAGTTGTTCCGGTAGTTTCGGGAGACGAGTTTGTAATTTCCTTCCCATCAGGGCTTGAGACGGGGTAATACCGTTGGGACCGGGCGTGTCGCGGTACGACAGTAAGGCAAGGTAGGGATCAGGACCTCTGAAGAGCAAGTCTTTCATTGTGCGCACCATGCACTCTGCCTCTCCATTGCTCTGGGGGTACCTCTGGCTGCTGGTCTCGTGACAGAAGCCGTATGACCGCGCAAACTCGGCGAACTCGTTGGACACAAACTGCGGTCCGTTGTCGGTCCGGACGATGTCCGGTATGCCAAAACGGGCAATGCAGCTCTTGATCGCCGAGATAACGGCTGGTGCCGTGGTGGACCCCACGGAGGCTACTTCGGGAAACCTGGAATAATAATCAACAATCAGGACGTAATCGCGGCCTTTAAGTTGAAACAGATCGATGCCAAGGTGCTGACACGGTCTGTCGGGTGTAACCGTGGGCAACAAAGGCTCAGAACGCTGAACTGGAGTCTCGGCGCACATGGCACATTGGGTCACCATATGCTCAACATGCATGTTACAGTTAGGGCACCAAACAGACTCCCTGGCCCGTTCTTGGCAACGGCGCACTCCCTGATGTCCTTCGTGTAAGAGGGCGAAAATGTCCTGGCGCAAGGATGAAGGAATGACAAGTCGTCGGTCCAGCAGAAGGATGCCGTCGTATATGCTCAATCTGTCCCTCTCCTTTCAAAATGGAGTGATCTGCAGGGGCACCTTGTTTTTGTCTGGCCATCCTTTGATGCAGTACGTCATGACCACAGAGCAGACTCCATCTTGGGCTTGGTGTATGCGGACATCTTCTAGCCACCTTGCTACAAGAGGCGGTAATTCCTTGAACACTTCACCGACAAACAACTCCAGGGTGCCTACCATGCGAGTAGCTGGCAAATCAGAGGGAGCTCGTGACAAAGTGACCGCCGTAGCTAAGTGCTTTCCAGGCACATATTTCACCACGTACTGATATCGCATCAGTTTTATTCGCATTCGTTGTATGCGAGGTGGCACGAGTTCTAGGTCCTTGTTACCCAAAAGGGTGACCAGAGGAAGGTGATCTGTCTCTACCTCGAAGCTTAGGCCGCAAAGGAACTGGTCATACCGTGAAATGGCCAAAGTCACCACGAGGGTTTCCTTTTCTGTTTGACTATAACGTGCTTCCGTCGGAGTAAGCGCCCTTAAAGCATACGCTACAGCCCGTCGAGTACCTTCAGGCTGGTCCTGTAGCAGTACAGCTCCCAGACCGTAGGAGCTGGCATCCGCGGATACTACAGTGTGGTAGCAAGGATCGTATTTTTCCATGCACGTGTCGGAGCTCAACAGCAACTTGAGGCCTGAGAAGGCTTTTTCTTGACTGGGACCCCAAGTCCAGGTGCTGTTCTTGTTTAGCAGGGAACAAATGGGCTCCGTAACGTCGGATAGGTGAGGTATAAACCGTACGACGTGATTGGTCATTCCCAGTAATCGTCGTACTCCGCTGACGTCGGTCGGTGGCGGCAGGTCCCTGACAGCCTTCACCTTGTCCGGGTCTGGCGAGATCCCGTCTGCCCCAATCACTACTCCAAGGAACTTGACCGAGCTGACCCGAAACGCGCACTTCTTTTCGTTAAGGGTGACACCCTCCTCCTCAAGGCGAGCAAGGACTGCAGCCAGGCGGTCGTCGTGCTCTTGACGGTCTTTCCCAAAGATTAGAATGTCATCAATCAGGTTCACGTCCCCAGGCAAGCGCTCAAGAACCCTCGACATTAACTGCTGGAAATACTCTGGTGCCGTGTCAATACCAAAAGGGAGTCTCTTGTAACAGTAGCGGCCGAACGGCGTTATAAATGTCGTGAGTTCCTGGCTGTCGGTTCTCAGCTTCACCTGATGGAAACTAGACCGCGCATCCAACTTGGAGAATACTCGCGCTCCACCCAACTGGCCGAGGATCTGTTCCAACGTCGGCAAGATAAAGCGCTCCCTTTCGATGACTTCGTTCAGCTTCGTCAGATCGACGCAGATTCTGTAGCCGCCCGATGATTTGGGCACGACTACAAGCCCGAAGCACCACTCAGTTGGCGTCTCTACCTTCCTTATGACGTCCTGCGACTCCAGGTCGTCCAGCTCTTTCTTGACAACGTCGTATAAAGGAATTGGAATCCTTCTTGGGGCGCTCAAAGAAAATGGACGAGCGCCGGTTTTAATGCGAATGCGATATTCGGCTTGCCGAAATTTTCCAAACCCTTGGAAAATCTTGGCTGTGGGGAAATGAACGCACTCGGCAGAATCCAGCGAGTGAACTACACCAAGGGCTTCAATTGCAGGGAGCCCAAGCAGGTGAGTGCGCTGACGTTCAACCACGTACAAGGTCTGCAGTGTGGACTTATCACCCCACTGTAAGGTTGCTTTAAAGGTACCAAGAACGTGCAGACTCTGTTCGCCAGGGCCCAAGACTTCCCCTTCAACATCATCCAGCACCCGCGGTCGGCCTGGAAAAGACGGCGAGACAACAGAGACTTCCGCGCCAGAGTCTATCTTAAACTCGGCCGGGTGCCCGTTCACTAGTATGTCTATGTACCTTGCACGTCGTGAATCCACGTTGTGAAGTTCGACGGAATCGAGTAGCTCATTTCTATTCTTCATGCACACTTCGGCAAAATGGCCTAGCTTGCTACAGTAGTGGCAAACTGATTTTCTGGCTGGGCAGTCTTTTCGAGAGTGACGCTGTCGTCCACAAAAGCCACACGATAACCTAGCCGGTTGCTCAGACTGGTAGCGAAAACGTGGCGAAGGGGTGGGCGTATCGTTTCGCCGAGCCGAGTCAATGTTTAGCGTTTCGGCAAGAGCGTTATTCATAGTCAACCTAGCGCGTGATAACTCGCTCTTTTTCTGCGTCCTCGTGTATGCGGGCTTGGCACAGTGCTTCCTCAGCGGTAAGTTTTGTGCACCGGCACAATTGATCAGACAGTTTCTCGTCACGTATGCCTACGACGAATCTGTCGCGAACAAGGCGGTCCTCGACGAGCGGGCTGTTATAGCTACAGCGCTTTGCCAGGTTGCGTAATGCCGTAAAAAAGTCATCCACAGATTCGCCTGGTTGCTGAGTGTGACGGCGACTTTCGTATATCTCATTTACTGGATGCATGAAATGCGAATCCAACTTTGACGGCAGTGAAAGAAAGCGCTTCCGGTGTTGACACCCCCAAGGACGATAGAATGGTCCTGGCTTGCGGTCCCATACAGTAAAGAAGTGTCCGTATCTGGGCCTCATCGCTGGCACTGTGGAGGCCGGCCACGAAAGCGTAATCCTTGAACGTCGAAATCCACGTTGGCCATTCTCCCGGCTTCGAAAACGTGAAGTTCTCAGGTGGGCGCAGACCAGATGCGCCAGCGTGAACGATGTGCACTTTTGGTTCGGTGGTCTGGGCGGGGGTGGAATCCGTGTCAGGCATGTCAGCGGTAACGGCGGGACACCACTTCTGACACCATGTTCAGCATAGGACCCGAGGGACGAGGCGGACTACTGGCAAGCGGAAACCCAAACAAAAAACTTTAGTCCCACTCTCCCAAAGCCCCTTATGTATATCAGGCCTTTGTAGCGCCGCCTTATGGCCACTTGCTGAATTCACACAGGTGGCGACCTCTACAGAAGGGTCGACGGTACCGGATTGCAGACGGTCAATAAGAGAGAGCAACAATGGATCTCTACGTCGTTCGTCGGCCACATCGATGACGTCTGTTATCGCCAAGACGTAGGTGTTGGGGTTCGTTTCACGGGAGTCGGGTGGTTCAACGGCATGGCGGGAGAGGCAGTCAGAGTCATTGTGTAACTTGCCATATTTGTACACTACCAAGAACGTGTACTCCTGTAATCGTAATGCCCAACGGCCGAGCCTCTCTGTGGGGTCTTTAAGTGTTGAGAGCCAGCAGAGCGCATGATGGTCTGTTAGGGCCCCGAACGGCCGTCCATATATGTATGGACAGAATTTCGCGACAGCCCAGACGAGAGCTAGGCACTCCCACTCAGTAATGGTGTAATTCTTTTCCGACTATGACAGAAGACGACTAGCATACGCTATCACACGGTTGGCTCCGTTCACCAATGCCATCCATGGCCGCTTGCGTCGGTGCGAAGTTCTGTTCAACCAGCCGGGTCAAAATGAGCCAGCACAGGTGGTGAAGTGAGGGCAGAAATCAACGACGCAAACGAAGACGCTTGGTCCGCGCCCCAAGAAAAGGCCGCATCCTTTTTGAGTAGGCACATGAGGGGTCGAGCAATGTCCGTGAAGTTGAGAACAAAGCGGCGAAAGTAGGAGCAGAGCCAAAGAAAGCTGCGTAGTTCTTGAGTGGACCGTGAAACCGGGAACTCGCGGACGGCACGGACCTTGTCAGGGTTCGCTTGGACACCAGTAGCGTCGACGAGGTGTCCAAGTAATTTGATCTGGCGGCGCCCAAAGGTACACTTCGGTGACATGAGCTGGAGGCCAGCCTGGCGAAATATGTCGAGAATGGCCGACAGACGAGGGAGGTGGCTGTCAAAGCTAGGCGCGAAAACGATGATGACGTCCAGATAACATAGACAGGCCGACCATTTCAGACCGCGTAGAAGAGTGTCCATCATGCGTTCAAAAGTTGCAAGACTATTACAGAACTCAAAAGGCATAACCTTAAATTGGTAGAGGCCGTTGGGTGCGATGAATGCGGTCTTCTCGCGGTCGCGGTCATCGACGGCAATTTGCCAGTATCCCGAGCAGAGATCTAGTGACGAGAAATATTTGGCACCATGGAGACAGTCGAGCGCATCATCAATTCGTGGGAGAGGATACACGTCCTTCTTCGTTACCCGATTGAGATGGCGGTAATCGACGCAAAACCGCCAGGTGTTGTCCTTTTTCACAAGCTCTACAGGGGGTGCCCAAGGGCTAGACGAAGGCCCTATAACATCTTTTCTCTACCTGCTTTTGGATTACTTGGCGCTCAGAGAGACACTCGGTAAGGGCGCTTGTGAAGGGGGCTAGCGTCTCCAGTGTCGATGCGGTGGGCCACGACATGTGTGCGGCCTAGTGGACTGTTCTCAACATCAAATACGTCAAGGGACGAAAATAGAACACCACGGAGTGCTCCAATTTGAGAAGGTAAGAGGTCGGGGGATATCATTTTGTCCAGAAGTGCCAGGGTTGGCGCCGGTATGACAGGTTGCGTCACGGTCTCAGCGTCAGCAGCGAATGCAGAAACAGTACATTCTTCCAGAGGGGACAGTTCGGCTAGTTAAATTCCTTATGGAAGAACATGGGTCGAAGTAGAAAAGTTGGGTACTGGAAGCAACGTTCCGTTGTTGGCAATATCCACTACGGTATGAGGGAGTGCGATGTTGCTCGAGAGGACAAGATTTGTGAGGGCAGCGACCACATATTCACCATCAGGGTCTGGGAGAAACGGTGACATAAGGACGTAGGTAGCAGCCTGCGCGGGTTGTCGTAGAAACTCCACGGAACGTAGTGTTTCTCCACAACGTAGGCGAGTGTTACTTGATTCGGCGTAATCAGGACACAATGGCGTTCGAGCCGCAAAATGCGAGCAGAACAATCGATGAGGGCAGAGTGGGCACTCAAGAAGTCAATACCAAGAATGACATCATGTGGGCAAGCGTCAAGAACAGCGAAGAGAACTGAAGTGTGGTTGCCGGCAACAGTAACGCGGGCCGTGAACATACCAATAACTGGTGTTCGGATGCCGTCAGCTACTCGCACAGTAGGAGAGACGGCAGGTGTCAGCACTTTGCATAGGCGGCGTCGGAGCGTAAAATTCATAACAGATATTTGGGCGCCAGTATCAATGAGAGCAGTAACGGGCACGCCGTCGACGAGAACACCGAGCAAATTGCATCTTGAAGTATGGGTCAAAAGAGGTTTTGCGGTCCTTGTCGTCAATGCAGCCTCACTTCTCGGAGCTGCACTGGCTAGTTTCCCGGGTGGTGTCCAAAGTAAGCCGGACAAGGAGAGTGACGGCGTTGAGGGGAGCGTGACAGGTGACTCTGGGGGGACGGCGATCGGCTGGACCAGTGTCCTTATGTGGCATTATTGGCGTAGGTCGATTAAGAGCGCGAAGAAAGATGGTGTGGACCACGGGGCGGAAGTTGGTCGTCGAGAAGAGATGTGCTGTAGTACGGGCCACGATCTTGGCGGCGGTCACCGGGGAAGCTTGGTCGGCAATTCGATCGATTGCGGCAGTGGCGTGAAATGTGGCCGACGTGAGAGCAAGAAAAACAGATTGGTCGATCGTCAGGCCCATTGGTAGATTGTCAATTGGGGCGGTGTGTTGTTCAGTGGGAGAACCGGAAGCGCACATGGGCGGAGGGGCGTAACTGGTTGCTTGTGGAAATAGGACGCCCATATTTGCAACCTCCTAACGTACAACGGCCTGAATGAGGGATATTGTCGCCAAATGGTCGTGAGCAGGTGCCTGATAAGCGGCTGGAGCCATGGCTTCGAGCTCCTGGCGAGCAATCCTGGCCAAGTTTTTAGGCGTCGAGAACGGAGGGGGCGTCACGGGATCTTCGCACGAGGATGTCGCAGCTGTATTCGGAAGTCGGTTAAAGCGCTGAGTAATCCGCCTGTTTTTTGCTTGTTCAAACCCCCGGTATTGTGCGATGATGGAGTCAACCGTGGTGCAGTGCCTATACATGAGGATGTTGAAGGCATCGTCATCTATGCCTTTCAACACGTTTCCAACCTTGTCCGCCTCTGGCATGTCTTTGTCAATTGTGCGGCACAAGGCTAGCACGTCTTGGATGTATGCGACGTACGATTCCGTGGATGTCTGAGCTCTGGCCGCCAGCTCGTGCCAAGCTGTCATTTGTCGTGCGGCCAATCGGCCAAACAATGCACGCATCTTCCCCTTGCATACGTCCCAACTTGTAAGTTCTTCTTCGTGCGTGTTAAACTACACGCGAGCGAGCTATGTCCCGTAGGTAAAAAATTACGTTGGTGAGCATTAGGGTCTCATTCCACCTGTGTTGCTTGCTGACGTGCTCGTACAATAGGAGCCAATCATCGACGTCATTGTTGTCCGTGCCGCAAAATGTGCAGGGGTGGAGGGTGTGTGAAAGGACCACGGTTGCCGGAGCCGCGGGCTACGATCACTGCGTACTGTCTTCGGCCATGGAGGCGGGAGAAACGTGGCGTCCGCTCCGAAGATCCAGGGCCGGGTGGAGGAGAGCCCGCAACCTCCACCAAAAAGATGTTACGGGGAGTACTTCATCATCATCATCATCATTAGCAGCAGCAGCAGCAGCAGGAGCAGCAGCAGCAGCAGCAGCAGCAGCAGCCTATATTTTATGTCCACTGCAGGACGAAGGCCTCTCCCTGCGATCTCCACTTACCCCTGTCTTGCGCTAGCGTATTCCAACTTGCGCCTGCAAATTTCCTAACTTCATCATCCCATCTGGTTTTCTGCCAACCTCGACTGCGCTTCCCTTCTCTTGGTATCCATTCTGTAACCCTAATGGTCCATCGGTTATCCATCCTACGCATTACATGGCCTGCCCAGTTCCATTTCTTCCGCTTAATGTCAACTAGAATATCGGCTATCCCCGTTTGTTCTCTGATCCACACCGCTCTCTTCCTGTCTCTTAACGTTACTCCTAAGATTTTTCGTTCCATCGCTCTTTGTGCGGTCCTTAACTTGTTCTCGAGCTTCTTTGTTAACCTCCAAGTTTCTGCCCCATATGTTAGCACCGGTAGAATGCAATGATTGTATACTTTTCTTTTCAATGACAGTGGTAAGCTCCCAGTCCGGATTTGGCAATGCCGGCCGTATGCACTCCAACACAATTTTATTCTTCTGTTAATTTCTTTCTCATGATCAGGGTCCCGTGTGAGTAATTGACCTAGATAAACGTACTCGTTTACAGAATCTAGGGGTTGACTGGCGATCCTGAATTCTTGTTCCCTTGCCAGGCTATTGAACATTATCTTTGTCTTCTGCATATTCATCTTCAACCCGATTCTTACACTTTCTCGATTAAGGTCCTCAATCATTTGCTGTAATTCGTCTCCATTGTTCCTGAATAGGACAATGTCAATAGCAAACCGAAGGTTGCTGAGATATTCGCCGTTGATCCTCACTCCTAAGCTTTCCCAGTCTAAGAGCTTGAATACTTCTTCTAAGCATGCAGTGAATAGCATTGGAGAGATTGTGTCTCCTTCCTGACCCCTCTCTTGATAGGTAACTTTCTACTTTTCTTGTAGAGAACCAAGGTAGCTGTGGAATCCTTGTAGATATTTGCCAAGGTATTGACTATGCTTCCTGTATTCCTTGATTACGCAATGTCTCTGACTGCCGGTATCTCTACTGAATCAAATGATTTTTCATAATCTATGAAAGCCATATAGAGAGGTTGATTGTACTCCACAGATTTCTCTATTACCTGGTTGATGACATGGATGTGATCCATCGTAGAATATCCCTTCCTGAAGCCAGCCTGTTCTCTTGGTTGGCTGAAGTCAAGTGTTGCCCTGAATCTATTTGAAATTACCTTGGTGAATATTTCATAAAATACAGAGAGCAAGCTAATGGGTCTATAATTCTTCAATTCTTTAACGTCTACCTTCTTATGGATGAGTATAATGTTGGCGTTCTTCCAGCTCTCTGGTACACTTGAAGTTGTGAGGCATTGCGTATAAAGGGCCGCAAGCTTTTCAAGCATAATATCTCCACCATTTTTGATTATATCTACTGTTATTCCATCTTCTCCAGCAGCTTTTCCCCTGGTCATGTCTTTCAAGGCCATCCTAACTTCATCGCTAGTTATAGAAGGAGCCTCTGTATCCGGCTCATCACTATTTGGAATGGAAATAGCTTGGCTGTTTTGGGCACTGTACAGTTCAGTATAGAATTCTTCCGCCGCTTTTACTATGTCATCGAAATTGCTGATGATATTACCATGCTTATATTTCAGTGCATACATCTTGCCTTGCCCTATGCCAAGCTTTCTTCTTACTGATTCAATGCTGCGTCCATATTTTACGGCTTCCTCAATCTTTCCCACGTTATAATTTCGAATATCCCTTACTTTCTTCTTGTTGATCAGTTTTGACAGTTCAGCGAACCCTATCTGATCTCTTGAGTTGGACCCTTTCATTTTTTGTCGTTTCTTTATTAGGTCCTTTGTTTCTTGGGAGAGCTTACCTACTGGTATCCTTGGTGCCTTACCTCCCACTTCAACTGCTGCTTCTGCGATCAACCTAGTAAGGGTTTCATTCATTACCGCTATGTTGTCTTTATCATTCTTTGTTAAAGCTGCATATTTGTTTGCGAGCACCAGCCGGAATTGGTCTGCTTTTACTCTTACTGCCTCTAGGTTGGCCTGTTTCCTCTTGACTAATTTTTACTCTTTCTCTCTTCAAATTGCGAGAAATCCTAGACCTCACTAACCTATGGTCACTGCACTTTACCTTACCTAATACTTCTACATCCTGCACTATGCTTGGATCGGCAGAGAGTATGAAATCTATTTAATTCCTTGTTTCTCCATCAGGGCTTTTCCAGGTCCACTTCCTGAAGAAGGTATTCATTATTCGAAGCCTACTTCCTTTCCGCGAATGCTGCTAACATCTCTCCTCTTGCATTCCTAGAATCGATGCAGTAGTTTCCAATTGCTTGGTCACCAACCTGCTTTTCCCCACTTTTGCATTGGTCGCCCATGACTACAGTATACCGAGTTTGCACCTTTCTCATTCAACATCTTCATAAAACTGTTCTATTTCTTCATCATCGTGACTAGAGGTTGGGGCGTAGGCTTGTACTACCTTCATTTTGTACCTCCTATTCAGCTTTATTACGACGGCTGCTACCCTCTCATTAATGCTGTAGAATTCATCAATGTTGCCCGCTATGTTGTTATGAACTAGTAATCCTACCCCGGATTCTCTCTTGTCTGGAAGGCCTCTGTAGCAGAGGACGTGGCCGTTAGTCAGCACTGAGTAAGCCTCACCAGTCCTTCTAACCTCACTAAGGCCAATAATATCCCAGGCAATGCCTGATAATTCCTCAAATATTCCTGCTAAGCTAGCCTCACTCGATAGGGTGCACGTGTTGAACGTTGCCAGGTTCAGTTTTCATTGGCGGCCTGTCCGGACCCAGAGATTCTTAGCACCCTCTGCCGCGTAGCAGGTCTGACCACCGCCTTGGTCAGGTGCTCCGCAGCCACTGGGGACTGAGGGCCATGGGTTAATTGTCGGAGTCATGAGGGAGGTAGTGGCCGAATACTGCACCAGCGAGGCCAATTCCTGTCTGGTGAGGGAGTGACTTTGATGAAGCTTAGTGGGCCTTCCTAGTTTGGTTGCACCTAAACTAGTATAACCCCACCAGCTCTCGGCAATATATTTTCTTGCCGGTGTCAGGCACCACTCCATGCCTGAAAATGTGGTGGACTGGAGCAGGATTCGAACTTACGACCTTCAGATTTGAGGCTGGGTATTCTACCTCTGCTCCACGCCACCATCCAGGGGAGTACTTAATTAACTGTAAACGGCTAGCGCGTGTGTAGTCAAGACGGCACAGAGCACACAGGTTCCAGCAGGTTCCAGCAGGTTTCAGTCCGTCAAAAGAATCTCTGGCCCAGCCCCACTAAAACGTCTTTGTCTTTGTCATTGCTCTTGACAATATATAGTTTGTACTGAAGGCACTGGGCCACGGTGCTGGTGAAGGAAGAAGACAAGCAACGCTTGCTCGCCCGCTTCGCCCTAGCTCCCTTTGACTTGCTTCGGTCTACCGTTCAAACGCTAGATCGAGTGCTGCTAGGCAAACATCCCCATTGCATCTGGTGGAGGTGCTGGATTTCTCTTCCACATCCTGAACCTCGGCAGTCGGACGCTACCACCAGCTCTTGCGATGAATGATTCCGGACCGTCCTATTCTGCTGCTTCCGTACCCCCGACCATTGTCTGCCTTGGCGCCATCCGGCAGCGCGATCCTGCTATATTTAGCGGAGCAGACGACCTCGACGTCGAGGACTGGCTCGCCGAATACGACCGTGTAAGCGCATATAATAAGTGGGCCGACCGCGACACGCTCACTAATGTAGGCTTTTATTTGACGGTCGTGGCGAACCTCTGGTTCAGAAATCATGAATCCAGTTTTACCACCTGGTCCGCTTTCACGAGCACTTTGACTGAGGTCTTCGGCTGTCCCGCCGTTCGCCGTCTTCGTGCTGAGCAGCGATTGCGTGGTCGCGTTCAACGCAATGACGAGAGCTTTACCAGCTACATTGAAGACGTGCTCTCGCTCTGCCGGCGCGTCAACTCAACCATGGACGAAGCTGACAAGATCAAGCACGTCATGACCACGCATTCCAGATGCTCTTCGCCAAGAGTCCCCAGACGATTGCCGAGGTTTTTCAGCTCTTTCAGCAGTACGACGAGCTATATATATATATATATATATATATATATATATATATATATTGTTACAAGCGTGAAAGTGTTGTGTTATTTGGGTATGTGCCATAAGCTGTAGTGGGACACAGATACGAGGGGTGGAGCTTCTCGCTGGGAAAAGTCGAACACCGCGACGTGCTTTCGTAGAATATTCGCGAGCTCCTGACGTTGGTTCGTACTGAGCGATTTGTTTACCATAGCCATTATGGAAGTGTCCGTCTCGCATGCAGCTGAATGGGACTCATCCGTGGCATCGGGGCATTCTGCGAGGATGGCGAGCGCCAACACTTTATGTTCACGAATAGCTGCAAGTTTCAGACCCTCTGGTAGTATTGTGGGTTCATTGGAGCAATTTATCATCCATAAGACAGTACGCCCGTCAATAACCGACAGCGTGCAATAGGGGACCAGAACATTCTTCTTAATGCAACTAAGGGGGACGGGCTCTATGGCAGCATCAAATGTTCTGTCGGTTGCAGGATAACAGGCGACTGGGACACATTTCGCAGACAACGGCGGTACAACGGTATCTGCAGACACACAAAGGGCACTTTCACTTTCGTAACACGGCGGGTGATCCACAAATACGGCCGGAAGGCTCGAATCTACAGTTATTTCACCCGTTCGGCAATCAACATTGGCACCACACAGCTTCAGAAAATCGAGGCCCAGAATTACGTCATGCGTAGCCTGACGTAAAACTACGAACTCCGCGTTATATGTTTCACTGCCCAAGCTAACTTTCACACTGCACAGACCTACAGGGTATAATAGTTCTCCACTCACTCCACGAAACATATCGGCGCGTCCCATGAAAACAGCACCTTTCGTCCTAGCAGGCGTTTCAATGCGAGACTCATTACTGAAACGGTCGCTCCTGTGTCCACTAAGGCCATTGTTGATACACCGTCTACACGCACACACACCTTATTTTTGAACATGCAAATTGGCATGCAAATTTAACATGCAAAAGTCGTGCAGAAGAAGCCCGACGCCTTGCTTATTTGCGCACTCTTGCTATACAAGATCGCTCAAAGGCACGTTACGACCGCCGACGCCGACACGTCACATATGATCCAGGTGACTTACTGTGGCTATGGACGCCAACAAGAAAACGTGGGTTGTGCGAAAAACTACTGGCACATTATGTTGGACCTTATGTTGTTCTAGAGCGTATAAGCGAATTGAATTACCGTATAGCGCGCCTCCATTCAAATGGTCGACGCTCTTCAAAGACTGAAGTGACTCATGTTGCCCGCTTGAAGCCCTTTACCCCTCGGGATGCTGTTTGACTTGCCCGGTGGGCTTCGTCTGCGCGGGGGGATGTGTTACAAGCGTGAAAGTGTTGTGTTATTTGGGTATGTGCCATAAGCTGTAGTGGGACACAGATACGAGGGGTGGAAGAAGATGACGTCCTGCCAAGGGATCACGGAACCTAGGCTAGCGCTCAAGACCGTCGGGTACGTCGTGTCCCAATAAACCCTCTCCTAACAGAATAACCCGTAACAATATATATATATATATATATATATATATATATATATATATATATATATTGCTAAGATGTTTATTAGCAACGGATGCAGACGAACGGGTAGCAGTCACAAGCGTTCGGCCAAGGACAGCAACCACGAGCTTATGCCGGTGGCGATGCTGCTGAGGCACAGGTTACTCTTCTTCATTACAATCGCCCTCCGCCGAAAAAGGCGCCATCCTGGTGGCTTAAGGTGAAAACACTACTATTGGGTCGTAGTACGGCTTAATGCGACAGACGTGGACAAGTTCGCGGTCGCGATTGCGCAGGTCTGTCGGTGGCTTGAGCGGCTCCACGAGGTAATTGACGGAGGACGTTTGCTCTAGAACGCGGTAGGGTCAGAGGTATTTCGCGACAAGTTTTTCGGAGTGGCCGGGTGTGGTAGCGGGTACCCGAAGCCAGACCAGAGAGCCAGGGGAAAATTTTGGTGCAGAACGGTCGGCAGGTTGACGGTTTTGCTGCTGCCACTGGTCCTTGGTAGAAAAAGAGCGGGCAAGCTGGCGCCATTCGTCAGCATATCGAGCAGCTTCAGACAGTGGAGTACTTTCGGGCGTCTATCGCTTCAACGGAAACTGAGCGGCGAATGCACAGCGCATAAAGGTCAGAGCCGTGTGGAGATAAGAGACGGTGCGGGCGAGCGACGAGCGCGGTTGTTGGCAGAGTAGAAGTGCGCCCCCCCCCCCGCTCCCTCTGGCGCTGGCTTCCCGCTTCCTTGCTTGCGCGTGGGAGATTGAGTGCGTTCGCTCTCCATGATAGCGCACGTCCCCGCACGCTTCCGCTCGGCCATACGGCGCGCGGCGAAGATTTAATCTATACGGAACTTCACGGCGACGGCGACGGCAGAAATCCGATTGAAGTGTCCATATAATTGAAAATACTGGGCACGCCGCAGTCTATCTAACGAGCCGTCGATACGTGGCAGTGGGTACACGTCCTTTTTAGTTACGTTGTTGAGCTTCCGGTAGTCGACGCAAAAGCGTAGCGTTCCGTCTTTCTGTTTGACAAGAACGACCGGAGAGGACCATGAGCTGTTGGAAGGTTCGATCACGCCGTCTTCAAGCATCTATTGTACTTGCGTACGAATCGATTCACGTTATTTTGCCGACACGCGGTAGGTCTGCTGGCGTATAGGGCGTGCGTCGTCCCATGTGATGATCCTGTCCCTTGTAACTGAATTCTGGCGTAGCTTAGACGAGCTTGCGAAGCATGCCCTGAATTCAAGCAACGAACATTCAGCAACGTGTTCTATTTCTTCGGCAAACGCTATGGAAGTACCGCGGAAGAGGTGTCGATGCTCGTTACTAAAGTTGGTGACTAGCAACTTAGATCGGCCATCACGAAGCTGTAGCACACTCCTGACCGCACAAACACCTTGCGTCGGTAGATGCGCTAAGTTACTTTCTGCGACCGCTCCACCTTCGCGCATTGCACCACACATCACTTCGACTAGAACACTGGCTCGTGGAGGAAGCGTAACACTTTCGGCGGAAACACGTAGGGCGTCGTCACGTCGTTTGTCGTCGTTTGTGTCGATTGCTTGGTGGGCTGAGAAGGTGACTACACCTCCCCGTAAGTCAATAACAGCGCCGTATTCTTGCAGAAAATCAACCCCGAGAATGACGTCACGAGAGCATGCGCGTAGGACAAGGCAGCTCGCCACGAATGTCGATCCTCGAATCCGAACTCTTGTCGTGCAGGTTCCAGTGGAGTAGCGACGTGACCGCCAGCCCTACGAATCTGCGAGCCATGCCAAGGGGTAATTACTTTCCAGTGGCGTAGCCAGAAATATTGTTCGGGGCCGAGGGGGGGGGGGGGGGGGTCACCTTGCATCGTGGCCTCATCCTTACAGAATTTGTCGAGGGATGAAATATATGGGTAATAACTGCATTGCCATTGCCAATACCATTGTATATTTGATGCTGCACACGAATTATTGAATGCTACGCACTGTCATGAGAAGCAAAACATGTATTTTTTCATAGAATAATATATTCCTATGTCCCAAAAATTGTGGCTGAAATAACTGATATCAATGCTTCCGCGTTTTCGTGTCTATTTAATAAGTAAAGAACATATCACGCGAACTTTAAACCTATATCAGTTCGAAACCAACAAAGCAGAGCATGCAGCTGATATGAAAAACGTAAAGGCCATGAAATTAACAAGTGGAGGGCAAAATATTTTGATGAATATATGCCATTCAAGAACCTTGTTTGTACATATGCAACGGCCAATGATGCTGTCCTTCGTTGCAATGGATTGCGCAGGATCTGCTGTTACCGGTCGTGTATTGTGAGCAATTGCACTGAAATTATAGTCGCAACAGTGAGTACATATAAAAAGCATGAGTTCTGCAAAATATACATTAGAAATGCGAAGATAAAATGCACTATACAAATGCTAAGGTACAACTTGATAAAGGGCAAGGAAAGTGTCGCTGGAAACAAAGTTCACTGCTTGTATACACAAAATCTCGCAACAAGATATTTAAATATACGTACAGGTCACCAATAAATCTACGTATCCAAGCAAACGTCACTGTATATGATGCGTCAAACAAGACAAATAAACATGTTGCGCAGTCACAGATAGTAAACTTAACGCATAGAAAGACAGACGATCCAGGCAAGAACAAAACTATGATCGCAGAAATCGTGATATGTACTTGGACCCTCCTGCTCTATATGGGTAGAATAATAGAGGAAGATGCCACAATCAGTACGAAAATGTGTATTTTACCTGCCTGTACAGCGGCAACAATTATTCTGCACCCAAAATTAAAGAAGGGTATTGCTTCGTTTCCAAAAAGAAGTAAAATCAGGTAGCTAACAAGGAAAGAAAAGGACAAACGAAAGTCACACATGAAGCGGCAAGTTGAACTATCCAATATTCGAGTGTGTTTGTTGGGAAACGCTGCGCGGGCCGGGCTTTCAATGAGCAAAGTCGGTCAAAATTAGCTAATAATGTCCTTATAATTTTCGTATTCGCATGATAATTTTAATCATGATGCTAACTATTACAATAAACGGCGAAAATTTCTGCGGTTTTAAAAGCTAATGAACAGTCATCTGTTTTCATAATGACGAGCTTATGGACCTGAAGGAACAGAGCTTTTTAGTTGCATTGATTCTTGAGGCTTCACTATCCAAAGTACAAACTTCATTCGGCGAATAAGTTAAGCGAAGAGGTCAATGACTTCGCACACGTTGATGCCCACGTTTCTGTGGACGCATAGAAGCGCCAGCCTAACCCTGCATTCCTCATACATTGTAGAGCGAAAGTAGTTTTTTTAGTAATCTCATGTTTGAAAATATTATCTATGCGCTGGCAGTGGTCACTGGAAGGGCGACTACAATCTTCAGCAGTTTGTACACATTTACATACAACCTGCAGTCGCAGTGAGAGAGGGCATCTATTCCAGTGCTAAAACCTAAAAACATTTCTTCGATGTCAGTGGCATCCTTGTTTAGGTACCTTGGACAAACAGCAAGCTGTTCGACTCCATCAATATACGTCGTTTCGTCAGCAAGCACAGAGAAGCAGCCTGCAGGGTTTACTTTTGCATCTAGCCTTTCTGTGATAATTTCACTACCACAAATTTCCATATTTTGGTTTTGTACATCTGGGCTTAAATACGAGGCATTACTGGGGCAACTTTCCAAATGGTTCTTCAGATATGTATCTCCACAATCAGCTCGCATGCGAGGAAGCGCTCTGAAAATACCAGTATTTTCAGCGGGGGCTATGCGTAAATCTATAGGGCCACTGTCGCTATGGCCACGGAGAACCAGACCTTGTCGCCCCCCCAAAAAAGAACTGTCTCAATATTAGGCTGTTAACTTTCTGCTGCTTTCTCTTATTTTACTTTGCATGCCCTGATCCAGCTGATCGATCACATTGGGCGAGCTTCTTGAAAATGTTCGGGAAAATTATCAGCTACAAGCTGACAGTCACGGTGATATTTAGTATTTTCTTGTGTGTGGAAGATTGCGAGAGCGTGCTTCCATTTCTGGAACGGCTTGAACACGAGGGCTCTCCAGTGTGCGCATGTTGGCCCAATTTCAAAGGCAAATTAAACCCATAAAGTTCCAGAATTTTTAAAATCTAAAGCACGCCTTTGGAAATGTCAGCGCACCTTTCGAGTCAAGAGTTTATGAGAACTTTCTACCCATAAAGTTGCGGAATTGAAATCCATGCGCTCCGTAAATTCTGCGACCGCTGCGAGATGCCGCGACGCGCCCGCTCGCTATCGAAAAGCTCGTAAAACTTTGTGCTCGGATGGGGCTACTTGCGTGATGTGACTCCAGGTGCATGGGCGTTGCCACGAAATCCAGCTCGAGTTCGCAATGGTCGTTCCGGAATGTTTTTTCGAGCATGAAAAATACATTGTAGATAAAATCCAGAATGATTCCCGGCGCCGGTGGTTGTTTTGGTCGGCGGTGAATGACAGCACGAAAAATATTCAGGGCGGAACTGAAGCGCCATCAGCCATCCATCTCCCCCCCCCCAGCTATGCCCCTGTTACTTTCTTCAGAAACGTTGCATTCTTCCCGCTTAATATAGAATAGTCCGCTCCGGTATCCACTAAAGCGCTAACCGCGTAACCGTCGATCACCACCGGTATGTCAAGCGCAAGCCGGTCATTCCGTTCAGTTGGAGTTGATGTCGGACCGGTATTCTTCGTTACTCGCGTCGATCGGAAGCCTTCATCTCGGCGACTGCCAGCGGCCTCGCCCCCAAAGGTCGCTGGAGTTAGTGTTCGCGGCGGGGACTTGGCGACCGTCTGCTCGAGTACCGCTGGGGCAATGGTGAAAATCGCCTTGGCGACGGCGAGCGCGACTGCCGCCCAGTAGGCGGTGGCATGCGTTGCTGAGCCAGATAATCTTGAATGTCCCGAGGTCGTTGGCCCAGTGGGGGTGGCGGCGAGTAGGCGGAATAGCCCGCAACCCGAGGCGTTGGTATGGGCACTGGCGGTACAAATGATCTGCCTCACCACAGTGGAAGGACAGAGGGCGGGGATCCGGCGTACGCCAAACGTCTGACTTCCGAGGGGACATGCGTCGATAGTCGGCGCAATGTACCGGTTCCTCCTGCGGAAGCACAACCGGAGGAGCGGCATGGGGAAATGGTGGCGGCGTGCGTCGTCCCTCGATGTACGGCACCGGTTGGGCTGGTGGAAGTGCAACCGGATGAGCGGCCTGGACAAACAGCGGCGGGGACGAAGCAGGCTGTCTCAAGACTTCTGCGTAGGTCGCACGGTGGCATACAGAAGGTGCAGGCGCGGTGTTATCAAAAGGAAAGTTGGACTGGAGCGCTTGGTGCACTTCATTTTATTGCGATAACAATTATATGGACACTTCAACGGGATTTTTGCCGTCGGCGTCGTCGTCGCCGTCGCCGTCAGGTTCCGTATAGATTCCAAGGGCGATAAAATCGTCGCCGCGCGCCGTACGAGTTAAAGCGCGCGGGGGACGCGCGCTATCACGGAGAGCCAACGCACGGCGGAAAGCAAACGCGATTGTCGCCCAAAAGGCCGTGGGGGTATGGGGGGAGGGAGGCGGGGCGACGCTGTGCTACTGCACCAAATGCTTATCTTGCAACCCAGCGCAAGGAGAACTGGCAACGCAATCTCCCACGCGAAAGCAAAAAAAAAAAAGCGGGGAGGCAGCGCGGGAGGGACGGGGGGTGCAGCTTCTACTCTGCCAACAAATACGCTTGCACTGGCTGTGGTGCCGTCGCCCGCACCGTCTCTTTATCTCCACCACGGCCGGGCTCGACTGGCGCGCGCACTCGCTTAAGAAGCGAGCGAGCGCGCGCGCCAGTCGAGCCCGGCCGTGCACACGGCTCTGACCTTTATCCGCTGTCCATTCGCCGCTCAGTTTCCGTTGAAGCGATAGACCGCACGATTCTTCGCCCGCTGCAGCGGCCGCGCCAGCGTTTTGACAGTCGATGTCTGCGGTCATTCAGTGTGATCTATTCATGTTTGCTTGTGCGCGATGACACCACGCTTGTCAATTCAGTTAGAAAGCGAATGTGTCCAAGTTTATGCGGCCGATAAAACTACTCTGCTATCCCTACTCCGAATAGCTCTCTACCAATTTCCTATCGCAATTGATGCTTCGCCTTTCGGGCGAAACTGCGACATTTTCTATGCGCTGTGCATTCGCCGCTCAGTTTCCGTTGAAGCGATAGACCGCACGTACCTTCGCCCGCTGCGACGTATATGCGCTTGCTGCAAGCGTTTTGACAGTCGTTGTCTGCGGTCATTCAGTGTGATCTATTTATGTTTGCTTGTGCGCGCTCACACCACGCTTGTTCAATCAGTTAGTAATAGTCGGCCCACATTTTCCAACGCACGCTACACATGCAATGCTGCCCGGATCGGCAGTGCTGCACTACAGGTGTGTCCCTTCGCACGCGCTGCCCATGGGAAGCGCTTCTCATCAACACCACCGTTTCACACGCGCCTTCTCGTGGTCATCGAGTCTCTCTTCATGTCGGTCTACTTACGCCGCAGCACACCTGCTTACTTAATCAGCTCATGTTTACTACAATTCATATTGCTACCATAGCCGCTCACCTTACTTCGTGTCGAGCGAGCGCGCGCGCCAGTCGAGCCCGGCCGTGTCTCCACACGGCTCTGACCTTTATCCGCTGTCCATTCGCCGCTCAGTTTCCGTTGAAGCGATAGACCGCACGATTCTTCGCCCGCTGCAGCGGCCGCGCCAGCGTTTTGATAGTCGATGTCTGCGGTCATTCAGTGTGATCTATTTATGTTTGCTTGTGCGCGCTCACACCACGCTTGTTCAATCAGTAATAGTCGGCCCACATTTTCCAACGCACGCTACACATGCAATGCTGCCCGGATCGGCAGTGCAGCACTACAGGTGTGTCCCTTCGCACGCGCTGCCCATGGGAAGCGCTTCTCATCAACACCACCGTTCCACACGCGCCTTCTCGTGGTCATCGAGTCTCTCTTCATGTCGGTCTACTTACGCCGCAGCACACCTGCTTACTTAATCAGCTCATGTTTACTACAATTCATATTGCTACCATAGCCGCTCACCTTACTTCGTGTCACATTGCTGTGTTGCTATCGCATTCATTGCTTCGCCTTTAGGGCGAAACTGTGACATTTTTTTATAACACTCGCAATGGAGCTCACCGTAGCCTGTGGCGTGCCATAAACCTTCAGTATTTCTTCGCGCACAACGGTGCGGGTGAGTTCTCGAAGAAGTAACACAGCGCGATATAAAAGACAGACACAAGAAAGGGAGAAACAAAGACAAGCGCTACTAGGCACGAGAAGCCCTTTGTGAAGTGCTCCAGAGGGGTTGTCTATGCCATCCCCTTGCACTCTTGTGGGCAGTTGTATACATATCGGCCAAACTGAACGTTGCGTGAACGACCGCTTAAGGGAACATGCGCAAAAAATAAACAAAAAGGAGGATAATTGCGCGCATTTGGTGGTCCATGTTACCGCATGTGGGTGTGACGCTCGATTTTATGAGACTACCATTTTGGGCTGGAGTGGCAATGCCTCTTGTCGTCTTGCACTGGAGGCCTTCATGAAGCAGAACAGAGATCGGTGTGTAAGTGAGCCGTCTATCTCTGTACTTGATGCCGAATTTGACTTCTTGCGCAACCGTCTTTAATGTACACGTGCCTTTCTTGTTGTTTGGACTGCGCATGCGTGACAAAAGGATATATATGTATGCACAGTCCTTCCATTGTATTAAACAGTTGTGAGTAGCGCTTGTCTTTGTTTCTCCCTTTCTTGTGTCTGTCTTTTATATCGCGCTGTGTTACTTGTTCAGTTATGGAAAACTAACAAGCCCAACATTTAACTATTCTAGACCTCTAGAGTTCTCGAAGGTTGTCATTATTGTTTCCGATGGCCGTCAAAATCTCTGTATTCGCGTTCACTTGCCGCTCATAAAAGTTCGAGCGATGCTTAAGCATCTTTTCTTTACTGACAGCCTCGGCTAAAAATTCGGCGACAGTCTTCGGAGGATTGCGCACCAGACCAGCGAAGAGCTGCTCCTTCACCCCTCACATCAGGTGACGCAACTTCTTGTCCTCGGTCATTCCAGGGTCTGCTCGTCTGAAGAGGCGCGTCACATCTTCGACGAACGCGGTGACGCTTTCGTTGGGAAGCTGGACTCGGGCCTGAATTGCTTGTTCAGCTAGTTCGCGGCGATCAGGACTGGCGTAGGTGTCTAGTAGCTAACGGCGGAACTCGCGCCACGACATCAGTTGCTCCTCACAGTTTTGAAACCCTGTACGCGCGCCGTCCTCCAGGCAAACGTAGACATTCCTACGTTTAGTCGCGTCGTCCCATTCGTGGTATTCTGCCACGCGCTCGAAGTCGGTCATCCAGTCTTCCACGTCTTCGAAGATGACGCCAAGGAACGACCACGGCACCAGTGGATTCTGAAGTGTGTACCGGTTCATCATTGTACGTTCCATGCCGGTTGGGGTAGTCTGAAGCGCTGCGGTGTCTTCAGGATCTTCAGGAGGCGGTCCCCGGGTCCTGCCGCTGGTCCGATGGATTGACACAGGGCTGCTGCTTCCGCTCCCAGGAGGAGTCTGCGGCATGAGTGAGAAGTACCGCGGCACCTTCACCACTTTGCAATGCGCCTTCTAAAGGGGGCCTGACTACGTTTATTGAGAGCAGCTGGGCTCTGGAGAAAACGGCGGCGAGAGCTAAGTATCGAGCGGGGCGGTTAGCACGCGCACTTCTTTCCTCTTCTGCATCTGCGCTTGCCCCGTGCCTACTACTACAGGTGACAATATATATATATATATATATATATATATATATATATATATATATGCGTGTGTGTGTGTGTGTGACAGCTCAAAATAAAAAAAATGACATCAATAAAATACTTCCAGCATTGCGTACACGCCCGGCTCTATATATATGGCTATATATATATAAGTTGGTTGAAAGGTCTCGGGTAGAGGTTCCTCTGTTATTTGTGCAAACTGTGTTTGTATGCAAAAGATGTATTGTGCCCTGGGGCTATAATATAATAGCAACCCGGGTTTATTTACAAATACTGCTGTCTCATATTTGAGACATAGCAGGGTTAGGCTAGTAATATGTATCCAGAAAAAATCTCTGACGAATTTTGTTTTGCCGGTTTTAGCAACATTAGCAAAATTACTCCAAATAATGTTGAATATACGGGAAATCGCAATTTCTCCGTAAACAGAGCAAATGTCATTCTTTTTTAAGAGTATGGCTTGTTTACAAGTTGTTTCTGACTGACTGAACAGGCGCTCAATTGATATACAAAAAGAGAATTAAAACATGGTGGCCAATCTGTTTTTGAAACTACATAATATTCCATAAGCATTCAATTGACACAGATTATAGTCTTTAGAATTGTTAATGGAATTTAAATTAAAACATGGTAGCAATTTTTTATGGAATTTCTGCTGTCGAGCAAACTCAGGCTAGCGAGAAGCTCGCGGCAGCGTGCGTGGCACCTCAATCAATTTTTCCTCAAATGTGAAGTGTTCTTTCTCAGACTCGTATGGTTTCCTTTATAGCTTCGTCGATGCATGAAAATTTTGCTTTTCATGAGCCATCATCAATATTGCAGGATTCTGCGCAACTGATTTGCCATATGCAATGTATCTGTTCTTTGAGTTGTCGAATAATTCGCCCTCGCATGGCGATTGGCTAGCCTCCTGGTTAGCTCTGATTGTAAAGCGAGCGCCCCGGAAAAGCGTTGGTCCCGCGTTCGAACCGTGCAGCAGGAAAATTTTTTTCATCAATTGCGAATCATTCTTTCTGAGAAGCCAGCATTGTAGTTTTTGTAGCTTCGTGCTGCATTAGGATGGATGAGAATTCTTTCCAATCATACATCTATCACAGTGTACAAAGCGCTCGAGGATTATGAATCGAACACTCACTTTCTCACTGGGATTGCCAAGTTGTCACAGCTAACACCAGCGTGAAACAGCTTTTTGAGGAGATGGGGGACACGATCGAACGCCAACAAAGGCAAGAACTTGCCTCAGTTCCGTTATGTCCACCCCTCCACGTCGGCGTTCCGGGAAAGGTTTTGTCGACGGGGTGGGAAGCGCGTCTTTTGTCCTTCGAACACACGTAAGTCGCCGTGGCGCGTGCCCGGTTCGGCGTCAACACCTAGTGATTGCTCTTCATGGAGTCGCCGTCACTATGCTTTATTTGGCAAGTGGCTCGCAGGGGATTGGAAGCTGTTGTTGTTTTGTGTCTGCACGAACGCGAAGCGACAGCCAAGGCTGGAGAACCGGAGAACAAAAGATATTACTCCCCTCAATACATTAGTCGACTGGTGGTCATATAATTTTAACTGGAGGCCAGCTCGACCAATGCTTCGTACGAGGCGAGTTTCCTATAATATATCTTCACAAGACGGGGAGCGTAAAATTGGCTATATTCCAGTGTCAGGGGCTTCCAAAATGACGGCGAATCTCGTTTACATAGTGACGAGCAAACCCGGGACTTGAAGCGAATATCGTCTCATCCTCAAGCATTTTGCCTTCTCTGCGAATAAACAAGACTTTCCTGGCGCGGTCTGGGGCTCAGAAAAAGCATACCTTTGATTGGGGCAGCCGTGCCACCTTATCTGTAAATGAGGGAGCAGTATGCCCCCTATTCCGGCGTCCTTGGTTGCGAGGTGCCAATAGTGGTGGGCCTCGTGGGAATGGCGCATGCACCAGTGATTAGGCTAGAGGGTGCGATGTACATATTGCTGACGCACTTCACCCGTAGATGAGATTCTTTCACCAACGACTGTGCTCGGCGCTATTGTGCATTGTTGTCACTTGTTTTTCTTGGCAGAAGTTCACCTAATCATGAGTTATTTTATGAAATGCGCCGACTTAAAAGCACTACACTAAAGCATTACAGTTGCACTAGTTAAAGCAGTACAGTCGTTAGTCGCGGTTCTTCCTGTCAACTTGTTTCCGTTTTATTCTTTGTTCTTTATTCATGAATTACCCCGCATTACGCGTAGGCATTCCAGCAGGGGGGTTACATAATGGGTGTCAACAAATCTACATTTTCGCAACCCACTTGCACTCAAGGCAGCTTCTTTCATTGCGCGGTGCTCTGCGAAAAAAAATAGTCAGGGAAAAGACGCGTCCTGGGCTGGTATTCTTGTGTTTTTAATAGGACATGATCATTTTGTTGGGAAATATGAAACGGTGTTTTCATGTATGTTTCTTCCTTAATTCTAGCTTTATTGTTGAATATCTGGAAAATTGGGCTTAACATTAATTTCATTTGTCGCAAGGACACTGTTTCCCAGTACAAATCTTGCTTCATCATGATTGCGCTCTCCGTTCTTCTATACCGGCCCAAGACAACTCCGGCCGACTTCTTTTGGATACTCTCTCTATGGGAAACCAACGTGGTTTCCGATAGATCTCATACAAGGCAAGCATATTCCAATATCGATCTTTGGTAGACGCATATTCATATGCAAGCATATTCTAATATTGGTATACATGTTAAGTACGCATTCTGCTTTACTTAAAACTCATCACATATGAAGTTTCGCTGAACAATGTTTGGGGCATTGCCAGCTTTCACAATTATATAATTCATATGTACGCTCCATGAGAAGTCAGCAGAAAATACTACACGTAAACATTTGTGAGCATCGACTTTGGTTACCGCATTGTTATTGATAGTGTACTCAGTTATAAGGGTTCCATTTTCTTGGCGAAAAAAATATGAAAGCGCTCTTTAGTGTAAAGCACAAATTTCATTTGTTACACCAGTTATAAACTCTCCAAATCATTCTCTAAGGCCTGTCGCATCATATTCTTTTTTAATTTTCCTGCACACCACGCAGTCGTCTGCAAACAGTCGTACCGATGAAGAAATACTCACAGAAATGTCAATAATATAAAAAGAAATAGCATAGCTCTCAGGAAAAACCTCTGTGAAACACCAGAAAAATAACATCACCATACCCTGACTTTTTTTTATTCAGTACGACATATTGCGTGCACTAGGAAAAGTAATGTTCTGCCCATCTTGTAACGTTTTCATCTTTGCCTATCTGCTTGAGTTTGTAAGTTAGGTGAGAGTGTGTTACAATGTTGAAGGCTTTATGGAAATCTGAAGATAATCAACCAGTCAGGTTCACAGCGTCAATCTCTGACGATAAATTTCACAAGTTGGGTGGTGCAAGACAGTCCACTGCGGTAGACATGTTGTTCATTGATTAGGATATTGTTTTTTTTCTATAACGTGACTGATAATTGCCACAAGCCACGGTGGCTCAGTTAGCTAAGGCGTTGTGCTGCTGAGCACGAGGTCGTGGGATCGAATCCGGGCCGCGGCGGCGGCATTTCGATGCAGGCGAAATGCAAAAACGCCCGTGTGCTTGCGTAGTAGTGCACGTCAAAGAACCCCACCTGGTCAAAATTAATTCGGAGCCCTCCACTACGGCGTGCCTCATAATCAGAACTGGTTTTGGCACGTAAAACCCCAGAAAAAAAACGAAGACTCATAATTGGCAGGTAGATGATGTGCTTGCTCATTGTCTTACATGCGGCAGCTGTCACAGAGATGGGCTTATAATACAGTACCGCCTCTTTCAAACCACTTTTATGAATTGGGACAACGTTTGCAATCTTCCAATCGATTGGTAATACTCCCGCGAATATTGACTGCGTAAGAATCCAAAACAGGTAAAGTGAGACTGCAGTTGCTCAATGTTTGAGCACAAGAGGCGATACACCATCCTGGCCAACAGTTTCGGTTTTATCTAATTCTCCTAGCAATTATTATTTGTACCCGGTACGCTGACTTCTACTGGCGCCTTGAGTGGTGCATTACCAACAGGGGACGAAACACGTTGGGCTGTGTTGGGAAAAATATGGAGCGGAAGAATTTATTTAGGCAGGTTTGTTTAACTTCGTCATCTGTGACAACGTCATCATTACATATGACTTCTTTTACACGTAAATCATTCGAACCACATGCCTATAGCTACTTCTAAAAACACTTTGGGATTGTTGTCAAGCTATCATTCAGTCCTTTGAAGTAATGGCCTTTGCGATCTTACTATTCAGCTAACATCCACGCGGTTAATGCGGCAGTTTCGCAATGTTAACGTCACTCTTTGTTCTCTTGTACTGTGAAAACGGTCACACTTCTTTTTTTAAATAATTTTAAGATGGAAGTCGTTACTCAAGACATTTTACGCTTTATAAGTTTGGCAGAAAGCACATACGTTGTGTATGTGCATGATTATAAATTCATCCAATTTGCATTTGAAGGTATACCACAATACTTGTACATCATTTTCTTCCGCCAGGTTTTCAAAAATACACCGCTGGTCGAAACGGTTCTCGCTTATGCTTCCTTGTCGTAGAAATACAATCATTTGTTCTCATGAGTGATCAATCGCTGAAATGTTGTTTTACTTGTAGGAACTGCAGCAGAGTAGTCGCTGATTGCTGGTATGACTGTGGTAGAATTAAGTTAGGTGAGCTAGACGGCAGCAAATGCAGAATATTATATCGGCGTCTTGGCTGGTCCACGTATTGCAGTAGGCCAAATGTATCTACAAACTTCATTTCTGTATTCGCCGTGTTAGAAGTATCAATGTGAAGACATTGGTACTTATCACGCCAGCACAGATTTGGCGGATTGAAATCCCCGCAAAACATGCCTTGGACAGAAGCTTCAGAAAGAACTTCAGATAGAACCCGCAGTGCGCCCTACTCTGAGCCCGCCACTTGGTACACTGTACCAACAACAAACGTAGAACTATTAGATACCATGATTTTGAACCAAGCTGCTTCGATAACGTAAAGACACATATCCAGATCACAATATTGTAACATCGAATGAAGAAGCAGAAAAACAGCTACACCAAGGCGGGACCTATACTTGCGATAGACTGCGCAGTCTCGTGGAAATACTTCACAATCGGGAATTAGTGGGCTGAGCCAGGACTTGGTGCTCATTACGATATCGGTTTTCACAGATTCGATTAGATCGTCAAGTTCATCCACTTTATTTCTATGCTCCTGCAGTTAATAGCCCAACCAGATCCTTGTGTTCCTGCCTTATACATTCATCTGAGTCATGGCTTCCAGAGTGGGGCAACCTCTTCTTTTTCCATTATGCCAATGAAAAGCCGAACCGTGTATGATCAGCCTGACAAAATTTAACATTGCTTTATTGAGCTATTTTTGTCTGCCGTGTTACCCTTAGCACATTCAAATAGTCGCTTTCTGACAGCACGCGTTTCGGCTGAATAGTCTTGGTCGACACTATACGCTGTTTCTTTAAATTTCTTGGCGTTCGCTGGGACAGTTTGTTTTATGGCGATGGCAATTATATGACACTCCAGGCGCATTTCTGGCATCGGCGTCGCCGTGAGGTTCCGTATAATGTCCACGGCCGATCAAATCGTCACCGCGCGCCGTACGCTGTATGTGCGGGTGAAAGCATGCGACGGTCAGCCGGCAATCGCGGGTCGCGCACGCAAAGGATGGAAGCGAGAAGGAAGCGCGCAGTTTTCCAGTCATGCACAACGCTCCCGCGGGAGGGTACACTCTAAAAAAATGTCACAGTTTCGCCCTAAGGGCGAAGCAATGAATGCGATAGCAACACAGCAATGTCATACGAAGTAAGGTGAGCGGCTTTGGTAGCAATATGAATTGTAGTAAACATGAGCTGACTAAGTAAGCAGGTGTGCTGCGGCGTAAGTAGACCGACATGACGAGACACTCGATGACCACGAGAAGGCGCGTGTGAAACGGTGGTGTTGATGAGAAGCGCTTCCCGTGGGCAGCGCGTGCGAAGGGACACACCTGTAGCGCTGCACTGCCGACCCGGCAGCATTGCATGTGTAGCGTGCGTTGGAAAATGTGGCCCGACTATTACTAACTGAATGAACAAGCGTGGTGTGAGCGCGCACAAACAAACATGAATAGATCACACTGAATGACTGCAGACAACGACCGTCAAAACTATGGCAGCAAGCGGATACGCCGCAGCGGCGAACGTACGTGCGGTCTATCGCTTCAACGGAAACTGAGCGCATAAAGGTCAGAGCCGTGTGGAGATAAGAGACGGTGCGAGCGAGCGACGATCGCGGTTGTTGGCAGCGTAGAAGTGCGCCCCCCCCCCCCCCCCCCCCCCCGCTCCCTCCGGCGCTGGCTTACCGCTTCCTTGCTTGCGCGTGGGAGAGATAAGAGACTGTGCGGACGAGCGACGAGCGCGGTTGTTGGCAGAGAAGTGCCCCCACCCCCCTGCTCCCTCCGGCGCTGGCTTTCCGCTTCCTTGCTTGCGCGTGGGAGATTGAGTGCGTTCGCTCTCCGTGATAGAGCGCGTCCCCGCACGCTTCCGCTGGGGCATACGGCGCGCGGCGAAGATTTTATCTATACGGAACCTCACGGCGACGGCGACGCCGACGGCAGAAATCCGGTGGAAGTGTCCATATAATTGCTATCGCAATAAAAAGGGAGTGAGAATGGAGCAACGGGCTCTGTTCCTCCTTCAGGCCAGCGAGTTCCTCCTTCGAGCAAGGTTCACGCGCTGCGCCCTCTTGCGGCAATCGTAAATGGAGGAACTTTCCTCCCTTAGCGCGAGCACCCCGGGACCTGAAAATGAGTTGCGCCGTGATCCCGTGTAGCGCATTGCGATTTCATCGGCTGCGACCGATCGGTTCCATCTCTACGAGCACCATAGGCGATCACTTCACCCACTGACTGTGTTTGAGTGCCTTCAATGTGCTGCGTGGATACTTCATCGCGCAACGATGCGCATGCGATATCATGAACGTCGGTGGAGGAAGGCTGATCGCAAAACAGGCAAGTTATTTTATTCTCGATCATTGGTATGCGCATACGAATTGCTCTCAGCAATAGGCTATATACATTTTAGACGCAGTCCTGTTAGACAGTATTTACTGCACCGAGATGCAAGCAAGACCTTAAAATGTATTGGTAATCTAGATCTAGCTTCTTGTTCATGTAGGGGATAAAGCTTAAGGATATTTCTTTTCTTTATTCTCGCGGTACATGCGGCTGTCGTGCGATTATTATTAGTGCGAAAGTGCCTATTAAGTTGCGTTAACAAAAAACAAATATGTGGAAACGCGTACGTGTAATGAAAGCGGTGCAGAAAGTGACCGATAGTATCCCGAAATCGATCGCCACTGAAATTTATGGCCGCAGTGGCTATGGCGCTTTATTTTCTTATGGTCGCGGCTTCGACTCCGGTTCCTGTGGCCGATTGAGGTGGGGGCGGAATTTGAAAGCAACTGTAGTCTCTTGTCAAGTTTTTATGCAAATTGTAACATATTATTCTACAGCTATTTAACTATATGTTGTTTACGTGGTTCAAAACAAAGGCCAAGTGATCTGATTTGTTTTTCATGCACCATGCTACATCATATTCGGTTTGAAAAAAACTTTGTCCACTTTTTCAGTGTCATGCGTTACTGCATTTGAGAATGACATTTTCACAATTCAATTTTTTATTCCTTTTAGAATACATGGCTAACTGGAACAAGCACTGGACCTTTATATGTACATCATCGAAGTGGAAGTTCAGCACATCAAAAGACGCGACTTAATTGCTTCTATAACCTGCATGACTTCTGAAAATAAATACAGACGCCAGAGCCAACCATAAATGACACAATTGCCGATTTTGTTGTGTTTGCTGCTTTGTTGTGATGTCTTGCAATAATTAATTGTTTCATGAATTTCCATCAATGTTGTTGAATGCCACCAATCTTGACTGCTTAAAAATTACCGAAATTGCTGGCAAAGGTGTGTGATAATAAAGCAATCTTGCCATGCTGTAATAAAGTGTGCATTTATTTACTCTTGCCTCCGTCACTATCTTAATTTAAAATTGCTTTCAAACGAAAGCAAACTTAACGTGTTGTCAGCCAGACTGGCAAGCTTTACAGGTGACATGTTGCATGTTCAGAGGTCACGAGCATTAAGTGTTATGCATCAAAAATGCTTTCGAATCGTTGTTGTCCTGAATTAGTTTTTAGCTACTCCTTCATGAAATCCCTCTTTCCCACTAGTCCACATAATTATCAGCCTTACTTTGCCGTGCCAGTCCTTAAAAGCCTATACATAGTTGTGTTATACATCTACTGCTTGTAATAAATTATCAACACGCCCAAATTGCCATTTAAGAGTCTGTCACCTTTTACTAGCTAATAACATAATAAATCTGAACAATTCAAAAGTACTGCCATCCAATGATTCTTAAAGAATCGCACTACAATGATTAAAAACGAAAGTAATGTAATTAACATATAACAAAAGTAAAAACAAATATACTATGATGAACAAAAGCACACTACCTGAGCAAGAAACTGTTTTAAGGCTCTGTGGAAGAAATAAGCAGGTGTCTGCCACAGTTACAATAAGGCATCACAATAGTCTGATCAAGTACATTATGGTTCTTCCAGAAGCAAAAAAACAAAAAAGTACACTTCTACAACATTGTATGCAAAGCCAACTAGTAATACGTACAGTGGCACAGTTGATGTCTGCAAATCAATACATAGCAATTCTTTATTGTAACTTGCCTTACAAATAAAATCGACCGTGGTGACTATTATCCATCTGTAACACTCGAAGATGCAGGCAATATGGCACATAAATAGAAAGCATGCGGCACCTAAAGGGGCCATGACAAACCACAGCCTTCAACAACGCACCACATGCATTTCTATGCGTTCCACCTCGTCAACCCGTGTTCAATGTCACCAGCAGCCATAAGAAAAGATGGGTTTCGGCATGTGTGCATCAAAGCATTGTTCAGAAGTTATATCTTGACAAATAAGCAAAACAGGGGCGAAATAGCCATTTTTTCAATGTGCAGAAACGATGCGAAAGCCAGCCATTGAGCATCCTGAAGGGAAGGTGCCTGTGACATATAAATGCCAACAGAAGTATATGCCGTTAGGATCCGCTTTTAAGTGCCTTTTTGTGCCTACATGAAAGTGAACTTTGAAGAGTGCTGGTTTCTCAGTGGCTTTGGGATGCCTGAATGCCCAGTACACCATGCAATGAGGGTTGTCTTCAGGAATGTACTCTGCATATATTTGGGGAAGCAGCTGAAAGAGGCACCATTTTTGGCTTGCTGATCCCCTAAGGCTCGCTTTGCCACTACGAAATGCGTCCCGAATGGCAGGAGGTATGGCCTTTTTGTCATGAAAGCCATACTTGAAGGACAATTTTTTCCAAGGTCCTGCTTGCGGATCACTCCGTCAGCAACTAAACCTTCCAAAACGTGGGGAAGAACACAGTCAATACCCCCTTCAAGTATGTCATGCATGGCATCAGGAGGTAATTGTTCAGTGACATCAAACTTTTCAAGGCCTTGCAATGGCGATACATTTGTAATGCCGTACAAGGGCCCATTTATAGCTGGGTCAAGTGTGAATGCTTTAAGGTGGCTCTTGTGTGCTGCACTTGTCCTCTCGATACAGTCATCCAAATTATGCAGCATCCGCAATTGTCGGTGCTGAGCTAAGCAGTAATGGCAGACTGTGCCGCTGCTAAAGCAGCACTGGAGACCTGCCAAGAGGTGCATTGAGAGGTTATCTCCAGAGAATGCCACAGTCACAACATTAAATTGCAGACTGCCAGTGCCCCCTCCATTCTTTTATATTAAATTTAGGTCCTGCACGAGTGGCAGTAGCACTTAGGCCAGGCCATGCCGTAGCATGACACGGTACTCCACAACTAGAAGCAAGTGAATGAATGGCACTGAGTTTTGACCGATGCCGAGGATGCAGATTCAAAATAGAAAAGTTAACTGGTAAAATTTTGTGCCGTCCAGCAGCACCACCTAGAGGGTTTACAAGCTCCAGCTCATCAGTGTACAAAAGCAGAAATATAGTGCCATGACTGGAATCCTGTGCAAGCTGACGGTACTGACTGAATGCATTGCCATCAGCAAAGTCATAGAGCACATCTTGCGATTTTGACACGGACTGTAAAATGCATTCTAGCAAGTCCTCGCATTTCAGGAAATTTGTTAACAGTTTAGAGATAGAAATATAACATGTAAAGTCTTTGTAACTGCCAGTCTGCAGTGGTATCTGAGTAGCTTCAGTGTAAATAAAGTGCTCCGAAATGTATTTCTTTTCTCATGTGAGTACTTGTCAAGTCGGAAAATATATTGACAACAATATCCGCAGCATTCAGTTGGCATGCCAGGTTTTCTATTGTGCACGGTGCCACATTTTTTCCTCTAGGAGCTTTGCAGTTTTTTTGAACATCCCTTCTATGATATCATGAATGAGGGCTTTCACAAGGGTGAAAATTTCATCTGTGGTACTCAACGGTAGCTGCAACTTTTCCATGATTCTGATGTAGAACATCGCTATCTGCTTCCCTGATTGTCGCAATGAAGTCAAAGTTCGAAGCAGTGTCGTCACTGTTTGTATCTGATGAAGTTGAGGCATCAGTAACGATGCATTTTCTCCAGTTGCTTCACCACAGCCAAAGTCAGGTGTATGCTCATCGGCACTAATGCCAGCGGCCTTTGTGTGAAAGCGATACACGCGCTTCTTGTAGGCGAAGTAACGGTGAAATGATGCCACGCAATTCTCTATTCCACATAATACGCAGATATACGGCTAACAACTGAGGACGTCTTCTGAAACGTTCCACTTCAGTGATATTTCGCTTCTCGCCTTCAGGCACTGAGGACGTGACGGCCGCATTTCAGCGGAAAGTAAAAACGCTCGTATAGTGCATTGGATGCACGTTTAAGAACCTCGAAAATACATTATAGAATTTCTTTCTATGCTAAACTATAATGTACGATATAGATTGTTCAATGGTTCTTTTTGTCTCAACATCTATACGCATGTATGCTGGGACAGTGCCTCCTTTATTTTTAGAAAAATAGAGGAGGCGCTGGCTGGGAGTGACATCGTCGACGCAGCACCGGCAACTAGGAGAGCGCTTTTCAAGGGTCGTACCATTCGAAAGGTAAGTAATCGTGCTTGCTAACTACACTCGCATTGTGCGTGCTCCTCGTGTGTGCACAGAGTGCGTGAGCGTAGGAAATGGTACTCCCACGACAACAGTAATACCTGTGCTGATGCTTGCTGAGTGCCGGTTGGCAGAATTTAGTTATGCAAGTTTGTTGCCTCAATGCAACATTGAAAATCTTGATAAGCGTCTTCTTCCGATGAGAAATATTACGTTCGGAAATAATCGTGATCATGTGCGCCTGTGCGTGAGCTCCCCCTTTTCTGCTGAAGTTGCATAATAGCGACCCATGTGCTTTTTCACCGATTCTTACTGCAATCCCGTTTCCTCCCTTATAAATGCTTCGACGTCGTAAATAATCTCTGCTTATGAGGTTTTCGGTTTACGAGCAGTTTATGAGAAAAAAATCACAGCTTGCTACTAGTAAGCTTACTTTTTAAGACAAGGCGTGTTGACATAACTTATACGCAACTAAACATTACGGGAAAGTTGCTTATGTTAGAAAAAAGAAATGAATTGTTATGTAAAGAAACATTTGTTTGTGATGTGCTGCTCCTGCGTGTGTTGAAAATTTTACTGAGATGAAGGGGCCCTATTATCATGTGCACTGTTGCCACCCTGCACTAGCGGAAACATTGTTTTCGTGACTATTTTTAGGTGCTCCTCGCATGTATTCACCATGTGACAGCTTTATGGGCTACTGCTATAAGTCAACACGTAACAGAGGGGAATCCTTGGCTATGGCCGCCATGGTGCAACGTGTAATCTGGATGGTCGAGTCAGGTATATATGAAGTGTATGTGTTCCAAATAGTAGGATCTCAGTATCATTCGTTGATAAGTTAGTCGACGTATTACTCAACACAGCTTACTAAATTGACTAAATATTTATGCAACTTGCTGCTTATTTGTGTTCATAGCTGTTTTGCACACATTATCACGTTCTATAAGAAAACTAGACCCAACATGTTGTGATGAGTATTTTTTTTTCAACAATCGCTTGGCTGCTATTAACATTTCATTTTTGCTAAGTACACAGTGTGTTCATTACTTTTTATTTTGGTTTCATTGTTTTGAAACTGTTTTTCATGCTGTAGCTTTTATTTCCGATTTTCATCTGTTTATGCTACACGCTCGTGCAGTACCTAAGTGTAGTGGGCCAAATTTGTCACAGGTCTAAGCGCACGGCGTGCTTAGCATTGTTTAACATATTTACAATTATTTGTCTTGTTCCCAGAATAAATACCACTGGCAAATGCACATTTGACGAGCTTGGAACTTCTTGAAATGATACATGAAAGCCAGTATTCACTGTGCTGCAGCTACTACACCAGTGAGGTGTTTTCTAGTAAGCTTGCTATTTTATTTTATATTCATGGCAAGCTATTCCGATGCATGCAAGTAGGCATTGTAGAGTTGCGAGTCTGTCTATAGTCGGATACAACTTTAGAAGACAGCGGCATTTGTCCCTCAAAGGCGGATGGACACGAGCCGGCACCAATAGGCGCGCACTTCAGGTGACGTCATGAGCCGGACGGCCGGTGTCCCCGCCGACGGAGAACATGCCTAACATGGCCGCCCTCGCTTCGAACTGGGCCGAGTCGCGTCAGCTCTGTGCGTCTCCCTTCGTCAGAGTGAATTCGAATTGTTTGTGGTGGTCTGTCATGCCGGAAATATTATTGTGAGCTTACGATGCACAATTTGTGCCGCGTGCGTTTGTTCTGAGCCTTGAGTCGGCGAAGAAAGATTGCAGCGAACATCGGTGGCGCTGCGCTGCGCTTCGTGTGGAAACAAGATCCCGCGGCGGCATACCGCTGCAAACAAACATCGTACGTGTTTGTTCCGTGGTGTTTTCTTTTGCTCCTAAGTGAAGTTACGACGAGGAGAGTTCGCCAAAGTATGGCACCTACTGTGAGCGGCGGGTGTGTTTGTGTACTGTGCCCCTGCGTTTCTCGTCGGACGTGGTGAAGTGATGGAGCAAAACCATTATCAGGATAAATGAGAAAAGCGTGCGCGGATGAAACCAACCTGCGCGTTTCTCAACAGAAAAGATTTGTGAAAGCAACCTCCAACGCAAAGATTCGTTGCTGCCAGCTCAGCGTGCAAACGCCCGATCGTTGGCAGCAGTGTGATAAGATAGCCGAGCGTCTAGCGGCGTCGTTCGAGTGTTGTGTAGCACCGTCGATTGATTGCTTTCTACCAATGCTAACAATCAGTGACTAACACGCGCTGCTTGAGCGAATGTCATTGGATCGTTAACGGTCAGGCGTTTGGAAGCAGTGTTTGTTTCCTTAATGTCAGCCTGAATGCTAATTTAAAATTATGACTGATACACTGGTGCTGTTGCAAGGGAGCTTGGCATGAATTCGCGTCGCTGTGTGGCTTAGAACTCTTCGCTCACTGCACGCGCAAGCTGTAGTAGAAAGCCTGCTGTGACACAATCGCGCATAAGTTGTGCTGTCAGCGCTCGACTTGCTTTCCCACAACACAGCTTTGCGATTTGTCGTGATATGTCGCTACTAAAAAATTCCCATGACACTGAATGCAATAGAGCCAATATGTACATTAAAAAGAAGTACGACAAAGTAGGCACAGCTGCTTGTGAACTGACTCCCAATAGTTCTACTCGTGTCTGCGTTAAATGTGTGTGTGTGTTTTCTTGTGTGTTTGTGTATATTTGTTATTTTGCCCTTTTTTGTATTTTAGATCTTAGTTTTCGCGCTCACGTTTGTGTTCATGTGTGTGAAAATGTGAGTTCTTCCGTGCGTGTATGTATTTGTTCCTATTTCTATCCTTTTATTTTTGCATTTGTTCTTGTAAGCATGCTGCAGCCACGACTTTCGACAATTCCATTAACTCGTCTCATTCAACGCACCAAGTCCTGTGAATAGCAGGGCTGGTCTCTTCGATGTCATTAAAGCTATTCTCTCTTGTCTACCTTGCCTCCTCAGTCTGCCACCTTGCTTTGTTTTCTCCTACTATTTGACCTTGCTTCTTGTGCTGTTGCTGCAACGTGATTAATCAACTTGCACCAAAGAAAGTTCTATCAGCTGTGACAACAGAAACATTGACAGATACAAAATGTTAAAAGCATCACGTGGCTTGCACAGTTACTTCGTCTCTTTCCCCTGTTAATGTGTTTATGCATCAGTGCATACGGTAGCTTACCAGAAGTGCACATGAAAAGGTGCCATATTGTGAAACAGCACCTTGCTATGTTGTTGCATTCAGTCTTTATAAACAGATGGTTTTGCTGCCCGTTACATGTAGTGGTACAGATATATAACATTGTGCAGTGGGGTATCATTTCCTGTCATGACGCTTTCATCATTACAAATGCAGTTTTCTAGTGAATGGAGTCCAGTGAAGCAGTGCTGTGAGAGCTTTTGCAACTTTCACCATTTATTCCCCAATATCACTGTCTGAATCTGTCCGTCACTTTGCCTACGGCTTGTAATGAACAAAGTGACTCACTAAAACACATTCAACTTTTTTCCGGTATGTAAATATGACACAAAAATGCTAGCAAAGTTAATCACGTTAATAATTGTGCTTGCATTCGCATTACTTGCTCGAGTCAGATTAATAAATTGAAAATTGGCTATGACAACACTTTAATTTTCAGTGCAGACTGCTAATGGAGCCATAAAGCGTGCTCAGACTAATTTCACTATGGGGCGCGGCAAACTCAACGGTGCCTGCCTGAATGAGCAGTTTGGGCCTCTCTAAGCTAATGTTTTATATTTGTTCTCTTAATCGCATTACTTGTGTGAGCCAGATAACAAAATAAAGAATGCAACCACATGAATGTGCTTTGGCATTCAAGCTGCTGACAGTGGCAGTTTGGTGTTGTCTGCTGCTATTTCACCACCACTCGCTATGGCATGACTGCGATTTCCAGTGCAGACTGCTAACATAACCATAAAGCGTGCTCTGACTTCTGCTATTTCCCTATGGGGCACGTCAAACTCGACGGTGGCTGCCTGAATGAGCATTTTGGGCCTCTCTAAGCTAATGATGTTTTATATTTGTTCTCTTAATCGCATTACTTGTGTGAGCCAGATAACAAAATAAACAATGCAACCACATGAATGTGCTTTGTCATTCAAGCTGCTGACAGTGGCAGTTTGGTGTTGTCTGCTGCTATTTCACCACCACTCGCTATGGCATGACTGAGATTTCCAGTGCAGACTGCTAACATAACCATAAAGCGTGCTCTGACTACTGCTATTTCACTATGGGGCACGTCAAACTCGACGGTGGCTGCCTGAATAAGCATTTGGGCCTCTCTAAGCTAATGATGTTTTATATTTGTTCTCTTAATCGCATTACTTGTGTGAGCCAGATAACAAAATAAACAATGCAACCACATGAATGTGCTTTAGCATTCAAGCTGCTGACAGTGGCAGTTTGGTGTTGTCTGCTGCTATTTCACCACCACTCGCTATGGCATGACTGCAATTTCCAGTGCAGACTGCTAACATAACCATAAAGCGTGCTCTGACTTCTGCTATTTCCCTATGGGGCACGTCAAACTCGACGGTGGCTGCCTGAATGAGCATTTTGGGCCTCTCTAAGCTAATGATGTTTTATATTTGTTCTCTTAATCGCATTACTTGTGTGAGCCAGATAACAAAATAAACAATGCAACCACATGAATGTGCTTTGTCATTCAAGCTGCTGACAGTGGCAGTTTGGTGTTGTCTGCTGCTATTTCACCACCACTCGCTATGGCATGACTGAGATTTCCAGTGCAGACTGCTAACATAACCATAAAGCGTGCTCTGACTACTGCTATTTCACTATGGGGCACGTCAAACTCGACGGTGGCTGCCTGAATAAGCATTTGGGCCTCTCTAAGCTAATGATGTTTTATATTTGTTCTCTTAATCGCATTACTTGTGTGAGCCAGATAACAAAATAAACAATGCAACCACATGAATGTGCTTTAGCATTCAAGCTGCTGACAGTGGCAGTTTGGTGTTGTCTGCTGCTATTTCACCACCACTCGCTATGGCATGACTGCAATTTCCAGTGCAGACTGCTAACATAACCATAAAGCGTGCTCTGACTTCTGCTATTTCCCTATGGGGCACGTCAAACTCGACGGTGGCTGCCTGAATGAGCATTTTGGGCCTCTCTAAGCTAATGATGTTTTATATTTGTTCTCTTAATCGCATTACTTGTGTGAGCCAGATAACAAAATAAACAATGCAACCACATGAATGTGCTTTGGCATTCAAGCTGCTGACAGTGGCAGTTTGGTGTTGTCTGCTGCTATTTCACCACGACTTGCTATGACATGACTGCGATTTCCAGTGCAGACTGCTAACATAACCATAAAGCGTGCTCTGACTTCTGCTATTTCCCTATGGGGCACGTCAAACTCGACGGTGGCTGCCTGAATGAGCATTTTGAGCCTCTCTAAGCTAATGTTTTATATTTGTTCTCTTAATCGCATTACTTGTGTGAGCCAGATAATAAGATTGTACTGAAGGGACTGGGCCATGGTGCTGGTGAAGGAAGAAGAAGACAAGCAACGCTTGCTCGCCCGCTTCGCCATAGCTCCCTTTTGACTTGTTTCAGTCTGCCGTTCTAACGCCAGATCGAGTGTTGCAAGGAAAACATCCCCATTGCATCTGGTGGAGGTGCTGGGTTTCTCTTCCACATCCTGGAACTCCGCAGTCGGACGCTACCAAGAGCTCCTGCGATGAATGATCCCGGACCGTCCCAGGCTGCTGCTCCCGTACCCCCGACCATTGTCTGCCCTGGCGTCGTCCGGCAGCGTGATCCTGCTATCTTTAGCGGAGCAGAGGACCTCGACGTCGAGGACTGGCTCGCCGAATACGCCCGTGTGAGCGCATATAATAAGTGGTCCGACCGCGACAAGCTCACTAATGTAGGCTTTTATTTGACGGGCGTGGCAAACCTCTGGTTCAGAAATCATGAAACCAGTTTTACCACCTGGTCCGCTTTTGCAAGCACTTTGACTGAGGTTTTCGGCCGTCCCGCCATTCGCCGCCTTCGTGCTGAGCAGCGATTGCGTGGTCGCGTTCAACGCACTGACGAGAGCTTTACCAGCTACATTGAAGACGTGCTCTCGCTCTGCCGGCGCGTCAACTCATCCATGGACGAAGCTGACAAGATCAAGCACGTCATGAAAGGCGTCGATGACCACGCCTTCCAGATGCTCGTCGCCAAGAGTCCCCAGACCGTTGCCGAGGTAATTCAGCTCTGTCAGGAGTACGACGAGCTGCGCAAGCAGCGTGCCACAACACGTTGTGCTGCTCAGCAGGATACCGCGGATCTCGCTCCCTTGGATTTTAGCCGCGACGCTGCCGACATTTCTGCTTTAATGCCGCAAATACAGCAGTTCATCCGCCAGGAAGTCGCGCGGCAACTGTCTCTGGCGACTAGCCCTCCTGAGCCGGTGACTTCCTTGGCTCCTTCGCTTCGTCAGGTGCTTCAAACGCAAGTTGCTGAGGCGCTACCAGCTGCCCCTCATCCGCAGCCCGTTGTTGGACCACTGACGTACGCTAACGTTGTCGCCCGGCCTTATGCTCCTCCGGCTCCTGACGCCTACCGGACCACCGGAACTTTCCATGTGCCGCCACCACCTTCACGCCCGGTTCCCGTTCCTTACTCGGCCGCTGGAGCCCCAGTCGTCAACCCATGGCGCACACCTGATAACCGGCCAATATGCTATTCCTGTGGTTTCCCGGGCCACGTAGCACGATTCTGCCGCCGTCGCAACTACCGTTTCCCTGACAGTGCGAGCGCCTCCGGCTACATGCCTGCTCGACTTCCGCGTCATGATGTGTCTCATCTTCCTCCGGACTCGTCTTCTAGTCGCCGCCCCTTCGATTCACGCCGGTCGCCCTCCCCACGTCGTCGATCCCTTTCCCCCATGGTTCGTCGACTCAGTCCTGCCCGCGAGGAAAACTAACAGTCGCAGTTCCCGAGGCAGGAACTGCGTTTACGTCGAACATTTCAAGGCCTCATTTTTCTCCTGCGAACGAAATTGAACTGTCCGTCGATGGCGTCACCGTACACGCACTTATTGACACCGGAGCCGCCGTTTCTGTTATTAGTCAAAAGTTTTGCCGCCATTTGAACAAAGTGACCACCCCACTGACTTATCTATCGCTGCGTACGGCAACATCGCATTGCATTCAGCCCTCAGCATCCTGCACAGCTCGGGTCGTCATTCAAGGCGTTTTGTATGTTGTCGAATTTGTCGTTCTATCCCGTTCCTCGCACGACGTCATTCTTGGATGGAACTTCCTATCTCTGAACCAAGCTGTTGTTGACTGCGCTCGTGCCGAACTTACGTTATCAGTGCCGTGCTTTGAGCCTGACGACCACCATTCTACTAAAGTTGTTGCTGCCACGGACATCGACATCGCACCTTTCTCAGCCGCTCTGGTTCCTGTGTCGTGTGACTCTGTCGCGAACTCATCTGTTTTGTTTACGCCGTCAGCCTCTTGTGCGAGCCGTCGGAACCTTCTGCTTCCTTTTGCTATCGTCACTTTTTGCGGCGGTTCTGCTGCCCTTTACGTGTGCAATCCCTCCGCGTGCCCTTCATCCATACTCCGCGGCGAGTGCTTGGGGAGCTCTGAATATTTCGACTGCACCCTCCCAGCCACCATGTTTGACGATGCGGCACCACTTCCGCTTTGCGCCGTCACTCCTCCTGGCGCGACCGATGCCCCTGTGGACGTCTTTGCTCATGCCGTCGACTCGGCACTCACACCTGTCCAGCACGAGGAAATTATCCAGCTCCTCCAGCGTTTTCGGGCCTCCTTCGACATTGGCCAACCGTCTTTGGGTCGAGCGTCAGCAGTCGTTCACCATATCGACACCGGTCAACAAACCCCTTTGCGCCAGCGTCCGTGTCGTGTGTCGGTCGCTGAACGCCGGATCATCGACCAGCAGGTTGACGACATGCTGCAGCGTGGCATCATCCAGCCCTCTAACAGTCCCTGGGCATCTCCGGTTGTCCTCGTTAAAAAGAAAGACGGCTCCATAAGGTTCTGCGTCGACTATCGCCGCCTTAACCGCATAACGCGCAAAGATGTCTACCCTCTGCCGCGCATCGACGATGCCTTGGACAGCCTACAGGGTGCGGAATTCTTTTCTTCACTTGATCTGCGCTCCGGGTACTGGCAAGTGCCGATGGCAGAGGCCGATCGCCAAAAGACAGCCTTTGTAACACCTGATGGCCTATATGAATTCACCATCATGCCCTTTGGCCTCTGCAACGCGCCTGCCACTTTCGAACGAATGATGGACACCATTCTCCGAGGCCTGAAGTGGAACACGTGCCTTTGCTACTTAGATGACATTGTAGTTTTTTCTACCGACTTTGCATCACACCTCAGCCGCCTCGAGCAAGTCCTTGCGTGCCTCACCGCTGCAGGACTGCAGCTAAATTTGAAGAAATGCCACTTCGGCGCTCGCAAGCTTACTATCCTCGGTCATGTGGTCTCAAAAGACGGCATCCTCCCGGACCCTACGAAACTTAGTGCTGTATCCGCGTTCCCCAAACCAACTACCCTGAAAGAGCTTCGCAGCTTCATCGGCTTATGCTCCTATTTCCGCCGCTTCGTCCGCAATTTTGCCTCCATAATCGCCCCCTTGACCGCGCTTCTTACCGGCCGTTCCGAGCTACCGGACTGGTCCCCGGCATGTGACGACGCATTTCAAGAATTGCGCCGCCTTCTCACTTCACCGCCAGTACTGCGCCACTTCGATCCCTCTGCTCCAACTGAGATTCACACGGACGCTAGTGGTGTCGGGCTAGGTGCTGTTCTTGCACAGCGCAAGAATGGCTTCGATGAGTACGTCGTAGCGTATGCCAGCCGCACCCTTACCAAAGCTGAGGCGAACTACTCCGTTACTGAAAAGGAATGTTTGGCCATTATTTGGGCTATCGCAAAATTTCGACCTTACGTGTATGGGCGCCCTTTTGACATCGTGACCGACCATCATGCCCTATGCTGGTTGTCTTCACTCAAAGATCCAACTGGTCGGCTCGCTCGTTGGGCATTACGCCTACAAGAATACGACATCCGTGTTGTTTATCGCTCCGGCCGCAAGCATTCAGACGCAGACGCTCTTTCCCGGTCACCCCTGTCACCTGATCCTATCTGCTCGTCGATTTCCGCCTGCGGTGCCTTCGCCCTGAACATTTCCGACATGCCATCAGAGCAGCGCAAGGACCCATGGATCTGTTCGCTTCTCGACTTCCTGTCTAGCCGGTCGCCAGCGCCGATCTCTCGGACGCTCCGTCGCCAAGCCACGCACTTTATTATTCGGGATCACCTCCTCTACCGGCGCAACTACAACTCCAGCGGTCGCAAGTGGTTGCTTGTTATTCCCCGACATCTCCGCTCCGACATCTGCGCCACGTTCCACGATGACCCACAATGCGGCCACGCTGGGGTATTGAAGACATACTCTCGCCTCCAGGTTCGGTACTATTGGCGCGGTATGTATCGTTTCGTTCGCCAGTATGTCCGGTCATGCCCCCTGTGCCAACGCCGCAAGACGCCTCCTAAACTTGCTGCCGGTCCCTTGCAGCCTTTACCATGCCCCGCTCGAGCGTTCGACCGCGTCGGCGTTGACCTATACGGTCCGCTTCCCAGCACTCCCAGCGGCAACCGCTGGGTTATTGTTGCTATCGACCACCTTACGCGGTACGCTGAAACTTCAGCCCTGTCATCTGCCACGGCAAAAGACGTTGCTCGTTTTATCCTTCAGAACCTGGTATTACGGCATGGAGCACCTCGAGAATTACTGAGCGACCGCGGTCGCGTTTTCCTCTCTGACGCCATTACAGCGTTGCTAAAGGAGTGTCGCATCATTCACCGCACTACCACGGCATACCATCCCCAAACTAATGGCATGACAGAGCGTTTTAATCGCACCCTTGGCGACATGTTGGCCATGTATGTTTCCTCTGACCACTCGAATTGGGATCGGATTCTGCCTTTCGTAACGTACGCATATAATACTGCAACGCAAAGCACCACTGGATTTTCACCTTTCTTTCTTCTTTACGGACACGAACCTTCCTGCACAATGGACACAATTCTACCCTACCGGCCGGATGCTTCGGAGTCGACGACTGTTTCACGAGCGGCTGCATACGCGGAAGAATGTCGCCAGCTCGCTCGCTCGTTCACATCCCAGGACCAGTGGCGCCAAAAGCATCGCCACGACACGTCCACTACAGCTACGTCCTTTACTCCCGGCTCGCTGGTCTGGTTGTGGGTGCCGTCTACTCCACCGGGCCTTTCCTCCAAACTGCATTCCAAGTACCATGGTCCCTATCGGGTACTGCGACAAACATCCGCAGTCAACTACCTCATCGAGCCGAAGGACGCGTCTTCCGACCAGCGTCGTCGCGGCCAGGAAATTGTCCACGTCTCCCGCCTAAAGCAGTGCCACGACCCCCCTGTCTTCTCCTGCCCCTAGGTCGCCAGGATGGCTCCTCTTTTGGTGGGGAGTGATTGTACTGAAGGGACTGGGCCATGGTGCTGGTGAAGGAAGAAGAAGACAAGCAACGCTTGCTCGCCCGCTTCGCCATAGCTCCCTTTTGACTTGTTTCAGTCTGCCGTTCTAACGCCAGATCGAGTGTTGCAAGGAAAACATCCCCATTGCAAAATAAACAATGCAACCACATGAATGGCTGCACGAATGAGCATTTTGAGCCCGCCAACGCTAATCAGGGTTAACAATAGTGTTTCATTCAGATATGCCAGCATTTAAATGTGTTTCTATGCCACTTCTTAAATCCAGCACAATGTGTGCAGGACGTTGCTTATCAGAATTGAGCTTCTATTATAAGGAATATGCCATAAATGGAACTGCTTATTTATTTGAGAGGTCACGGAATGGATGGTTGGCTGTTGCGAACCCACCGGCAAAATTTTGGTAGCCCTAATAAGGGCTGTTCTTTTGTTAATAAGAAGCGTTTATGCTTCGTCGAGTAGCTCAATGCCAGACAGCTCGCAGTCGGAGTCGCTTTCTTCAGTGTCATCTTCACCCAGCTGGATGATGATGGGTTGAATGTGCTCACTCCCAGACGTGTCAAGTCTGAACTTTGCCTCCAAGTCCATCACATGCTGAATGCTCTTCCTCCAGTCTTCCGCCGTTACCTGCTTGATTTTCTCCTTCAAGATGACGTCAACCGTGGACAGCTTGAAGTCTGTTGTCCGCAGCGATGCCATTTTTGACCTTGGCCCACACAAGCTCAATGGGATTAAATTCGCAGTGGTACGGCGGGAGCATGAGTACAATGCAACCGGCCTTTACAGCTGTGTTGTCTACGATGTAGCTCAGAAAGCGTGACTTTACAGATGCCACCAGCTCAAGCAGCTGCTTGTTTATCATCCTTTCACCGTAGGTGATGTTCTTGCTTGTGAGCCACTCCTGTATCTTTTCCTTCTTCCAGGCTGTCGTCGGCAATTTCTCTTCTCGCTGGCTATGGTAAGGTGCATTGTCTAAAACAATGACGCTACCAGCTGGCAACTTCTGCAGAACGTCATTGAACCAGCCCTCAAAGCGAGTGCCGTCCATTTCCTCGTGGTAGTCGCCTGTCTTTTGGCCTCGGAATATATCCAAGCAGCCGTCGACGAAACCATCCTCGCTGCCGATGTGCGTCACGATCAGGCGCTGACCTTTCCCAGAAGGTTGTTTTAGACCCGTCGTCAGGCCATTTGCTCGAGCGAACAGGCGTCCGCGCTTCTGCACCACGGTGTCTGTCCACACGATCGACCGAGTGTGTCCAGCCGTCACCCATGTCTCGTCCAGGTAGAAGATCTTTCGGCCTTCCGCCCGGTAGCGCTCCACGTCACGGAGGTAGCGATTCCGCCGATCGGTGATGTCATCCCGGTCGATAAGCAGCGAGTTGCGGCTTCTCTTTTCCTGCTTGCAGCCGATCTCAGCAAGCAGGCGACGCACAGTACACCGCCTTAGTGATGGTAGTTCCATACGCTCCGAGAACTCGGTAGTTACCTTCTCGACCGTCGGTATCTCGTTGCAGCGAAAGAAATCGTGCACACATGATCTCAGCGCGCACAACGTGAAGCTGTCAAACTTCGCGCTGCGTCTCCTCTTCTCCGCATTGCGTGGGCGATTTCGCGAGGGCGTCGTCAGTTTGCCACCCGAAAAATGCGAAGCTTTAACTTCCTCCCTCACTCTGAACACAGTCCTTTCGCTTACACCAAGCATGTCGGCGACAAACTTGCTCGTGTCCTCCACGCTGCATTCAGGCTGCCTGTTGCGCCAAAACGTGTAGCAGTGGAAGATCATGTTGCGTGAATCGCTGTTCAGGATGTGGCCGCTCTTGTTCTTGCCGAGGCTCCTTGGTGGTGTGGTCATCGAGGCGACACAAGGATCGTTCGGCAACAAAGGATCGCGTTCCGATGTCACCTCGCTGGGCTCCATGGCGGAAAACTGGCACGGAATGCCGCGCGCGATCGTGCCCGAACTCACGAGATCGCAGGTTCGCAACCGCGAAAAAAAAGAAAGAAATATTAATTAAAAATAAGCCCAACGCATTAAAAAAATAAGGTTGTGCAAACACACAAAAAGTATATATGAATCTTATGCGACTGCTACGCCCGGTGCCGTCGATCTTGCTCCGTAGCAGACGACGCACAGCGTTGTAGAAGGCACGGAGTTATTTTTCTCTCGCGATCCGGCATGTGCGGTAGCATTTCCATCATGACAGTTTTACCAAACCACTCGTCAAGATACACAAATCTTATTTATACCGACAAATACGTGTTTTAGAAGCAGTCACAATTTTTTGAGTGGGACTATTTCTTTAGTCGCGGAGGAATTGGCTGCTGCGCTTCGGTCAACTGGGCGGGGCCTCCTCCTGTCTTCTAAAGTTGTACCCGACTATAGTTACATTGTTTTTCACTTTACGTCAATAAAGCATAGACCACAGAGTTAGCTGGTAGATAGTTCAGTGTATTGATACTCTCTCATTAAAGAAACACACTACTTCGCACATAGTGCTTAAATGTCTGCTTGCTCTTATGGCATTTGCTGGTTATTGCAGTGTTGCTCATCAAGTGCATTTGATTTCAACATGACCACACAGAACATTCTGATTGACACTAGTGTAATTTTAATAGTGATAATCAACCAGCCAAGGCTTAATTCTACAGCTCTCAAGAATTATTTCTAATACTTTGGGTTCCTTTCCATGTGTTCTGTTTCATCCTGTGTTTCATCAACACAGTGGGCAGTCCTTTAAAATTATTCATTCTACTTGGCGCTGTTCAGGTAGAAAATGTTAACCAGCAAGTCCAAATTATAATGCTATCGGTAAGACTTCTATTACTGGGTGGATGAATTCAAAGTGCTATACGTAATTGTAAAAGTATTTTTGACAAAAATACCGGTGTCTAGAACAAGCACCATATGCACTGCAACTCTTATAGTGTTAAGTTGGGTAGGCAAGTACCTATGCTAAGTATACTTGTGCATATACTTTCTACATATTAGCTAGTATTTTAGCTACATGAAAGAGCGTATGTTGTGACTGCTGAAGTCAAATTTATGATTGATGTGCCTGCCTGTTTTTGTTGTGCACTTACTGCTGTGGTGTCTTAGCATTGTAGCCATGTGACAACTGAAGTATTGCAACAATGTGTAAGCTAGCTTGCACCTACTATTGCTACAGTATGCCAACAGATACCTATCACCATATTTGTGCATTTTCTGAGAACCAGCTGTGTTGGCTATGTGCAATTTGTAGTATCCTGATGAGTTTGCCGGTCAGTTCACGTAACTTTTGATGACATAATTTACAGAGAGGGAAGGGAAACAGTACAACATGAATGCTGTTAAAAGGGGACTTTTTATTTTGATGGAAGGATTCAAAATAACAATAAAACTGGATGTGTGCTTATATCTTGCGCAAGTCCTATCAGAGGCAAGGCAGAAGTTGTAATACAAAGGCATAAAATCATGATAAACAGTATTTGCATTAAAAAAGGTGGATAAGCACAGACTAATTTTGTTCGCTTGTCATCAAGAAAGGTTGCTTTTTTATGCATTGATAACGGGGCTGGCTTACACGTATCATTTATGTGGCATGCCTCACTGATTTCTCTTGGCACTCTTTCCCCGTTTGTGAAAACAGATGAACAATCTTAATCCCACTTGAAGCCCTATCATGACAATGCACGGCCATGTTGAGCGAGCATACTGGCCTTTCGAGTGAAATGTGATGATTTATTTGGCACGTATTTAGATAACAGCCAGTCTGTCCTGTATACATTTGACCACCTGTGAAAGGAATATAGCACACTGCCAAGCACACTAGACAAATTTGGTGGTATCCTTGAACAAGCAAACCTCGCTTGCCTGCTCCCCTTTCTCAATTCACTTGTGGACTGTTGTGCATAGCAGCCCACAGGTGAAGTGAGAAAGGCACCCAGGCAAGCGAGGCTTGCTTAGTTAGAGATACCACCAAATTTGTCTTATGTCCGTCAGTGCTAGTGTGGTCTATTCCTTTGATCATCTGTATATTTGGTCGAATGTACATGGGGCAGACTGGCCGGCTGGTGCCTCAACATGCATCCAGGAGAACACGTTAATCATCACATTTCACTCGAAAGGCCAGTATGCTCGCTCGACATGGCCGTGCATTGTCATGATAGGGCTTGAGGCCGGATTAAGATTGTTCATCGGTTTTCACAAACGGGGAAAGAGTGCCAAGAGAAATCAGTGAGGCATACCACACAAACGAGACATGTGAGCCAACCCCGTTATCAATGCATGAAAAAGCACCCTTTCTTGATGACAAGGGAACGAAATTAGTCTGTGCTTATCCACCTTTTTTAATGCAAATACTGTTTATCGTGATTTTATGCCTTTGTATTACAACTTCCGGCCTCCCTCTGATAGGACTTGCGCAAGATATAAGCACACATCCAGTTTTATTGTTATTTTGAATCCTTCCATCAAAATAAAAAGTCCCTTTTTAACAGCATTCATGTTGTACTGTTTCCCTTCCCTCTCTGTAAATTATGTCATCAAAAGTTACGTGAACTGACCGGCAAACTCATAAGGATACTACAAATTGCACATAGCCAACACAGCTGGTTCTCAGAAAATGCACAAATATGGTGATAGGTATCTGTTGGCATACTGTAGCAATAGTAGGTGCAAGCTAGCTTACACATTGTTGCAATACTTCAGTTGTCACATGGCTACAATGCTAAGACACCATAGCAGTAAGTGCACAACAAAAACAGGCAGGCACATCAATCATAAATTTGACTTCAGCAGTCACAACATACGCTCTTTCATGTAGCTAAAATACTAGCTAATATGTAGAAAGTATATGTGCAAGTATAGTTGGCATAGATACTTGCCTACCCAACTTAACACAATAAGAGTTGCAGTGCATATGGCGCTTGCTCTAGACACCGGCATTCTTGTCAAAAATACTTTTACAATTACATATAGCACTTTGTATTCATCCACCCAGTAATAGAAGTCTTACCGATAGCATTATAATTTGGACTTGCTGGTTAACATTTTCTACCTGAACAGCGCCAAGTAGAATGAATAATTTTAAAGGACTGCCCACTGTGCTGATGAAACACAGGATGAAACAGAACACATGGAAAGGAACCCAAAGTATTAGAAATAATTCTTGAGAGCTGTAGAATTAAGCCTTAGCTGGTTGATTATCACTATTAAAATTACACTAGTGTCAATCAGAATGTTCTGTGTGGTCATGTTGAAATCAAATGCATTTGATGAGCAACACTGCAATAACCAGCAAATGCCATAAGAGCAAGCAGACATTTAAGCACTATGTGCGAAGTAGTGTGTTTCTTTAATGAGACAGTATCAATACTCTGAACTATTTACCAGCTAACTCTGCGGTCTATGCTGTATTGACGTAAAGTGAAAAACAATGTAACTGGACAGACTCGCAACTGCTACAATGCCTACTTGCATGCATCGGAATAGCTTGCCATGAATATAAAATAAAATAGCAAGCTTACTAGAAAACACCTCACTGGTGTAGTAGCTATGCACAGTGAATACTGGCCTTCATGTATCATTTCAAGAAGTTCCAAGCTCGTCGAATGTATATTTGCCAGTGGCATTTATTCTGGGAACAAGACAAATAATTGTAAATGTTAAACAATGCTAAGCACGCCGTGTGCTTAGACCTGTGACAAATTTGGCCCACTACACTTTGAATTCTTACATATGCAGATACTGCACGAGCGTGTAGCATAAACAGATGAAAATCGGAAATAAAAGCTACAGCATGAAAAACAGTTTCAGAACAATGAAGCCAAAATAAAAAGTAATGAACACACCGTGTACTTAGCAAAAATGTAATGTTAATCGCAGCCAAGTGATTGTTGAAAGAAAAAATACTCATCACAACATGTTGGGTCTAGTTTTCTTATAGAGCATGATAATGTGCGCAAAACAGCTATGAACACAAATAAGCAGCAAGTTGCATAAATATTTAGTCAATTTAGTAAGCTGTGTTGAGTAATATGTCGACTAACTTATCGACGAATGATACCGAGATCCTATTTGGAACACGTACACTTCATACATACCTGACTCGACCATCCAGATTACACGTTGCACAATGGCAGCCATAGCCAAGGAGTCCCCTCCGTTATGTGGTCACAGCCTCGCCACTATAAAATAAGTTGTGTTAACTTATAGCAGTAGCCCATTAAAGCTGTCACATGGTGAACACATGCGAGGAGCACCTAAAAATAGTCATGAAAACAATGTTTGCACTAGTGCAGGGTGGCAACAGTGCACATGATAATAGGGCCCCTTCATCTCAGTAAAATTTTCAACACACGCAGGAGCAGCACATCACAAACAAATGTTTCTTTACACCAACAATTCATTTCTTTTTTCTTTCATAAGCAACTTTCCTGTCATGTTTAGTTGCGTATAAGTTATGTCAACAAACCTTGTCTTAAAAAGTAAGCTGTACTAGTAGCAAGCTGTGATTTTTTTCTCTTAAACTGCTCGTAAACCGAAAACCTCATAAGCAGATTATTTACGACGTCGAAGCATTTATAAGCGAGGAAACGGGATTGCAGTAAGAATCGGTTAAGCACATGGGTCGCTATTGTCACGTAGTAGTGACGCTGAAGAAAACAGTCGTAAAACTGTGTACGACGAAACTGGTAGTTTATTGGGCGAACCTGTGCCCACAAAATCAAGGTACACTCAAAGCACAACGATAGCGGCGAACACAGTCGGCGATCGTCGAAAATCTGATCAGCGGCGAAACGCGTTGGCTTTTATACCTGAGTCATCGAAGGTTCTAGATTAATTCCTGATGCCCGCGTGTCTTCCAGAAAGTTCTAGACAATTCGCGTCAGTCATGCAATCAGATAACAGAAGCGTCGGTGAAAACAGGCAATGGAAAGAATCATCGATAACGTTCTAGAAACTTCCGATACAGGCGCGTCCTGCGCCGAGCGATAACGTTTAACATTTGTTAGTCGGTGGAAAGTGGCCACCGGTGAAAGACAAACATGTATACGTGTCAATACCCTCCCCTTAAAAAGCATCGTCCCGATGCTACAAACAAATGTGAAAGCGTAAACAAAACCACGCGTAATAAAGAGAAAAAAAAATAAAGTAACAAAGTACCTAAGTTCGTCAGCGGGCGTAGAAAGGCTTAAGACGCACCACATGGATGACTTCGGGTCGTGCGCGGCGCCGTTGTGATTGCGAAATGCCGTCTGGCACGACCTCATAGTCCAGTGCGCCAATACGTCGGATGATCTTATATGGTCCGAAATAGCGACGTAAGAGTTTCTCGCTAAGTCCTCGTCGGCGTATCGGAGTCCAGACCCAAACACGGTCTCCGGGCTGGTACTCGACGTAGCGTCGTCGAAGATTGTAGTGTCGGCTGTCGGTTCTCTGCTGGTTCTTGATGCGCAGGCGGGCGAGCTGTCGACCTTCTTCGGCACGCTGCAAATAGGTGGCAACGTCGAGATTTTCTTCGTCAGCGACGTCCGGTAGCATGGCGTCAAGTGTCGTTGCCGGGTTCCTTCCGTAGACCAGGTTGAACGGCGCCATGTGCGTCGTTTCTTGCACGGCCGTGTTGTATGCGAAGGTCACGTACGGAAGGATGGCATCCCACGTCTTGTGTTCGACGTCGACGTACATTGCCAGCATGTCGGCGATGGTCTTATTTAGGCGCTCGGTGAGGCCATTCGTCTGCGGGTGGTAGGCGGTGGTGCGGCGATGGCTTGTCTGGCTGTATCGCAGGATGGCTTGAGTTAGTTCAGCCGTGAAGGCCGTACCTCTGTCGGTGATGACGACTTCCGGGGCACCGTGACGCAGGAGGATGTTCTCAACGAAGAATCGGGCTACCTCGTCGGCAGTGCCTTTGGGCAAGGCTTTTGTTTCGGCGTAGCGGGTGAGGTAGTCCGTAGCTACGATGATCCATTTATTCCCGGACGTCGACGTCGGAAAAGGCCCCAGTAAGTCCATCCCGATCTGCTGGAACGGTCGGCGAGGTGGCTCGATCGGTTGTAGAAGCCCGGCTGGCCTTGTCGGCGGTGTTTTGCGTCGCTGACAGTCTCGGCATGTCCTTACGTAATGGGCGACGTCAGCAGAGAGGCGAGGCCAGTAGTATTTCTCTTGTATCCTCGCGAGAGTGCGGGAAAAACCGAGATGTCCAGCCGTTGGGTCGTCATGGAGAGCTTGCAGAACCTCTGGACGCAATGCTGAGGGTACCACGAGGAGGTAGTTGGCTCGAAGAGGCGAGAAGTTCTTCTTTAGGAGAATGTCGTTTTGCAAGAAAAACGACGCCAATCCTCGCCTGAACGCCTTCGGCACAATGACGGTCTTGCCTTCCAGGTAGTCTACAAGGCTCCTTAGTTCCGGGTCGGCTCGCTGTTGTTCGGCGAATTCGTCGGCACTGATGGGTCCCAAGAAAGTGTCGTCATCCTGGTCGTCTTGTGGCGGCGGTTCGACGGGGGCGCGAGACAAACAATCGGCGTCAGCGTGCTTTCGCCCGGATTTGTAAACGACGGTGATGTCGAATGCTTGAAGTCTCAGGCTCCATCGTGCGAGGCGACCTGAAGGATCCTTCAAGTTAGCTAGCCAACACAAGGCGTGGTGGTCGCTTACAACTTTAAAGGGCCTGCCATAGAGGTAGGGGCGAAACTTAGATGTTGCCCAGATGATGGCGAGGCACTCTTTTTCGGTTGTGGAATAATTTGCTTCCGCCTTCGATAGCGACCGGCTAGCGTAACTTACAACCCTTTCTAGTCCGTCAGTCCTCTGCACAAGCACGGCGCCGAGTCCTACGCTGCTTGCGTCGGTGTGGACTTCGGTATCGGCATTTTCGTCGAAGTGCGCAAGTATTGGCGGCGATTGCAGGCGTCGCTTCAGTTCTTCAAATGCTTCGACTTGCGGCGTCTCCCACTTGAACTCGACGTCGGCCTTCGTGAGATACGTCAGTGGCTCAGCGATCCGTGAAAAATTCTTGACGAAGCGCCTGTAATAGGCGCACAGTCCAAGAAATCTACGCACTGCCTTCTTGTCAGCGGGCGCAGGAAAGTTGGAGATGGCCGCAGTTTTCTGAGGGTCGGGGCGCACTCCAGACTTGTTGATGACGTGGCCCAAAAACAAGAGCTCCTCGTATGCGAAGCGGCACTTTTCTGGCTTCAACGTGAGTCCGGAGGTCTTGATTGCTTGAAGAACTGTTTCAAGGCGCCGGAGGTGTTCCTCGAAGCTTGAGGCAAACACAACGACGTCGTCCAAATAGACGAGGCAAGTCTGCCACTTCAAGCCTGCCAGTACTGTATCCATGACACGTTGGAAAGTGGCAGGCGCCGAGCAAAGACCAAACGGCATGACCTTGAACTCGAACAGTCCGTCTGGTGTTATAAACGCAGTCTTCTCCCGGTCCCTCTCGTCGACTTCGATTTGCCAGTAGCCGGTTTTGAGGTCCATCGACGAAAAATACTTTGCGTTGTAGAGTCGATCCAAGGCGTCGTCAATCCGTGGGAGGGGGTATACGTCCTTCTTCGTGATTTTGTTGAGGCGACGATAATCGACGCAGAAACGTAGGGTTCCATCCTTCTTCTTCACTAACACCACGGGGGACGCCCACGGACTCTTGGACGGCTGGATGATGTCGTCGCGTAGCATTTCGTCGACTTGTTGCCTTATGGCGTCGCGTTCGCGCGCCGAAACTCGGTACGGGCTCTGACGGAGTGGCCGGACATTTTCGTCGGTTATGATGCGGTGCTTGGCGACAGGGGTTTGTCGAACTTTTGACGACGACGAGAAGCAGTCCTCGTATTGCAGGAGCAGAGCCTTTAGTTGTTCTTTCTTGTGCCTGGGAAGGTTCTGATTGACGTCGAAAGTTGGTTCAGGTACTATTGTCGTCGTTGCAGGTGCACTGGAATCCGTGAAGGCGAACGCACTGCTGGCTTGTACTATTTCGTCGATGTAGGCGACCGTGGTGCCTTTGTTAATGTGCTTGTATTCGGGGCTGAAGTTCGTGAGCATCACCCTTGCTTTCCCTGCACGTAGCTCAGCTATGCCTCTAGCGACGCAAATTTCACGGTCGAGCAGTAAGTGATGATCTCCCTCGATGACGCCCTCCATGTCTGCAGGCACTACGGTACCGACGGAAATCATTACGCTGGAGCGAGGCGGAACGGTGACTTGTTCTTCAAGCACATTCAAGGCATGGTAACTTATGCTTGTATCCGGTGGTATCGCGTTGTGCGTTGAAAGCGTTATCAACCTGGACCTTAAGTCGATGACTGCACCGTGTTGATTTAGAAAGTCCATGCCTAGGATGACATCCCTGGAGCAGTGCTGCAGGATTACGAAGCTCGCCGGGTAAGTGCGGTTGTTTACCGTGACTCGCGCTGTGCAGATTCCAGTCGGCGTTATTAGGTGGCCTCCCGCTGTCCGGACATCGGGTCCTTGCCAGGCTGTTTTCACCTTCTTCAACTTGGCGGCGAACGGGCCACTGAAGACGGAATAGTCGGCTCCAGTGTCGACGAGAGCGGTGACGTTATGGCCATCGATGAGCACGTCTAGATCGGTAGACCGGCGTCTGGCGTTGCGGTTAATTCGTGGCGTCGGATCACGGCTGCGTCTGCTTGCTCTGCTGCTGCTACGTCGCGTCGGAAGGTCTTCTTTCGGCGGCGAAGTGTTGTCAAGGCTGTTGCTAGGCGGCGTGCTGATATCTCGTCGTGATGAATCGTGAATCGTCGTCGTCGGCGGCGTCGGAGGATCTTCGGCATTGCGTCGTACAGCAACCGCACCTCCATCGGTTGCTGCCTTTAGTTTCCCGGGTAAGGGCTGGGAGATCGGCCCCGGGTGGGACCGTTGTACTGACGGCGATGCGGCGAGATGTAGCGGCCTGGTGACGGCGAGCGTGAGGATCGTCGTGGTTGCCACTGGGCTCCGGCGAGGTAGTCGGCGATGTCGCGCGGTCGTTCACCTCGATCGGGACGCGGCGCGTTGACGGGGAACCCTCGTAGGCCCATCTCGCGGTATGGGCATCGACGGTAGACATGGCCGGCTTCGCCGCAGTGATAGCAGAGCGGGCGGTGGTCGGGGGCGCGCCAAATGTCCGTCTTCCTCTGGTAGCTGCGCTGGGCGACGGAACTGCGGCGTTACGGGGCCCTGGCGCGAGCGCGGAGGGAGGCCTTGACATCGGGCGACGGCAGCGTAGGTCAGCGCTTCCGGCTGGGGTTGCGGCGATTGTGGCTGCACATCGGGAACTCCAAGTGAGCGCTGAACTTCGTCTTTGACGACGTCGGCGATAGATGCCACGTGAGGCTGCGACCTGGGAAAGAGCTTATGCAGCTCTTCGCGAACGACCGCTCTGATGGTCTCGCGCAGGTCGTCGGCGCCTAGCGCTTGAGCGTCGGCGTAGTTGGTCAGGGCACGGCGGTTGTATTGCCTGACGCGCATTTCAAGCGTCTTCTCGATCGTTGTAGCCTCGGAAAGAAATTCGGCGACAGTCTTGGGCGGGTTGCGCATCAATCCGGCGAATAGTTGGTCTTTGACACCCCGCATCAAGAACCGAACTTTCTTTTCTTCAGACATGTTGGGGTCGGCGTGGCGGAAGAGGCGAGTCATCTCCTCCGTGAAGATCGCGATGTTCTCGTTCGGCAATTGTACTCTGGTTTCTAAGAGAACTTCTGCCCTCTCTTTTCGTACGACACTCGTGAAGGTCCTCACGAAGTTTTCACGAAAGAGGTCCCACGTAGCCAGGGTGGTCTCTCTGTTCTCAAACCAGGTTCGAGCAGCGTCATCCAACGAAAAATAGACATGGCGTAGCTTGTCGTCGTCGCTCCATTTGTTGAACGTCGCGGTCCGCTCGTATGTCTCCAGCCAGGTTTCAGGGTCTTCAGCCGATGATCCACGGAAGGTCGGGGGCTCCCGAGGTTGTTGCAGCAGGATGGGGGACGCTGGGGCTGCCATTGAGGTCGTTGACTTGGCCTTGATCGCTGTGGTCTTCTCGGGAAGAAGTCCGTACTCCGGCAGAAGTCCTTGCTGCCTACGGCTAGCTCGCTGGTCCTTGGTGACGTTGGCGTTGTCCTCCGGTTTCGGGCTTGGATCGCGGCTTTGCGGGTGCGTTCGCTGCATGAACGCACTAGCACCTCCACCAGATGTCACGTAGTAGTGACGCTGAAGAAAACAGTCGTGTAACTGTGTACGACGAAACTGGTAGTTTATTGGGCGAACCTGTGCCCACAAAATCAAGGTACACTCAAAGCACAACGATAGCGGCGAACACAGTCGGCGATCGTCGAAAATCTGATCAGCGGCGAAACGCGTTGGCTTTTATACCTGAGTCATCGAAGGTTCTAGATTAATTCCTGATGCCCGCGTGTCTTCCAGAAAGTTCTAGACAATTCGCGTCAGTCATGCAATCAGATAACAGAAGCGTCGGTGAAAACAGGCAATGGAAAGAATCATCGATAACGTTCTAGAAACTTCCGATACAGGCGCGTCCTGCGCCGAGCGATAACGTTTAACATTTGTTAGCCGGTGGAAAGTGGCCACCGGTGAAAGACAAACATGTATACGTGTCACTATTATGCAACTTCAGCAGAAAAGCACAGGTGCACATGATGATCATGATTATTTCCGAACGTAATATTTCTCATCGGAAGAAGACGCTTATCAAGATTTTCAATTTCGCATTGAGGCAATAAACTCGCATAACTAAATCCTGCGAACCGGCGCTCAGCAAGCATCAGCACAGGTATTACTGTTGTCGTGGGAGTACCATTTCCTACGTTCACGCATTCTGTGCACACATGGGGAGCACGCACAATACGCGTGTAGTTAGCAAGCACGATTACTTACCTTTCAAACGGTACGACGCGGTCTAAAAGCGCTCTCCAAGTTCCCGGTGCTGCATCGACGATGTTAGTCCCAGCCAGCGCCTCCTCTATTTTTCTAAAAATAAAGGAGACGCTGTCGCAGCATACATGCCGCTGCGTAGCGGACGAGCTCAGGCACGCTAATAATTCGCATGCTTTCTTTGCGCCATGCACCCAACTTTCCGCAACCATGACACAAAGGCAACGCACTACCCGGCACGCAAATCGTTGGTCCACATTTGCCTGGCGCGCCACGCATAAGGCGAGTTTGCAGCAAGACACAAGCTATCTTCTCGCACTATTATTGAAGCTAACTACGCCACATTTCATTACCGCAAACACAAAAACACACGATCAAACGCTCGCACATCCAACAAGCACGTTGTAGACGGAGGAATGACAACGGCGCCACCTGCACACTAGTGAGGCTGTGGTGGCCTCCGTGATACATGATTAACTAGCCGTGTTGCGCCCAACTATGTTGCGAGACAAAACGGTTAATTCTGTAATGTATTTTCGAGGTCCTTAAACGTGCATTCAATGCACTGTACGAGCGTTTTTACTTTCTGCCTAAAAGCGGCCGTCACGTCCTCGAGCCCAGCGGTAGGGTGGCTAGCGTCGCAACGCCGTAGCCACGGGACTACGTTAAAGCCCTGTAATTAAACCATTCAAAATTCTGCATCTTTATATTAAAAGGTCTGTGTGCATTGCCTGCACCTGTAATACCATCTAATACGTTTAGCTTTGTCTTACAAGCAATTGGTTAACTTGGCAGAAAACTGATTTGCATTCCGGCACGATTGGGGGGTCGCATTTCGTGACTATATAAGATCGTACGCAGGTACACAAAACATGTAAAAAAAAAGAAGAACGTGAACCATGTCGTTATATGCGAATGTGTGCGAGTTGGTTCTGTCACTGCTCTATGAATTGTTGTGTCAATGAATCAGTTCGATTACGTGTGTGTAAAAAATGTCTATGTATGCTTGTTAATGTGACCATGTGTACTATATAAACCGGACAGTGTGTGACAGTGTGTTGTTGATTGTCAAGTGCTCTATGAGTTGAATGCGTATCTGTACATTTGAATACTGCTCTAGGTGAATGGACCAGTGTAAGCTCTATTAATTAAGCGTTATATTATAATGTCTGAAAATTAATAGAATGTTAAATAAGAAATGTGTGTCCTAATATTATAATACGTTCACACATGTTTCGCGTGTGGGAAAAATCTTTTTGTACATACAATTTTTTAAAATCTTTTATTGCCTGTAGCCTCATTGCTCAGTGCGTGCGAATCTCGAAGCCTTGTATTGGCGCCCCTAGTAGCTTCAATCCTAGTTGTTAAGCCTATAGTCGTGTTGCTGTCTTCACTTGCCTGGAGTCGGCCATGTTGGTTTTGGAAAGGGAGTAACAGTTGCTCCCAGCCATGAGGGAGGAAAGTTCCTCCATTTAAAGACGAACATAGGGTACATCGCTGTTCCTCCTTTAAAGGAGCAAGGGTCACTCCTTTTTTTTTAGAGTGTAGGGTGGTGGACGGGCCGCGCTTTACTGCGGCCGCACGCTCCCGCCGGGCCGGAAGGCTCCAGGGAGAGGGTGGTTGCTGGGGAGGGGTGCGTTCTGGACGCGAGCGCCTGCGCACATGGCTGTATCTTCAACGTCATCTGCGGCGGGGGCAGAGTCTGCCCTCCCTCTGTTTTCGCGGCTAAGATCGCGCTGATGCGAGCGCCGGCACGACGCTCAATTCGCTCACTGCTGTTGCCGCGCTGACTCACTTAAGCATTTTGACAGCGAGTTTCCATGGTCATCGAATGAGATGTTTGCTTGTACGCGCATGCCACCTTGCTTGGTAATTTAGTTAGTGTGCCTATGCTTACAAGTTTATACGACCGATAAAACTGCTATCTGTACTTTGTATGGCTGTTCACTAATTTGCTATATCAATCGATGTTTCGCCTATCTTTTTAAGTAAAGTGAATCTTGAAGGTCAATAAAAAAGTCACAGTTTCGCCTTTCGGGCGAAGCAATCAATGCGATAGCAACACAGCAGTGTCATACGAAGTAAGGTGAGCGGCTTTCGTAGCAATGTGAATTGTAGTAAACATGAGCTGATTAAGTAAGCAGGTGGGCTGCGGCGTAAGTAGACCGACATGAAGAGAGACTCGATGACCACGAGAAGGCGCGTGTGAAACGGTGGTGTTGATGAGAAGCGCTTACCGTGGGCAGCGCGTGCGAAGGGACACACCTGTAGCGCTGCACTGCCGATCCGGGCAGCATTGCATGTGTAGCGTGCGTTGGAAAATGTGGCCCGACTATTACTAACTGAATGAACAAGCATGGTGTGAGCGCGCACAAACAAACATGCATAGATCACACTGATGACTGCAGACAACGACTGTCAAAACGCTGGCAGCAAGCGCATACGCCGCAGCGGGCGAAGGTACATGTGGTCTATCGCTTCAACGGAAACTGAGCGGCGAATGCACGGCGCATAACGGTCAGAGCCGTGTGGAGATAAGAGACGGTGCGGGCGAGCGACGAGCGCGGTTGTTGGCAGAGTAGAAGTGCGCCCCCCCCCCCCCGCTCCCTCCGGCGCTGGCTTTCCGCTTCCTTGCTTGCGCGTGGGAGATTGAGTGCGTTCGCTCTCCGTGATAGCACGCGTCCCCGCACGCTTCCGCTCGGGCATACGGCGCGCGGCGAAGATTTTATCTATACGGAACCTCACGGCGACGGCGACGCCGACGGCAGAAATCCGGTTGAAGAGTCCATATAATTGCTATCGCAATAAAAAGCACCGCATATAAGCTCAATCACAGTTTTATCAATGCGCAGTCACAGACTCTGCAGGATGACTAATCCTTGTCTGCGCAGAGCCCCGGCCTGCGTCGTAAACCACCAAAATAATTACGTCGATTGCCAGGTTGATGTGGTCCACGAAATTCCCTTGTCGTGCGGTAGAAAGAAAATAAGTGGATCAAACTGAACAATGCTTGAATGATAGGTTATGACAGCGCAACAATAACGCCAGGAATGGCAGAGTGGGTCAGCTGACAATTCATTGGCGAGATTGCGTTCACAAGTGTAAACGTTATCTTCGTGCCTGCTCTGTTGTCGCCAGAAGCCCCGATAAGTGCGTTAGGTTTCAGCCAGGAGAATCCCCGAAGCAGGCGATAGGTGTGTAATCGCGGCTTCGGTTTCACTCTCATCAAAAGAGTTGAGGTACCTGAATGCGACGGCGCATTGATAAAACTGTGATATAGCTTTCAGCTTATATACGGTGCTTTTTCCGAATAAACTATGTTGGAAGTGGAGGCCGTGTGTGTATGTGTGTATTCTCCAACTTTGTTCATCGTCGTCTTCGCTCTCCAGAATATGCTCATTACATTCTCACCTCGCAAATCTTGCTTCGATGAAATTTCATTTGCTCTTAATGCCAGCTTGGCCATCCTGGAGGCGTTTCAGTAAGCCATATGTATCACAAGCGCTAGAATTTAGCTCGACATCTCCGGAAACTAATAACAGCAGGATGTAATACAGTATTCTCGAAAGAAATAAATGGTTACTTTTGCATGCCTATGGACACACCCTTCGTGGTAATGAGCACTCGCACGTGCCAAAATGGGTGGAGCGGGCAAAGCTTATTGGCGTTTAGGTGTCAAGAATAGGTAGCCGTGACTAACCTGCACAAGTAGCTGCTGAGCACGAGGTAGCGGGATCGAATCACGGCCGCGGCGGCCACATTTCGATGGAGGCGAAGTGCAAGAACGCCCGTGAGCTTGCGTTGTAGTGCACGTTAAAGAACCCCAGGTGGTCAAAATTAATACGGAACTCTGCACTACGGCGTGCCTCATAATCAGAACTGGTTTTGGCACGTAAAACCCCAGAAAGAAGACGACAAGTAGCTCGAAATCCCACTGTCACAAAGTGCTCCTGCTCCCTTATGTAGTCTTGTTTGTCGTCACGTGGCCCCCACTTACAAAGCGCATCAGAACCACGTGGCTGACGTTTCTTGAACGATACTGGCGGTCCTTCGAAGTCTCTGGTTACTGACGATGGCCAGTTGATACTAGATGCACCAGATAGACTAGCCGAGTGACAGTGTCACTGCTTAATCTCTACCGAGGGTGAAGGGAAGGAACGTTGACAAAACCAAGGTGAACACCTGCACAAGTAGCAAGAGCGTCAGCCCCATATCGGCAGCCGTGCCGGCTCCAAATGGGTACTGCCTTTAGGTCAGCGCATTTCTTAATATAAATCGCAATGAACCAACTACCCCCCTTTATTTCTCCGTTGACAATAAAAAGGTGACTTTGTGACTCAGGATATTGCTACTGTCTGGTTCACCACTGTCACTGCATGACAAGCTCAAAATTTGATATGGCATCCAGTTTCAAAGAGCATTGCATGCTTGTATGAAATAGTGTAAAGAAGCATCATTTTATTGGCAGATGGACTTGGTGCAAACTTTATATTCCACTTTGTTTAGAAATGAGAAAATATTTAGTATTGGAAGCCATTTTTCTCGAACGTTCTCTTTAGATTCAATTCAGAAATTTCACTGTTCGAACAGCGCTAGATGAATGTATTCAGCTGGGGTTTCTTCGCGGCCACCTTGAGATGTACGCACGAATTCCGATATAACAAAGGCACTTTTATGTTTCTATTGAGGCACCAACTATACAGTATGGACTTAAATGCGTGCCTCTGATAGGTATACAATGATCAGTGGCATTATATATGTTTAAGAATTGTATTAAGAAAGTTCAGTGCAGATAGATCTTTGCAGAACGAAGGCGCAAACACACGCATTTTACCACATTTCCGGACTGCATATGCAACAAACCGCCCCTGTTTTGAAGAGAATCGCGTACGCGAAATGTTGAACTATTTCTGAGAAATCTGAACACTGTAACAAAAGAAACTTCGCACCATGTGGCTAAGTGCGGCGCCTCTTTCTCAGGTTCGCCTCCAAATGAACCGCGTGATCCGTTTTCCCCGGTACTTGGACTCGACGCACGAGTACCGCAACTTGGTTCGCCTCTTGCTCGAGCCGGTGACAACGCAGCGAGCGACTATGGGCATGGTTGTTAAGCACCCTTGGCTCTTGCTCTATCCGGATCCGACGAACACGTAAGCTCTCTCACCTACTCTTAGCAGTGGCTCATATACTGTGGCGCCTACGTCGTTCAGAGTTGATTCTTCGTCGGCGCATTAGAATGGGGGCGAAGTAAAGTAAAGGTAATGCACCTGTATTCTTTGTAAACAACTTCAGAGAGCAAGAAAACACACTCGCCAACACGCACGCACACAAACACCCAGGAAAGAACCCTATGTTTTACACTAGCGCTTGTGTAAAACAGAGGCTCTTTTCTTTAGTGTTTGTGTGTGAGAGTGCGTGGGCTTGCCAGTGTTTTCTTGCGCTCTGAAGCTGTTAACAAGATAGATTACCAACTATCCTAGCTACAAGTTGTTCTACCGGTATTCCGCTGCACGTACTACGACGCATGTCGCCACGGTGAAAAATTTCTTAGGACCATGGCTTCCACTAAATGGGGTCGGATATTCAGTGGGACGCCTCGCAATACTGTCATCACTTCGGCAAGGTGATAGTCGGAGGCGATTTAGAAAGATTTGTTTGATCACCTTAGAACAGTTCTCCCGTATTTCCTTCACGCAACCCTGTCACTCTATCTTTTCTCAATGTTAAGGAATACTCCGTCACCAGTATTTTCTTGCCATGGGTCCACAGACCGAACACAGCGAGTACCACGAACGGTTGCCACCTTTCAACTCAGACTAATTTGAGTGGTTTTCTGCTAATACCAGCCCTCGTGCCGGCAAGCCATTAACCAGGCCACATAGCAAACTTTCGTTATATGCTGGAAGGTGTTACGTGCTCTCTTGGGAGCATTCTACCGCAAACTTTTTGCAAATTGGTTCAATTAGAGCCAAGATAGAAACGTTTCAGTGCCGCAACCCCATGATTTCAGGAGGCGAGCGTCACCGCTAACGTAGGCACTCTCTCCACTTGCCCCGTCTACTCTCCGCAATCGAAATTCCTTCTCTGCATTCTCCCATACCGGAGCTGGAGGATCGTGTGACGCATACGTCACGGGCCCCGCCTTCTTTTTCATTCTTTGTTTTTATTTCTCTCGATTTTTTGCTGCGCGGCGCACTTGCGCTGACGTTCGCGCGCGCGAGCTGTTGTGTTTCTCTGATTTCGCGCAGCGCACGATTTTGCGCGCTGTGTACGAGAACACCCGACTAGAGGTATAAGCCAGAGCTGTACGAACGCTCAGGCAGACGCAAGCGCATCACAAAGCGCGATCGCGTGCTGGAACACAGCAGAAAATTATATAATTTCGTTGTCAGCGCGCCTGACGGCACGTCGGGGGAACAAGCAGACGAAACGGAAATACATCTCTCTTGCTGGGGTGCGAAGTAAAACAAGAACATGCAGACATTCGGTTTGTACCTTTTATTATTTCTCTAAACTTTAATTCGTCTACTGAAGCAACAGATTAAACAAACAACTGATGTTGCCTCGAATAATTCTCGATGTGTCACTGAGAGTGACGTCACAGCACTGCGATCTACGTAAGTGCACTTGTGGGATTGGCGGCGACTCTCCGTCTGGCATCGCGGCACCCGCGAGAGGAAAGTTAAACGGCGTTTAGTTTGAAATTTGACCTGTTTCCGCGGCGCGCAGCGGTGTAATACTTAGCAGACACGATCGTTAGCGCACATTGTATGCACTGCGCTTGTCAGCTCAAAAATGGCCCTTTAAATGAAGTTCTTGGGGCCTCCGAAATAATTCCTTATGCAGGTCATTTCGTTGTAGGCGTCGTGCACCGCACAGCTCACAGTAGAACCGAGACAGAGTTATTCCTTCGTTATATAGGGTTGTAGAGGCGCTTGACTGTACCTTGCATTTGGAGCACAAAACACGTGCTCGCTTAACTGGGCGTTGGTTTTGCATCCCTCTACGCCATCGTTGGCAGTGAGGGAGGCGTTATCTGAGTACCATGCTGTGTTAATAATTTGTCCCGCAGGGCTGCACAAATGCTTTGCGCTACGTTTTCTTCCGATTTGTGCGTGTGTGTGTTAAACTGCGCGTGGTGCTCGCTCTCATTTCGTAGTGGCACGAGCACCCACTTGTTTCTTGCGCAGCAACTCCCTCTTAGGGATCGACGTCTGGTTTGTCAGAGAGGTGCGACGAAATTCAAAATAAATCATAAAAAGTCAAAACATGTAGTCATCGATGGTTCTACTAAGTGTCAGGAATAATTAAGAACAATTAAGGTAGGTCACCACCTTCGAGAAAAAAATTTACAATTGTAGTCTAAAAGTTACAATTATATTTTGTGTTTGTAAACCTTATAGGTAGTTTGAAACATTAAAATGATCAAATTGCTAAAAATGTAAACAAGAAATATATATCTATAAATCAAAATGTGCCAAAATGTGTATGTTGCGCCAACAGTCATAACTACAACATGGTAGGTGAGATTCAAACGCGACTTGGCAGGTACGTAATGAGGGCAATAAACTGTGCATCTAACCACCACAGTCACCACATTTCTAAGCTAAGGTGCGTTATCATAAAAAGACTTAAAAAGTTGATATCCGGTAGGTTTGTTATTCACATATTTGGCCCTAGTATAAATAGTTACTGCTCGTTTTTAGTCATTCTACATGAATGCACAGCTCCATATATAAAGAAATAGCACACAAAATTTTATGCGAAAATATTTATTAGAAGGAAAGTTATCACTGTTCGCGTAACAGTAGGATGCAAGAAATCACGTTTTGAGAAAAATGGCATTAAATATTTGAACCGAATGTCAACGTAATAAAAAAAAACATTCAATATGTCTAAAATTCACCAGGCTCCTAGCTTGGGCCCTCCTTGGAAGCTGCACGATCTCCTTTTGAACGAGCTGAAGCACGCATTGTTTTTTCTGGCCCTTTTTTCGTCTCCAGCTGCCTGACGTGCGGTCTTCCTCACATGGCGACAGTCACTGCGTTGACGATTCCTTTTCGTCCTGTACTTTGACATATTTCATGCAGTACTATAACTTTCGCCTTGAAGGGCTTGAAGAATATTTATATGAAAGAATTATGCTGTTATCTTAAGCCGTTCAAAAGTTATGACCATTTTTCCAACCCCTCCTAGACGCATCCGAAACTGAAATTGAAGGTTTCTGAATCCACAGCATCTGCCATCTCGTAATAATTGTATCTATGTATACACATATTACTTAATGCTCATTTGTTTAAGCACGTTCTAAAGGTTTTGGGAGACTTTAGTGGCTATGTTTTCGATTTATTTTTAAAAAATGTCACAGTTTCGCCCTAAGGGCGAAGCAATCAATGCGATAGCAACACAGCAATGCCATACGAAGTAAGGTGAGCGGCTTTGGTAGCAATATGAATTGTACTAAACATGAGCTGATTAAGTAAGCAGGTGTGCTGCGGCGTAAGTAGACCGACATGAAGAGAGACTCGATGACCACGAGAAGGCGCGTGTGAAACGGTGGTGTTGATGAGAAGCGCTTCCCGTGGGCAGCGCGTGCGAAGGGACACACCTGTAGCGCTGCACTGCCGACCCGGGCAGCATTGCATGTGTAGCGTGCGTCGGAAAATGTGGCCCGCCTATTACTAACTGAATGAACAAGCGTGGTGTGAGCGCGCACAAACAAACATGAATAGATCACACTGAATGACTGCAGACAACGACTGTCAAAACGCTGGCAGCAAGCGCATACGCCGCAGCAGCGGGCGAAGGTACGTGCGGTCTATCGCTTCAACGGAAACTGAGCGGCGAATGCACGGCGCATAAAGGTCAGAGCCGTGTGGAGATAAGCGACGGTGCGAGCGAGCGACGAGCGCGGTTGTTGACAGAGTAGAAGTGCGCCCCCCCCCCCACCCCCCCGCTCCCTCCGGCGCTGACTTCCCGCTTCCTTGCTTGCGCGTGGGAGATTGAGTGCGTTCGCTCTCCGTGATAGCGCGCGTCCCCGCACGCTTCCGTTCGGGCATACGGCGCGCGGCGAAGATTTTATCTATAGGGAACCTCACGGCGACGGCGACGCCGACAGCAGAAATCCGGTTGAAGTGTCCATATAATTGCTATCGCGATAAAACAGAAAGTTGGAGCCGATGTTGTTAAACTTGTGACGCAGGCTGCAGTACGAAAACATTTCAGGTATTACGTAGCAAGCCTGATTAAATGCGCAGGAAAGGCTTCATCAGTGAGAAATGATGCTGATGCACTGACCTCTTTATTGGCATAAACATTGTTACTCTTGATGATGCTACAGTGAACGACATAATTCAGTTCCCACTGATGTGTGGTTCCCACCGTGTTGACCACTCAAATAAAGTAGCCATTCCTTTTCTTCCGAAGACAAGTGGAGAGTGGAATCAGCTTCCCCCCTCCATCGCTGCCACTGAGGACCAAGCATTGTTCAAGTCTGCAGTTACTGAATACTTACTGGTGTAGCTGCAAACTAATGTTGTTGTTTTCCTGTGAATTCCTTTTATTGTTTTGTTTTTTATTTACATTGTACCCACCCCCTCTGTAATGCCCTCTGGGTCTTGAGGGTATACTAATAAATAAATAAGTAAATAAATAAATAAATAAAAAATACAGTGGCACTTACAATTACAATTTACAATTACAAGTTCTAGTCAAGTGCGAAAGTTGCTTCATAATTATTCGCAAAAAGCTCGATCAAACATGTTAAAGGTTAAACAACAGAATTTATGAGCTTTGTTTCTTTGAATGCAATAAATACCGCACTTCAATCAAGCATAACCCACAATCTTGCGGGAAAGGAAGCAGATTGTCACCTTTACTTGGGAGTTGTGATGTGAGTTGTGGAGAGTTCGTCGGTGAAGTGACCCGGCGTTGACTGGGGCCACCTGGGTAGGCCTCTTACATGTGACACAGATGTACACGATATTTAATACAATTGCTCTCATTACCGAACTAACGAGCATATCGCACAAGTGTGTTTGTCATGACGTTCCCCAACGGGCCGCGAATTACAAATAGACGAAATCATGGAAATCATTTGCTGCTTCCCAGGCAGAGCGGTACATAAAGAGAGAGAGAGAGAAAAAAAAAGAGAAACGACCCTAATCCTTGACTTAGGTGTCTGCTAGTGACACTGGCACCTCGGCGTTGGTGTACCCAGGTGTAGAGTGGGAAACCGAACTCGGAGGAGCGAGCGAACGGAACTTGCGGGAAACCGCCACGCACAGAGGAGCAGGCGAGGGAGGGCGCGACGCGTAGCCCCCTAGCGGACTGCGCAAGAAGTGCACCCTCCGCCGCTGACGTGAAAGCATGTAACGAGCGCCAGCGCGCAGCTGGCGCGTGAGCGAGCGACGGAGCAGGTCCGCGCCGGGAGAGGAGAAGCGAGAGAGGAGCGAGTTACGTCACTCCTGCGCTGTGTTAAGCAGGCGTTCCCTCTGTGTCAGGTGGTGTGTAGGTCTAGTTAGCTTGTTTTATTTTAATTAATAATGAGCGGGTACCCGTGGTTTAGGTGTAACGTCACTGATGACGTCACTTTTGGTCTTGGAGTTCCACGGAAACCTGTATATCAGAGTGCGCTTGGTATCTAAAGTGTATGATTGTGTGCTTTGGGGTACGGCAATTGGACTTTCTTTAAGGTAGGTCACCACCTTCAAAATCACGTTTTTTGAAAAAACAAACATTTTTTTTTGATTTAGCATACGTAAGCTCCCTGTCTATTCAAGAATATTTATATGAAAGAATTATGCTGTTATCTTAAGCCGTTCAAAAGTTATGACCATTTTTCCAACCCCTCCTAGACGCATCCGAAACTGAAATTGAAGGTTTCTGAATCCACAGCATCTGCCATCTCGTAATAATTGTATCTATGTATACACATATTACTTAATGTTCATTTGTTTAAGTACGTTCTAAAGGTTTTGGGAGACTTTAGTGGCTATGTTTTCGATTTATTTAAAAAATGTCACAGTTTCGCCCTAAGGGCGAATCAATGAATGCGATAGCAACACAGCAATGTCATACGAAGTAAGGTGAGCGGCTTTGGTAGCAATATGAATTGTAGTAAACATGAGCTGATTAAGTAAGCAGGTGTGCTTCGGCATAAGTAGACCGACATGAAGAGAGACTCGATGACCACGAGAAGGCGCGTGCGAAATGGTGGTGTTGATGAGAAGCGCTTCCCGTGGGCAGCGCGTGCGAAGGGACACACCTGTAGCGCTGCACTGCCGACCCGGGCAGCATTGCATGTGTAGCGTGCGTTGGAAAATGTGGCCCGACTATTACTAACTGATTGAACAAGCGTGGTGTGAGCGCGCACAAACAAACATGATTAGATCACACTGAATGACTGCAGACAACGACTGTCAAAACGCTGGCAGCAAGCCCATACGCTGCAGCGGGCGAAGGTACGTGCGGTCTATCGCTTCAACGGAAACTGAGCGGCGAATGCACGGCGCATAAAGGTCAGAGCCGTGTGGAGATAAGAGACGGTGCGGTAGAACGAACGACGAGCGCGGTTGTTGGCAGCGTAGAAGTGCGCCCCCCCCCCCTCCCACTCCCTCCGGCGCTGGCTTCCCGCTTCCTTGCGTGCGCGTGGGAGAGATAAGAGACTGTGCGGACGAGCGACGAGCGCGGTTGTTGGCAGAGTAAAAGTGCGCCCCCCCCCCCCCCGCTCCCTCCGGCGCTACCTTCCTGCTACCTTGCTTGCGCGTGGGAGATGAGTGCGTTCACTTTCCGTGATAGCGCGCGTCCCCGCACGCTTCCGCTGGGGCATACGGCGCGCGGCGAAGATTTTATCAATACGGAACCTCACAGCGACGGCGACGACGACGGCGACGCCGACGGCAGAAATCCGGTTGAAGTGTCCATATAATTGCTATCGCAATAAAAGTCGCGTCGACAAAATTGAATCCACACTAGCCTAATGTAGGTTCCTTACGTAACTGTCGAAACCAGTGATGGATGACCATTACGTCAGAGTTTACCCACCAATCCACCAATTACGGTTGATGAGGATCGGTGGATTAGGGTGGATTAAGGTGGATTAGGTCGTGTTACGTCTGATTAAGGTGGATTAAGGAGGATTAGTGTTGATTCGGCTGCATTAAGGTGGAATAAGGTGGATGGAGGAGAATTAAGGTTGATTACCGAGGACAATGGAGGATTAAGGTGTATTAAAGTGAACAAAGGAGGATTAAGGTAGATTAGGGTGAATTAAGATCAACTAAGGTGGGTGATGGAGGATTAAGGTGTATTAAGGAGCACTATGTGGATTAAGGTAGATTATGGTGGCTAAAGGTGTGTTCGGGTGGATTAATGTCGTTTAAGGTGTTTAAGGTGCATTAATAAGGATTAGGGTACATTGAGGTGGATGAATGGGGATTAGGCTGAATTAGGGTGTCTGTCGTGATGTTTTCATTCCATATATATATATATATATATATATATATATATAATTTCCTCATTTTAGAGGAACACATAACAGCTTCGCCGGTCGCCCTTCTTCACGGAGTGGAAAGGCACTCAGTTTTTCTACTTCAAGCATCTTCACGTTTGCAAATAAAGGGAATTGTGGCGTAGTGAGAGCAGTATTACGCAAAGCTTTAGATCTCAGCTCTTAGCCGCCCGTTCCTGCGGCGAGCGTCGGCGTTTTACCTCGGCGTAACTCAACGATCAAGCACAGCGAAAGATTAAAAAGAACGCGAAGCCCCGCGTGAGAAGAGAAGCGTAGTGCCACGCAAGACTTGCGACGACCGCTATGAGGTGGCGCAAGAGGAGCACGACGTCTACGCATCCACGGCAGCGGTGGCGCCGGCCGAGCGGGGGAATGCTCGCCTTCTCACATAGCGTTCGCCGCAAGCGTTTCCCGGTAAATATTACCGTTACATAAGCTGCAGTTGATGTTGAATTAGCAATGAGAAAGGTGCAAACTCAGTATACTGTAGTCATGGGCGACTTCAACGCAAAAGTGGGGAAGAAGCAGGCTGGTGAGCAAGCAATTGACAGCTACGGCATCGATTCTAGGAACACTAGAGGAGAGATGTTGGTAGAATTCGCGGAAAGGAATAGGCTCCGAATCATGAATACCTTCTTCGGGAAGCGCACCAACAAGAAGTGGACCTGGAGAAACCCGAACGGGGGAACCAGGAATGAAATAGATTTCATACACTCGGCCGATCCTAGCATAGTGCTAGATGTAGAAGTGTTAGGTAGGGTAAAGTACAGTGACCATAGCTTAGTAAGGTCTAGGATTTCTCTCAATTCAAAGAAAGAGTAAAATTAGTCCTGACGAAACTGGCCAACCTATACGCAGTGAGGGTAAAAGCTGAACAATTCAGGCTGGTTCTCGCAAACAAATATGCAGCTTCAGAACAAGAAGATGAAGACAGCGTAGAGGTAATGAATGTAACCGTAACTAGACTGATCTCTAAAGCAGCAATTAAAGTCAGAGGTAAGGCACCAAGACAACCAGTAGGCAAGTTCTCCCAAGTAACAAAGGAACTAATAAAGAAATGACAAAACATGAAAGTGGTAAACTCGGGAGATCAGATTGAATTCGCTGAACTTTCAAAACTGATCAACAAGAAAGTAAGGCATATTTGAAATTATAACATGGGAAAGATTGAGGAAGCACTAAGATATTGACGCCGCATGAAATCAGTGAGAAGAAAACTTGGCATAGGACAAGGCAAAGATGTATGCACTGAAAGATAAGCACGCTACTGTCATCACCAATTTCGATGACATGGTAAAAGCGACGGAAGGATTCTACACTGACTTGTACAGTTCCCACAGCAGCTAAGTTACTTTCATTCGAGGTAGTGATGAACAGGATACACAGGCTGTTCTCTAACTAGCGATGAAGTTAGAAGGACCTTGCAAGGCATGACTAGGGGAAAAACTGCTGGAGAAGATGGAATAACAGTCGATCTATTCAAAGATGGAGGAGATGACATGCTTGAAAAGCTTGGTGCCCTTTATACGCAATGTCTAACGACTGCAAGTGTACCAGAGAGCTGGAAGAACGCCAACATTATACTAATCCATAAGAGAGACCCATTATCTTGCTTTCAGTATTGTATAAAATATTCACCAAGATAATGTCCAATAGAATGAGGGCAACACTTGACTTCAGCCAACCAAGAGAACAGGCTGGCTTCAGGAAAAGATATTCTACGATGGATCATATGCATCTCATCAATCAGGTAATCGAGAATTCTGAGGAGTACAATCAACCTCTCTATACGGCTTTCATAGATTATGAAAAAGTATTTGATTCAGTAGAAATACCAGCAGTCATAGATGCATTGCGTAATCAAGGAGTACAGCAGGCATACATGAATATCTTAGCAAACATCTACAAGGATTCCACAACTACCTTGGTTCTCCACGAGAAAACTAGAAAGTTACCTATCAAGAACGGGGTCAGGCAAGGAGACACAATATCTCCAATGCTATTCACTGCATGCTTAGAAGAAGTATTCAAGCTCTTATACTGGGAAGGCTTAGGAGTGAGGATCAACGGCCAATATCTAAGCAACCTTTGGTTTCCAGATGGCATTGTCCTATACAGCAACGATGGGGTCGAATTACAACAAATGATTGAGGACCTTAACCGACAAAGTGTAAGAGTGGGGTTGAATATGAATATGCAGAAGACAAAAGATAATGTTCAATAGCCTGGCAAGAGAACAAGAATTCTGGATCGCTAGTCAACCTCCAGAGTCTGTAAAGGAGTACGTATATCTAGGTGAGTTACTCACAGGGGACCCTGATCATGAGAAGGAAATTTACAGACGAATAAAATTAGGTTGGCAAGGACTGCCAAATCCTGACTGGGAGTTTACCACTTTCGTTAAAAACAAAATTGTACAGTCATTGCATTCTACCGGTGCTAACATATGGGGCAAGAACTTGGAGGTTAACAAGGAATCTCGAGAACAGGATAAGGAGCGCACAAAGAGCGATGGAACGAAAAATATTAGGCCGCGTAAGATGACGACGTTAAGAGGCAGGAAGAGAGCGGTGTGGATCAGAGAGCAAAAGGGGATAGCCGATATTCTAGTCCACATTAAGAGGGGAAAATGGAGCTGGGCAGGCCATGTAATGCGTCCGATGGATAACCGGTGGACCACTAGAGTTATAGAATGGATACCAAGAGAAGGGAAGCACAGTCGACGATGGCAGAAAACTAGGTGGGGTGATGAAGTTAGGAAATTTGCAGGCGCAAGTTGGAATCAGCTAGCGCATGACAGGGGTAATTGAAGATCGCCTTCGTCCTGCAGTGGACATAAATATAGGCTGATGATGAAGCTGCAGTTGACGGGAAACGGCAACTGTGTGGCGGGTCTACAAGCATAGCGCCGTGGCTCGGCCAGTCGGTGCGATGGTTGGTGCGATGTCTCAATATATCGCGAAATGAAAACACGCATAGAGCTGCGCTGAAATTTCGCCTAAGGGAGTATCGTAATCGTCGGTCAATTTTTTATTTCATGCTCGAGAACGTACTATGTGTTCATTTTCTGCCTGACAGCCTAATGATGCTGCAATTCTCCAGCGTGGAGCAGTAAATTATTTTGTGCAATAAATGAGGTACTTTCTACTTGCCACTTATTTTGCATAATAGTTTGTAATAAGGTGATAGTTGGTGATTGAAGTACAGTATGCACGGCCGACATACCAACTTGCTCTCCACTTTTATATCAGTGTATACTGTAGGATCCCAGAAATATAAAGGTGCTGCGAGGAAAGAGCAATAATCTAAGGCACTTTTATACTACGTGGTTACGGTGTATTGCTAGATACATTGTTATCGCCACAGCAGTTATCTGGAAACTCTAGGCGAATTTCTGCCATCGTCGTCGTCGTCGTCGCCCTGAGGTTCCGTGCTAAGTCCAAGGGCGTTAAAACCGTCGCCGCGAGTGAAAGCATGCGACGGTGAGCCGGCAATCGCGGCTCGCGCACACAACGGCGGTAAGCGGGAAGGAAGAGCGCAGTCTTCCAGTCGCGCAAAACGCTGCAGAGGGAGGGTAGGGAGGTGTAGGGGCCGCGCTTTACGGCGGCCGCGCGCTCCCGCCGAGCCGGAAGGCCCCGGGGGGAGCGGGGCGCGTTCTACGCCGCGAGGATCGCCCGCGCGGCTGTATCTTGAAAGCCATCTCCGCGGGGGCAGAGTCCGCCCTCCCTGTGTTTTCGCGACTAACATCGCGTTGACGTGAGCGGCCGCACGAAGCTCAATTCGCTCGCTGCTGCTGCTGCGCTGACTCACTCCAGCGTTTTGACAGCGAGTTTCCGCGGTCATCGAGTGAGATGCGTTCATGTTTGCTTGTGCGCGCGTGACACCATGCTTGTTAATTTAGTTAGCGTCCCTATGTTTACAAGTTTATATGGCCGATAAAGCTACTATCCTAACTTTGTTAGTTGTCCACTAAATTGCTATCGCAATCGATGCCTCGGCTTTCGGGCAAAACTGCGACTTTTTCATCGTTCCATGCAAATGCGTAATGCAAATGCGTACTGGAACATAGTTTGCCACTAAAAGCTATTGTTATTTATTCGTGCACGGTAGCCTACCACTAGACATATATACTTGCTCACTATTTTTGATCGATTTGCCTGATTTATTTGTTTACAGTGCTTACCGTCTTCTTTTTTGTGCTGTAATGATTTGTAATTTACTTCAAATAAAGGCTAACACACTTTCATGTTGCCATCAGCTGTTACTTTTGTTTTATTGTCATTCCCGATTTTCAGGCTATTTTCAATTTTCCTTGCTTCAAATGAAATCTACAACTACTAAACTGTAATGTAACTGCTACATGTTAAAACAGGAAGATTCTGCAACGAGGGCACCAAAGGAAACCTTTCGAGTAAACGAAAAACTCTAATATTGATTACTAATAAATTTACCAGTCTCGCTTTTATTGCAAAGGAATGTTCAAGAATTCGCAGACAAAAGAATTGTTGTAAATACGACAGCATGTCCTCGTGGTGCCGTGCAATTAAATTACAAAAGCCTGCATTCTTTACGGGAAATGCCTGTGAATATGGCGGTCTGTTATTGCGGTGACATAGAATTACTTCTGCACGTTTCACGGAAAACTTCTGCAAGTATATCTGTGTGTTATTGCACTGCTGCGAAAGCAAATTACGGATGTCTGCACATTTTACGGGAAATATTCGGCAGCCGATGCTGCCATGAAAAGTCCAGTAGAAACAATGGCGTGTTTTTTACAACGTACTCTAGCCGAACAAACAGCCTGACAGGTAGATAACACCTCCCTCACTGCCAGCTTTGTCCTCGAGGCACGAAACACCAACGCGCAGTTCGGCGATTGCGTCTGCAGTACTACAAACGCAAATTGCTGCTTTTAACATCGCTTTCGTTACGGATTTTATTGCGATAGCAATTATATGGACATTCCAGGCACATTTCTTACGTCGCCGTGAGGTTCCACATAAAGTCCAAGGGCGACAAAATCATCACGGCGCGCCGCATTCTGTATGTTCAAGTGAAAGCTTGCGAGGGTGAGCTGGTGATCGCGGCTCAATTTCGTGTACGCAAGGGAGGAAAGCGGGAAGGAAGCGCACCGTTTTCCGTCGCGCGCCACACTCCAAGAGGAGGGTAGGGAGGGGGGTTCTACGCTGGGCGGCCCCGGTGGCTGCGGGCGCCCGCCCACGCTGCTTTATCTTCAAAGCCATCTGCGTCGGGGACACAGTCCACCGTGCGCTGGTTTCACGGCTTAGTTCGCGTTGATGCGAGACGCCGCATGAAGGCCACTTCGCTCTCTCCTGCTGCCGCGCTTCCTCACTCCAGCGTTTTGACACTGCGTTTACGGGAAATAGTGAGATGTGTTCATGTTTGCTTGTGCGGGCGTGAGACCATGCTTGTTGATTTAATTAGTATGCCTGCGTTTACGAGTTTATACGGCAGATAAAACTACGATCCTTATATACTTTGTGTCACTGTCCACTAATTTGCTATCAATCGGTGCTTCGCCTTTCAAGCGAAACTGCGACTTTTTAAGCAACCGCAACTCACAAGACACTGTCAAGCTCAAAGTGTACTCACCCAGCTGTAGCGGCATGGCAGACGTCGAACACACAATCCTAAGCTCGCCCCCCTCCCCCCCGCCAGCCAATGCTGAAACGTTACAGGCCTGCGCGGCACACGCATCACAGTCAGAGCATAAGCTGGTTGAGCGGCGCAAAAGTAGCTCCAATCTCGGCACCACGCACAACAAGGTCTTCGCGCCACAGTGTCTTCGCCTCGATTTTGACGAGAACGATCTGAACTGTCCGCCGGCGCAGGCGAGCTGCGGTTGTAATGCCCTCTGCACAGCAGTCTGCTGACCCCGATGATGCCTGGTTGTAGCCGCACACGTAGCTCTACGAATCGCTTCTTGAGCAGCGGTTCGTACCTTGCGAGGAGGCGCCATAACATGTACCGAAGAGGTACCCAGAATACGTGGCGCACATCTCATATCGGGATAGCGTGGATTGCGCGCCTCGTCTGAATCGCATCGCGTCTGAATCGCATCTCGTCGCACGCGGCGGTTGCAGGCACGTTAACTAGATGGCGCCACCATAATGTCGGAGGCTTGGGTCGTCTGCGCCTGCGCGCCTGTCTAGGCGTGCAGGCGCAGGGCGCGTATAAAGGCAATATTTATTTTGCCTGACAGCAAGCGCTTGCGTGGCTCAGTGGTAAAGTATCCGACTCCCACGCAGCGGGCCTGGGCTCGATCCCGGCGGAGTGCGGGTACTTTTTTCGCATTTCCCGCGTTAGCGGCTACGGGGCGGCGGCGGCATCATCGCGACCAGAAACGGCTATTGCAATGAGCCCATAACAGGTTACGCTGTAAAAATAAATGCCTTGCCGCGGCCACCGCTAGCACACTGGGTCGCTGACTTTTTCAGCCAAGAGCTTATACTGCAGAGCTGCCTTCCCAATCCGACATACTTGGCTTGTCTGGGCAGCCGGCGGATATACGGCGCATTCGCGTTGTGCGAGTTGCCACAATTTTCGCTTCGAGCGTCACCCTTACTCTCTTTTGCTCCGTCCTTTCTTTCTCCATCTTCAGACAGAGCGCATGTGCGTGGTTCGTTAAACGAAATCTCTCCGCTTTCTCTCTGTATAATCGTAGTGCCCTAATTATAAGAGCATAAATTGATTAAGAACTGGCACATTTACAGCGCATACCGGGTGTTTCAGCGAACAATTTGAATACTTTGTAAAGGTTGCCTGTGGCAGACAGCACGATTGTTGGTCTACTCGAAGAGGCGGACATAACTTGCACAAAAAAAGTGAAATGCATAACCGGCTAATTAACAAACATTCACTAATTGAGTTTTAACTAAATACGTCATGGCCACCCATATTGCAATTTACAAATTCTATCCGTGCAGTTGCATTGCCTTCCAGTTACTTTCCTAACAAAACGTCATTTTAGGCATTCAAGCACAGAATTGGCTGGAACGCTAATGCATTTCTCCGCAAAGTTCAGGAAATAATATCTCGAAAGTAGTGTCATCCTGGGAATTCGTTCCAAATGGAAACGCCTTGCGAACTCCACGGGTAGAACTTGTAAACTGCAATATGGGCCATAAGGTATTTAGTTAGAAACCTAATTAGTCGATTTTGTTAATTATTCTATTATTAATTTCAATTTTTTGTGCAAGTAATGTCCGCCTCTGCGAGCAGACCAGCTCATGAACTAGAATTGTGCTATCTGCCACAGACAACCTTTAAGAATTTTTGAAAGTGTTCGCTGAAACACCCTGTATATAGACAAGTTCTCAAAATGAAAATGATTATGATCGGGATATAGTCAAATTAATATTGCCAACTTAGTTGGTCGGCAGGAGCAGACGTACACACGTACCGAAAATATCCACCTCAGAACTCGACTTCAGCGAGCATCCGACCACACTCAACCTAAAACTCGCGCATGACGTTGAGGTCAATAGTGTTGACCTCATTCACACAATTTCTATCAATCAGCACCGTGATATCAACCCCATCACAGATTGTGAGGTCGACGTCTAATTCGGTTGAGTTAATCCTCATGAGGTGGCAACTTCGTGAGGTTTCCCACCTTAGAATATTTAGACAGTAAATTTACTGCTCAATAAACTTCAAACTCCGATCCTAGAAATACGATGTACGCTACCGACAGGCCAAGAACTAACGCGGAAGAAGAATCGAGAGCTGGCCGAGTTAGTACATGTTTAGAAGACAGCGCACAAAGGACGAAGGACAGAATCCTCGAAATTCTTACTTTGAGCTTCTTGCCTGCACGTTGTGAGTGGCGGCATATGCTGGAAAGCTTTTGTACCACACTAAGTGTAAGCATGCATGGGTCACTATAATTGCGTACCATATAATGCAACGTTGATAACAGTATCAGTAGAACGTCAATCTTGTTGCATGACTCTGAGTTTTTTACCTTGATGAATGATTGTTAGCCTGCATTTCATTGGCTTGGTGGTATTTTTTTTCCACAATACTCGGCGCATGCATTTTGTTCTCTTATACGAACATGATTCTCTTTCTCAATAAAATTTCAGGTGCAAGTCAGCGTTGTGTTATTTCTCACAGCGTCCTTTGTGCGCTGTTTCTAGTCTGCCAAAAATAACTCAGAGGAGTTGAAGTCGGGAGTGTCGACTTGCAGGTCGAGTACTTACCTCGACTCCTTCATCCTGCGCACCAATGCCGAATGGAGCCACTTGTCGGCCTCCATGGCTGGTATTACCGACAGTATCAACTTTAAAAGAGTGGGCTGCAACAATGGCATTCCATTCCAGTGCTTTATGTCATGTACTAATTGGAACTTGACAGCAATAAAAATCAATATTGTGAGACGTCGACCGATGCGATGCCTTTATTTCCGAGCAGCCACCCGAGGCAGAGACGAAGCACCCCACGAGACAAAAGATGATGATGAGTCGTATGTACAGATGACGACGACGATATGCACATATAGCGCTCACAAATAATGATGAGTCGTATGTACAGATGGCGATGACATATGCCCAAAATTCGCTCACACTAACTCCCCCCCCCCTTCAGGATAATAAAATCCGCTACTGCAATGAGGTTGGGACACGGGAAACCAAAAACGGGATAAGTCTCGGTGTCGCTGATGTGAATCCTTGGGTCGCCGCACGAAATTAGTGCAAGAGCAGCGGACAGGAAGTCCCATCCTAATATCATCTGATGAGCGCGCGTCGAAAGCAACGCAAGTTGCACATGATGACGAATACCGTCTATCAGAACCCGAGCTGTGCACTGTCCGGTAGGAAAGATGGGAACGTCATTGGCACCACATAGGACCGGACCAACATAAGGCGTTTGCACTTTTCTCAGGTGGAATCACAGTTCGCGATGTATAACAGAAATAGCGGTTCTATCTACAAGGGCGTCGAGAGAAACACCTTCCACACAAACCGAGAGCAAATTGGCGGGCAAACATGAGTAGATCACACTCAATGACCGCAGACAACCACTGTCAAAACGCTAGTAGCAAGCGCAGCCGCCGCATTGATCGAAGGTTCGTGCGGTCTATCGCTTCACCGGAAACTGAGTGGCGAATGCACAGCGGACACAAAGGTCAGAGCCGTGTGGAGATCGCTTTTAAGAGATGGTGCGGGCGACCGCCGCAGCCGGCCAAAGTACAAGCGCAGTTGTGGGCAGAGTAGAAGCTGCCCCCCCCCCTCCCTCCCACGCTGCCTTCCCGCTTTCCTCATGTCGCGTGGAAGATTGAGTGGTCAGTTCCCCTTGCGTCCGGTTGCAAGATACGCATTTGGTACCGCAGCACAGCGTCGCCCCGTCTCCCTCCCTCCCATACCCCCACGGCCTTTCGCGCGACGGAAGTCGCGTTTGCTTTCCGCCGTGCGTTCGCTCTCCGTGATCGCGCGCGTTCCCCACGCGCATTCACTCGCGCATACGGTGCGCGGCGACGATTTTATCGCCCTTCGACTTTATACGGAACCTCACGGCGACGGCAGAAATCGGCTTGAAGTGTCCATATAATTGCTATCACAATAATAAACAGCCCCCATTAATACACTCCCTAGAGGATACCGTCCAGCGAGCTTCTTTCCCCCTCAGCACACCCGCAATATAGCTATACCCAAGTGCAAACCACGCTCTGAGCTCGAAAGCATATTTCTCGTAAAATTATTTCAGGAGGCCACAAATCAAGCGATGTATAAGGGCTCTGAACAGACCTTTTAAGGCACTGAGTCTGTCGCAACAAGCAGCGCACAAGCTAGGAGAAACAACTCATTGAAGGGTTTTGGAATTTGTCTATCTCAAGTTTTTGACAGTACACCCAAAGCACAGTAAATGAGGATATTGCGAGATTGCCTGAGGGCAGCGGATGTGAATCGAGGACAGGACCTCACCATGCTCAGGAGAACAACATCACGGCCACATAGGCACTGCTTCGGGTCCTCAACAGGCCGTGATGCGCTAACAAGAATAAATATGATGAAAGGACTTGCGGTATGCTACAGATATTGTCTATGAATAGCACATACGCTTTATGTAAACACGTAATGCTCAGCCTTCCGCTGCTGTGTTAAATTGCGCGCCCTGGTGGCGGCATCTCGATAATCGCGGAACTCTGCAGTGTTCCCATGTGCACCGCGGGTTTTGAAAACTATTGGAGAGCACAGTGGCTTAAGCTGCGTTGAAGCACCATTTTTGTGACGGCCGCCGCCGGCGAGACTCCTGACAGCAGACGTGGTCGCAGGCTTTGCCGGGAAGTGGAGCCGCGTGCGGTGAGCCCCGTGCTCAGTGGTCCGGTGCTGGTCAATGAACAGCCCACCGATGAGCGCGGCGAACCGCTTCCCGCGCTCACCCGGCAGCCGGCAGCCGAGGACGTGCACAAGACGGAGGCCTTCGGGGCAGCGCCGCTTTTTCCCGACGTATCGGAGAGTGAGGAGGACTACCTGGACGACGAGGCGCGCACAGACGGCCGCCAAGAATGGGACGAGGGAGAAAGCGCGCTGTTCCTTGAGACCAGCACCGCAGTGACACGCGACCAAACCGACGTCGATCAAGGAGACGATTCAGACATGGAGCGCGCATTGCCGCTTTCAAAAGGTATGTGGCAGCAGAGCAAAACTTCGTGCTCGGCTTCCTTAAAGTATTGGAGCTCTTACAAGAGAGGCGATGGGAAGTCATGGTGGTTTAGGACTATTATATGGATTTCAGTGCGATCGCTCAAACACATCAGTCGGCCGTCTGTGGCACGCAGCAGTTTCACCTGGCCGCCTTGTGGTGGAGCCGCACCTCACGACACCCCAGCGAGACCCTTAACTGACGTTCGCGCTCCAGAAGAGCTGGGACTTAAAGTGGATGGAAGCATTGATCGTTCAACAGTCTAGCTAGATAAGCAAGAAACGTTTAGAGTATTTGTGGGGGGGGGGGGGGAAATCAGGAAAGAAATTGATAGGATTGCATCCGTTACAGGCATAGAAAGGTAAATTTGGAGGTTTTAAGGAGGATAGAAAGCGTTAAGGAGATATAGCCAAAATGCTAGACTGACAGGCATGCATTGATTACCTTATTAATCAAGCAGGCTAGGCGAGTATTTGTCACCGCCACGTTTCAAAGGCGATGCCAATAAATCACAATCATCATCATCATCTATGCGCAGCAATGAAGCGTCATATCTAGGCCTTAATTTCAGCAATGAGAAATCGTGAATTATGATCTTGAATGCAGAAACGAGTAACGAGGCGGTATCCATTAAACAACAAGTCATGTACCCAAGTCCACGCAATATAAACACCGGGGGGTATGCATAAACGAAGAAAAGATCTACTCAAACATCCACGGAGGTAATCTGAGCATGAATGGGCAGCAGCATGCAACAATCATGAAACATAGAGCACATTCGTTCTGCCATGAATGCCAGGTTGTGCGAGGAATTTGGAAAGAGGTAATGGTGCTAGAACTAACGTTCCCAAATGCAGTTCTAGCACTAAGTCAGATATTTTTTTCTGAGTTGGAAGTTAACCAAAGGTCGGGGGAACAATTGGCACTGGGGGCTTACGGTAAAACCACAACTGAGGCAGTGCAAGGTGTCATGAGTTAGGCTTCTGGCCAGTCAGTTCTGCGGGTAAAATTCTGGGCTTCCGCACAAGTGATTTGCCATATTCTGTGTCCTTGTGCCTTGAGTTGTCGTTTACTTCGCCCTCGTTCTGAGATCTGCCAGCCTCTTGAGTAGCTCAGATGGTACAGCGACCACCCCGGAAAGGCTTTGTTCCCGGGTCTGAATCTCGGTCTGTCTGTTCAGCTGCGAGGCTTTCTTTCTGAAAAACCCTTATGGCTTTCCTTTGTAGCTTCATGCTACAATTCAAAATAATGACAATTTTTTCAGTTCTTCGTCTTCTTTTCAAGCCAAAGAAGCGCCCAGCAATACGCGCATTAGTTCCGAAGAAAGAATCAGGATGAAAAGAAATGGTTGGCGAAAGCGCACAATTATCAGTACCTCAAAAGCGTGGACATGGAATGAAGGAAGAAATCAAGAAAGGTAGCAGGCAAGTACAGGGTACTTCAAAGCACGAATTTACAACCAGGCTTCAATAAAAAAAAAGGCGAGAGAAACAGAAACAGCCAATTGGACGCGGGAAATGGAAACAAAAAGGACTGTGCACATTTACATATACGTCAAGAAAGAAATCAAGAGGGCACATGTGTATCATAAAACAAAGCCATTTGCCATTTGAGGGTTTAGGTGATTACCTGTGGACAACAACATATAGGAGAAATATTCGTCACAGGAGAAGATATGTTCCTGCTGCGGCGAAAGTCCGGAAAGGACTCGACGCATCCTAATAGAGTGCCAAAATATTCACCCGACAAGACCCGTAGGAATCTCTCGGTCCGGACAGGCCGCTGTTGGAAACTGACCCTGGCATCGTTCAACACGCGCCCCCTATCGAGTGAGGTTACCTAAGCAGGGCTATTTGAGGAACTATCAGGCATTGCCTGATATATTATTGGCCATAGTGAGTTTAGAAGGACTGGTGAGGCTTGCCGTCTGCTACAGAGGTATTCCCGATAAGAGAGAATACGGGGTAAGATTTCTAGTCCATAAGGACACGGCGGGCAACATTGATGATTTCTACAGCATTAATGAGAGAGTAGCAGTCGTCATAATAAAGCTGTATAGGAGGTATAGAATACAGATAGTACAAGCCTACACCCCAACCTCCAGTCACGATGATGAAGAAATACAACAGTTTCATAAGTTGTCGAATTAGCGATGAGAAAGTGCAAACTCAGTATACTGTACTCATGGGCGATTTCAATGCAAAAGTGGGGAAGACGCACGCTGGTGAGCAAGCGATTGGCAACTACGGCATTGATTCCACGAACACTAGAGCAGAGATGTTGGTAGAATTCGCGGAAAGGAATAGGCTCCGAAGAATGAATACCTTCTTCGGTAAGCATACGGACAGGAAGTGGACCTAGAAAAGCCCTAAAGGAGAAACAAGGAATGAAGTCGATTTCATACTCGCTGCCACTCCAAGTATAGTGCATGATGAAAAAGTGTTAGGTAGGGTAAAGTGCAGTGACCATAGGTTAGTAAGGTCAAAGATTTATCTCAATTTGAAAAGAGAAATAATGAAATTAGTCAAGAAGAAACAGGCAAACCTATACGCAGTGAGGGCAAAAGCAGACCAATTCAGGCTGGTGCTCGCAAACAAATATGCAGCTTTAGAACAGGAACATGAAGAAGAAAGAAGAAAAGTAAGGGATATTCCAAATTATAACGTGGAACAGATTGAGGAAGCAGTAAAATATGGACGCAGCATGAAATCAGTGAGAAGAAAACTTGGCATAGGACAAGGCAAGACGTATGGACTAAAACAAAAGTAGGGTAATATCATCAGCAATTTCGGGGACAATACAAAAACATCCGAAGAATTCTTTCTATACTGACCTGTACAGTTCCCAGAGCAGCCAAGCTGCTTCCATTCGAAGGAGTGATGAACAGGACACAGAAGCTCCTTCTATAATAAGCGATGAAGGTAGAACGTCCCTGCAAGTCATGACCAGGGGAAAAGCTGCTGGAGAAGATGGAATAACAGTAGATTTAATCAAAGATGGAGAAGATATCATGCTTGAAAAGCTTGCGGTCCTTTATACGCAATGCCTCACAACTTCAAGTGTATCAGAGAGCTGGAAGAACGCCAACATTATACTCATCCATAAGAAGGGAGACGGTAAATAATTGAAGAATTATACAGCCATTAACTTGCTTTCTGTATTGTATAAAATATTCACCAAGATCATTTCCAATAAAATCAGCGCAACACTTGACTTCAGTCAACCAAGAGAACAGGCCGGTTTCAGGAAGGAATATTCTAAGATGGATCATATTCATGTCATCAATCATCTAATCGACAAATCTGCAGAGTACAATAAACCTCTGTATATTGCTTTCATAGATTATGAAAAGGCATTTGATTCAGTAGAGATAGCAGCAGTCATAGAGGCATTGCGTAATAAAGGAGTACAGGAGGCATACGTGACTATCTTAGCAAACATCTACAAGGATTCCACAGCTACCTTGGTTCTTCACAAGAAAAGTAGAAAGTTACTTATCAAGAAAGGGGTCAGGCAAGGAGACACAATCTCTCCAATGATATTCACTGCATGCTTAGAAGAAGTATTCAAGTTCTTAGACTGGGAAGGCTTAGGAGTGAGGATCGACGGCTAATATCTCAGCAACCTTCGGTTTTACAGATGACATTGTCCTATTCAGCAACAATGGGGACGAATTACAGCAACTGATTGAGGTCCTTAACCGATAAAGTGTAAGAGTGGGGTTGAAGATCAGTGTGCAGAAGAGAAACATATTGTTCAATAGCCTGGCAAGGGAACAAGAATACAGGATCGCCAGTCGGCCTCTAGAGTCTGCAAAGGAGTACGTTTATCTAGGTCAATTACTCACAGGGGACCCTGATCATGAGAAAGAAATTTTTATGGCGTGCCTCATAATCAAATCGTGGTTTTGACACGTATAACCACATAAATTGAATAATTTCTTCCGGAAACATAAGGAAGAAAGCGAAGTGACTAATCCTTATCTCGATGTTAAAACCACTGACTCCTGGTGGCGCAAAATTCGTACACCGCAAAATGAGCTACTCTATAGCCACGAAACGTGCATCGCTCATTTTTTAGATGCTATTGAAAATATTTTTATTCTACACTAAAATTGTCAATCCCGATGTCCAAGTTGTTTGGCACTGTCGAAGTCCTAAAGTTGAATGAGGTGGAAAACTAGGCGAGTTGGAATTGAGGCATTCTTTGAATCACGGCAGCGCAATAACGACGGTGACACAAAGAAAGGACAGCCCTCGTGCTGTGTCCGTCCTTTCTGTATCGCCGTTGTGTTCCGCGCTGAGTCAAAGAATGTATTCTAAAGTGAAATGAATTGTGTTGCTGCTACTATTGATTTTCTTAGATTTTTCCGCAGTACAATGCTTCTATTGCCCCATCCGATCTAAACTCTTGGAAATTGCCTCAAAACTATGCTGGCTTCGCTTAAAAAGCCTAACTTTTTCAATTTGCTTCTTTTGATATGTTGTCTGAGGCGCACCGTCAGGGCCGAAAGGTTTGAAAAAGTAGGCTCGCCATGCCGGTCCTGCAAAAAGTGGATGTCCAGCGAAGCTGTTGAACATCACCACTACGACTTAAGAGGAATGGAAGTAACGGCAATTTTGACAGCACGCCGCTCCCCATAGCGGTGCTGCAACAAGAATGAAATGAGTTGATGGGCTGGTTATTTTTTATTAATGGCTAGGGACGTGACTCCCCACGTCGCAAGCTGCCGTCGCCGAGGCAGCTGCGCAACAGTAATCTTTACCCGGAGACGTATGCGGGGAGCGCTAAGTGTTTCGCATTGTATATGGGCGCAGGAGCTCCTGATCATCAATTATGTAGCTTGGATGCTTGTTTAGAGGTTGCTTTTATTGAAACGTATGCTGGGGGTTCTGTATTTTTCATTGTATGATCCACTGGGTACGATCCATTGCATGTGTGGGTATGAGCCACAGATGATGATAGTTTTCTGTCGATGTTACGCCACGAAGAAATGCCGGGATCCTAGCTATAGAGAGCTTCACGGTAATAATACCAAAAACAGGCATCCCACCTCCGGGTGCACCAGGAGATACCGTTGAAAACTGGTATATCGAGCGACTAAACTTTGAGAGTAGGCCCCTAAAAATTTAATTGTCTTGTAAAACTCAAATTAAGGACTGTGTAATTAATTCACTGACAAAGAAAAATTGTCACCCTAACAGCTTTTGTCGATAGACATGTAATAACCTGGGAATCAACAAGCAATATACAACTTTATGACTTTTGTCCATTAATACTCTTTAGACTGCAAATAGACAAAAATGGACATCTTAAGGTCTCTCGTGTAGGGATAAAAGACTGCGAACAGACAAAAGACGATAGACACCTTATATACTTTTGTCTGTAGATAGCCTATAAAATATGAAAGGACAATGAAATAGCCACTGTTTGGTATTTGTATAATTATAGTCTTAGGCTCTGAAAGGACAAAAAGAACAAACAACGTATCGACTTTTGTTTGTAAAGCGTCTATATTGTTTGTTTGTAAACCATAAACAGACTGGGAGTATACAAATGGAAATACACACCTTGTAGCCGTTTGCCAAGAGGCAGTTTATAGGCTTTGAATAGACAAAGAACAAATGTGTAGAAAGGCAAATTAGTCTGCAAGAAGTATATACAGAGGCTATAAACTGTCGATCCACGTATCGCCTGACTCGGCAACAGCATGGAAGAAGCAAGCAGTATATTGACACGTATACATGTTTATGTTTCAACGGTGGCCGCTTTCCACCGGCTAACAAATGTTAGACGTTATCGCTCGGCGCAGGACGCGGCTGCATTAGAAGTTTCTCGAACGTTATCGATGCTTCTATCCGTCGTGTGTGGTCACCGACGCTCATGTATAATCTGATTGTATGAGCGACGCGAATTGTCTAGAACTTTCTGGAAGACACGCGGGCACCAGGGGTTAATCTAGAACCTTCGATGACTCATGCATAAAAACCGATGCGTTTCGCCGCTGATCAGATTTCGACGATCGCCGACTGTGTTCGCCGCTATCATTGTGCTTTGAGTGTAGCTTTCTTTTGTGGGCACAGGTTCGCCCAATAAAGAATCAGTTTTGTCATACGCAGTTTCACGACTGTTTTCTTCAGCGTCACAACTACGTGACAATATGTTGGTACTTGCTTTCGATCATCGCAGTCAATTCAGGCATAAGCTTTGATAAAAGGAAATTCTAGGGTTTTATGTGCCAATACAGCGATATGATTATGAGGAAGCCATAGTGCGGGACTTTGGGTGCATTTCCAATTTGTCTTCACACGGAGTCCCACTACAAATGTTGATTTATCAGCAACCGCACATCTTTATGCCTCCTGTGCAGATAACTAAACCAGGCATCTTAACCTTAATTTTACTTATTCACATAAAAAAAGGCCGCTGGTCCCGAAAATATTTCGAACCACTTTCTTAAAAGATACGCAACGCAGCTCTTGCCATTCCTGCCTCCCATTTTCACAGTATCTTTAAATACGGGTGCTCTTCCTGTGGACTGCCTATGTTTAAAACTGATACCTATTCACAAAAACGGCGACGAACTCCTAATTTGATACTAATCGGCCCATATCCTTAACGAGTTGAAATAATAAAACACGTGATCAACAAAGTAATTATAAGCTACAGGAAGACAACGTACTGTATAGCCGATAACACGGATTTCGTAAATATTTATCAACTCTAAGCCAGTTGCTTGAAATTACGCGGGACTTCACCATGGTAATTAACTACGCCCTGCAAGGCGACGCTATTCTCGTTGATATTGTGAAGGCTTTCAATCGCTTCTCACATTTCAAGCTTATTGAAAACCTGAAATAAATAGGTATTCCTCCGAAAATGATCACGTAGATTGAAGCGTATCTTTCTACAAGAATGCAGTATGCTTCAATAAACAATGTTGATTCTAGCCATCTTAAAGTTTTATCAGGCTTCCCACAGGGATCGGCTTTGAGACCATTAGTTTTTCTCATTTATGGTAATTATATTTATTCATGTGTAGATCCAGGCGTTACACTCAAGTGATTCGCAGATGACTGCGTGATCAACACCACCGTGCGCAGCGTCAGTGACGAGGAAAGTCTCAATTCTTCATTACAAAAAATTGCTGACTGGTGTTTGGCTTGGAACATGATAAACGTCAAGAAAACCATGTCCCTCAGGGTAGCCAGAAAAAAAAACGCCTCTCCAGTTTAGTTACCAGTTATCGGGTATTAGTACAGCACAAGTGCTGCAACTCAAATAATTGGGTATCATAATTACAGAGAATCTAGAATGGTCTGCGGACATTAAGTCTTATCAAATGGAAAGCACCAATGCCTTGAAACAATGAGGATTTTTGCGCGGAACTTAGGAATCGCTGCCACAAGCGAAAATAAAAGCTCACACAAACAATAGTAAGGCCTGTTATTGAATATGCTAGAGAATTTAGGATCCCAGCCAGGCCGGTCTTATAGAAAAGCTCGAAAAAGTACAAAACAAAGAACTCAGGTTTGTATGCAGTCAGTACGCATGTCACGTCACTGTAACTACTGTAACTGCTTTACGTGCCAAGGCATGCATCCCGATTTTGTCCCATCGGCGCGCCATCGCTGGATCAATCAAAAGTTTTTTTTTCAAAACCAAAAATCAAAATCACTTTATTTAAGGGCATTTCCTGCGGAGACAGAGACTAAACGCTGAAACAGCCTGACAGGGCCCCTGCCCCCGTTCAATTCATACAGCATTTACCCGTACAATAACGTATACTATGAGGTGCACATTAAATAAAAATTGCAGTTGCCCTCAATGTACAGCCGAAGAAGGAAGAAAAAGTGAATTATAGTACATCAGATAACAAGTATGAGATGCATACGTATGCATAGAGATCATGCAGATAGATATATACACAATGTTCACACAGGATTCATGTGTTAGATAGCTAGTAGTCCTCTTTAGCGTGTTACAGATATGTAGAGAATGATTAGGCACCAGTAAACTGTGCCTACAAAACAAAAAAATGAAAAAAAATGAGAAAATGCTATGAATAAAGTAGAGACTAATGTAAAGCTGTCTACAGCACGCATTCTGTTGTGACAAGAAACGTTTTGTAGATCCTTTTAAGTTTACCAGGACTATATGTCCAATTTATTATGTCTTTCTGTTTATTCAGAATCTGTTTAGCTTGATATGCTAACGATTGTTTCCCGTAATTTGTCCTAATCTTTCGAAGCCTCCTCCTATGCTGCATAAACCCGTACTGATGTTTAACTACCAAATCATTATCTTTCTATATGTTTCTGGCGTGTATATTCTGGACTAATTTATAAAGATAAACTTGATTGGCCATAAGCAGGTTGTGTTTCACAAATAATTCGCTGGTACCCAAGTCACGGATATCTCCAGCATAATTTTCAAAAATACGTAGCACGCGCTTTTGTAGTACCATTAATCTATTATATTTGCGCTGAGTGGTGGTACCCCATACTAGCGAACAATAGGCAATCTTAGAATATACTAAAGTGTAATAAAGAGTTTTTTAGAGTTTTTAGATTAGTGTAGAAATCTTTCTAATGCATCCTATTGATCGAGCTATATCGACTACCAAATGGTCCACATCACAGGACCATGACAAGGACTCTTGGAACTAAACGTCTAGGAATTTTTGCTCAGTTGTTTGCTGAATACTCTTGGTTCCATACGTAATATGCATGACATGTTGGTCGCGTTTATTTGGAGGGAAAAAATCATGTATTTGGCTTTAGAGGCATTTAGTTGTAGGCAATTATCATTTAGCCATTCGGATAGGTTTTGTAAATAATGATTAGTCTTTTCTCGAAGTTCAGGTTTTGTCCGTGAAGTAAAAAATATGTTGGTATCGTCCGCAAACATTACTATATCAAGGGTGTTGTCAATCTGAGTTATGTCATTGATGTATAACAAAAACAGGGTAGGACCTAATACTGATCCTTGGGGTACTCCATTTGTTACACTTAACGATGTAGAGGCATAATTATTAACATCTGTAAATTTTAAGCGTTTCTAAAGATAGCTAGCTATTAATTTAGTGACATGACACGTATTCCATAACATTGCAGTTTAAGAAGTAGTATACTATGATTAACCGAATGAAACGCTTTTCGCTAATCTAGAAAGAGCCCTAATGTACAATTCTTATTTTCAATACATTGAATGATTTTCTCCTTTGTACGAAGTAGCGCTTCTTCAGTTGACTTGTGTTTTTGAAATCCAAATTGCGAACTAGATATGATATTATATTTCTCTAAGAACTTTGTTATGTGATCAATAATTGCCCACTCAAATACTTTTGATAAAGCAGGTAATACCGACATTGGCCGATAATTTGTAAGGGCGTTTCTGTCTCCGGATTTGTGTATCAGAACAACCCTTGCTATTTTCAGTTGGTCAGGGAAGATACCAGTGTCCAACATTAAGTTAATAATATCGGTGAGAACGTTTTTGATAAGCTGGAAACATACTTTACTGGTTCAGCCCTAAATTCGTCATAACCAGCGGCGACATCATTTTTTATTCTATTAAGTAACTCTTCAGTCTCTTGCGGGGAGACGTGATACAGAAGAAACGAATTTGGTAAAGAACTGATGTGTCTGGTTGGTTGGTGACTGCCTATAATTGAGCTATTTGCCTTCTATAAAATACTTGTTAAAGGTGTTAGCCAAACGCTGCCCTGCAATCGCATTTCCATTAATCTCAATCTCTTGTACGCTGAAAAAAAGCCGCCAGGGGGCCACGGAGTGTGGTAGCGCTCCACATGGGCTCCTGCTTTCACGCTATTTTCCATGGTCCAAGGCTAGCAAAGTGCTTGGTTTTTGTGCTCGCCGATTCAGCAAGTCACAAGGAACGGACTGACACCTGCCACTAAGCAGTGAGTGGACATCTTCTACCGCAATCGAACTGTTGACATCTCGAGGCTGCTATCCTCCGTGCTAACCCTAACGCCGCGGTAGCCTGCCGAGTGCGTGGACACGCTCGGCTCGTGCCCGCGTGGCATGCGCACGGCGCCCGATTGAGAGCGTCGCGTGCCGCCTACATCGACGAAGAAAGCGTCGAGGAAAACACCACCTGGTCTCCGCGGCCTGCACTTTCGAGGAAAACAGATGGCTACCCAGCTACAAGAGGAACCGACAAGAATGCAAACCGATGGGACGGACGCGAATTCCGCAACGACATCGGCACGGCCCTACGATGCTAACAGCGCGAAAACAATCGAAAACCAACACATTGAATGGCTGCAAGTCGGACGCAAGAGAAAACAAGCATCGGAACCCATAAAATCGCAAAACGAAATGCCGAAACAAGACCCTAAGCCCACACCGCAACCGTCAAAACAACGCAACCAGAAGATGCCACCTTTCCCAACCGACGACTTCAAGATTGTCTACAGGCCACAAGTGGGACTCGACTTATCGAAATGGAACCTAACCGCAGTTACCCACGCCATCGGAAGATCCAGCGGCCTCACGCAACAGGATTTCCACGATAACGTTCGAGTTCAGACGCAGAGGGTAGAAAACGTCATCATTGCGAGTACCGCCGACACTGAACGTGCAACCAAGCTCAAAAGCATAACGACCATCCAGTTAGGCGGTACCTTCTTCAAAGTGAACCCCCACGTGAGACATCCCGACGACGTAAGCAGAGGCGTCATCTACGGTCTCCTGCCAGGTACCAGTAGTGCCGAAATCGTAGCTGGCCTCAGAGTCGATTCGAGATACACAGTTCTCGGTGCACGCATGCTCGGTCGATCTTCCACGGCCGTCATCACTTTCGACGGGCCACACGTCCCGTACTACATCACCTACCAAAGTGGGGACTATCGCTGTAAGCCCTATCGAAAGTCCGTGCAGTACTGCCGGACGTGTGGTGCCATTGGACATAGGCAAGACATCTGCCCCAGTCCCAGAAAACACTTCTGCTACAAGTGCGGACAAGACGCAGTACTCGAGGATCACGAATGCCTACCCAAGTGCAAAATATGCCAAGAAGCACACGAGACCGCTGGAAAGGAGTGCAAGAAGAAGCTAAGACCCAACCCACCACCTTACCAAGTGAGACAACAACAACTTAAGAAGGCAAAAGTCCGAGACAGCCATTGGAATTTAAGCAGCGATGACGAATTCCCCAAGCTAGAGAACCCGTCCACAAGCTCGGGCAGTGCACCGCGACTCCATGCCGGCCGAAGCAAGTCTAGGTCTAGGTCTAGGTCTGTCGTACCATCGAGGTCCAAGTCTGGCACGAGATCCCGAACGCGCTCCGTTCAACGAGTCAACTATGCTGCTGCGGCAATGGGGTTACTCTCACAACACGAGCGCTTCGGATTTCTCGACTGCAGACACCGCGGCGCTCAGGGCTCTGGAGAACATAGTTCGAAATCAGCAGAAGGCGCTGCAAAGCCTTCGCGACCAGATCCAAAGCCAAGGCGCCGTCATCGACAAGCTCACACAACTATGCCAAGAACGAGAAGAAATTATACACAAGCAGAATGACAACATCGAGAAGCTCACTCAATTATGCCAAGAACAGCAACTAACTAAACAACAAGCCAAGAACCTCACGAAACAAGAAGTTGAAGCTGTCGTGGAGGAGAAGATTGTACACGTCATCGAAACGAAACTCGAGGCTCTAATTGAATCGAAGCTCACAGTGATAGTTGAGTCCAAGCTCGAAGCAATCTTACAAGCGAAATTGCAGCCAATTCATACTCAAATCGGCAACAAGTTCACGACACTCAGCCACACCATGGACACACATACAGCCCAAATCAATGAGATGAAATCCCAGCTCACTAATTTCATAGCCCATGTCAAGAACAACTACATGAGCCACGCGGAACTTGAGGAAGGGCACGGAAGGAAGAAACGACGGCCACACAGCAAGACGCCTTCCCGTTCGAACTCTCTTGAACGGGAGCACGTTAACGCACCTGGGGCTCCTGTGGATGGCAAACTCTAACTGCAAAACTCCCATTTCGCAATCGACTTTCCGCATCTGGCACTGGAACTGTAGATCCTACAGACCCCGCTTAGCAAATCTACAAGAATATCTAAAAACAAATCAACCAGACATCATCGCCCTCCAAGAGACCAACACCAAAAAAGTTAGGCTTCCAGGATACAACACCCTCACCATAACCACAAGAACCGCCATACTTCTCAAGAAGACAATTACGGCCCAAGAACACAGGATAGAAGACACCACGATTGAGAACACTATAGTGGAAATCATACCCGACCGCAAGTCGCATCAAAGCCTCTACGTGGCTAACGTATACAGCCCACCGCGAGACCAGCTCGCGGACTACGATCACTTCATCCGCGAACTCCGAAAACGCACAAGAGGACACCGGCTCGTAGTCGTAGGGGACTTTAACGCCCCGCACATGGCCTGGGGCTATGCCACCACTACGAAGAAAGGCGCGAGAGTCCACGACGCCGCTCAGCAACACGGCCTCACGTTGTGGAACGATTCGCTCCAGGCTACGAGAGTCGGAAACAGCGTCTCAAGAGACACCAACCCCGACCTTACCTTTACGCGGGATGTGAAGAACGCGATCTGGACCTGTCTCCCAGACACTCTTGGTAGTGACCACCACATCGTCCAACTCGACATCGAGCACGCACGTCGACCGGCCAGGACTGGCACGGCAAGAATAACGGAATGGAATGGCTTCAGAACCGAGCTCGACGATCAAACTACCATATCGGACATCGACGCCTGGCTCCAACAGATCCTGGATACCGCCGAACGGTTCACAAAAATCATCCAACTTGATGACGATCACCCCGCCATAGACACTCACCTACTCCACCTCTGGGAGGCCAGAAGGGCCCTACTCAAGAGATGGAAGAGGCAGAAACTCAACACGCAACTCAAGAAAAGAATCGCCCTATTGACAGAACAGTCGCAGGAGTATGCTGAACAGCTAGCGAGACACAACTGGCGCGCCTTCTGCGATAAGCTTCAGGGCACGCTCAGTACCAAGAAAACGTGGCACCTGCTGCGCGCTCTCCTCGACGAAGGTCCCACCAAGACGCAGCAACGGCAACACATCCGTCGATTAGCACACAACTACGACGGCTCGGAGGAAGACCTACTTCGCGAACTATGCAACAAGCTCCGCGGTCCCTCCCAACCAGCGACAACCCCGCCACTCAAAGAATATGAAGGCAGACCCAACGCTGACTTGGACCGGCCCTTCACACCAGCAGAGCTCCAAGCAGCCATCTCCAAGCTCACGAGAAACACGAGCCCAGGCAAGGACAGAATAGTGAACAAGCACCTACGACAGCTGCCCCAACAGGCCTTGACGGCTCTCCTCCGGTATTACAACGAGTGCTGGGACAAAGGAGAGCTGCCGGCCGCGTGGAAGCACTCGGAAGTGCTCATGATACCAAAGCCCAACAAGCCCACAGCTCTCGAGAACCTGAGACCAATCTCTCTCACTTCGTGCGTTGGTAAGCTGTTTGAGCATATGGTCCACGACCGGCTCACATCGCACCTCGAAGACAATGGGCACTATCCAGACACTATGTTCGGCTTCCGCCAGCTTCTTTCTACGCAAGACGTCTTTCTTCTCCTAAAGGATGACCTCATTGACCACCTCAGCAAGAATAACAAGTCGTGCGTCCTTGCCATCGACGTGAAGGGCGCATTTGACAATGTCAGCCACAAAGCGATACTACAAAACCTCGAGGAGACCGCCTGCGGTTCAAAGACCTACGGCTATGTCCGTAACTTCCTCACCGGCCGGACGGCCACGGTGGGGATATCCAACTTACGCAGTAAGGAATACAAGCTGCCGAACAGGGGAACGCCGCAAGGCTCCGTCGTGTCGCCCCTCCTATTCAACGTGGCACTCCTCAAGCTCCCCCGGCTTCTCGAAAACATCCCAGGCCTGCGTCACGCCTTCTACGCGGACGACATCACGCTCTGGACGCGAGGAACGAGCACCGGAGAGCAAGAACGTTGCCTTCAAGAAGCGGTTGATGTTATCGAGCACTACCTTGATAGCTGCGGCCTCCACTGCGCACCTGAGAAATCGGAGCTACTCGTACTCAAGGCACGCACGAGGGGTAGACCTCCCACCTACGAAGCTCCAGACCCATGCGTCACGCTCAACGGGATCCAAATACCGAAGGTCGCCTCGCTTCGAGTACTCGGCTTGCACCTCCACCGAGATGGATCAGGAGTCGCCACGCTCCCACGGCTCCAACGCACAATATCCCAACTCACACACCTCGTAAGGAGAGTAGCTAATCGACGCAGTGGTCTCAAGGAGCAAGACACCCTGAGAGTCGTTCAAGCTCTACTGACAAGCAGAATAACGTACGCAACCCCGTACCTGGCTCTCAAGAATTGCGAAGTCGACAAGCTCAATGTCATCATCCGCAAAACTACGAAGCTCGCCATGGGTCTACCACCTGTGGCATCTACCACCCGACTTCTTAAAATGGGTGCTCATAACACCTGGCAAGAGCTGGTGGAAGCCCAGAAAACCAACCAACTCGAGAGGCTGAAGCTCACGCCGACGGGCAGATCGGTCCTTGCGCGCCTCGGCTACGCAGAACGCTACATCTCCGACGCGGACCGCAAGGTCAAGATACCGCCATGCTTAAGAGAATCCCTGAGCATCGGCAAACTACCGCGCAACATGCATCCCGAGCATCATCGGGGACGCCGGCTCGCTCGAGTCGACGCCATCCGAAGACGCCACAAGCACGATCCAGATGCTCGCTACGTAGATGCGTCCAAATACCCGGGAAAAACCGCTTACGCCCTGAGTGTGGTTGACTCGAGAGGCCAAGAACTGGCATCCGCCACAGTCAGGGTGCGGAACTCGGAGACAGCGGAAGAAGCGGCGATCGCCCTCGCCACCACCACGAGCACGAACGCGGTCGCAGTCTTCACGGACTCCCAATCCGCAGTGCGCAATTACACGAGAGGCCGAATATCAGTGGAAGCAGTCAAAATTCTGCAGAAAAGAAGCACTCCGCTCCCTTACACCTGCGTCACGTGGGTACCAGGGCACGAGGGGCTCGAGGGAAACGAAGCGGCACACGCCGCGGCCCGCGACCACGTCAACCGGGCCTCTTTCGACGCCTCGCGAGAGCCCCGACCGCCTGGTGACGCAACGGAAACGGAGACAATACCCCCCACGTATAAAGCCATCCTCCAACACTACCGATTGGGACGCAGGGTGTACCCGCCACCTCATCCAAAACTGACGAAAGAGGAAAGCACCGCATTCCGAAGACTGCAGAGCAATACGTACACACATGGGATCCTTATGCATCGCATCCACCCGACACTACACACATACAACTGCCCGATCTGCGCCGTGCCAGACACTCTGGCGCATTTGCTACTAGAGTGCCCGTGGCGCCCCGAAGACGCCGTTACTAAACATACAACGTCTGAAGACGTGAACCTCCTCGCCGAGACGTGGGAGGCCAAGATCTCCACCCCGGCCCTGGACGAACAACGACGTCTTGTCGCCAGAGCCCGGGATGCTATCGCGGCCAGAGGATTCCTGGAATGAGGGACCCTCCCACCTAGAGTGATCCACAGCTCAAACGCTCGGGAACACCGTCTCGAAAATTAAAGTTTATATCATCATCATCTTGTACGCTGGTTGCATTTTTTCTGCTTGTCAATCTGTTTACTGTTTCCCATATTTTTTTCACATTAGTTTGATGGTGAAGAAACAAACTTTCATAATAATTTTCTTTTGCTTTCTTTAGATCTGAAGTTAGTTTATTTCGAACCTTTTTGAACTCCTTAAACAGGTTTACATCGCGCGTAATAATAAAAGTATAATAAATCTTGTTTTTTTCTCTTATTCTTCTGTATAGTGCAGGGTTAATCCACGGTTTTCTTATTGCTTTCTTATTCTTTCGGCCACATTGTAAAGGAAACGCCTGATCATAACTTACTTTTAACTTGTTATAGAAGTTCTCGTAAGCATCATTAGTATCATTGCAGTCAACACGCTAGTCCAGTTTATTGCCTCCACCAAAGAAAAATATTTTGAGTGATTTGTCATTTATCACTCGATACTTGCTTACTTCAAGATGTTGTCTGCGTGTGAAGTGATCAGTAACACAAAACACGGGCAGATGATCGCTTATGTCGCTAACTATCACTCCACCCATTAGTTCTGATACACTGATATTCATAACACAGATGTCTATGGTTGTACCTGTTTTAGGATCAATGCCTGTGGGGACCGAAACCAAATTCTCACATCCGTATGACGTGATCATACTCTTATAATTCATCGCGTACTGGTCATTACTGACCGTATTTATATTTACATCACCGACAACGAAAAAAAAGGTAACTTGTTTGTCTGAAAAAACTGTAGCAATTGCTCAAGGAAGTCTAAGAATGCACGTTTAGAACCAGCTGGTTGCCTATATATGGCAGCAAGCTGAAATTGAGATGTTTTTATCACTAAGCACTCAACATTTATATTTGTAATTTTGTACTCTTCAATGTTGCTGTAAGCATAGCTATGATTGATATATACCGCCACACCCCCTCCTCTTTTCCCTACGCGGTCCAAGCGAATGCAGGTGTAATTGCTAATGACGGGTCTATCATCGGTAATAGTCAAGCAAGTTTCTGTAAAAACAATGACTTCAAATCTCAGCACGAGAGACTCCAAGAAAATTTGTAAGCTGTCAAGCTTGTTTTTATACTTCTAATGTTGAAATGAATCAAAGAGATGTTAGATTGCTCGGTCGTAAATGTGTTGTTAAATATTTCTGATGTGTATACACCACACGTGCTCATCTACAGTAAAGAGAAAGCAAGCTTATAATTATCTGATGCAATCTTTAGTTCATTTTTGCAAGGTCATCGGAAGAAGATATTCGCAGGACACGACTGTCTTCGTTTCCTTGCTAAGACCTTGCCACCTGCTGTCCACACGAATTTGCATTTGAGCTCTTTCTTTTTTGCCACTGTTGTTCCAAGCAACTGCTTGTTGTGGCGTGTCAAATGTTCATTGACGAAAATTGCACTGTTATCACCAACCAAGCCAACGTCTTTTGCGCCAATTCTCATTTTCTTAGTCTTGGCTAGTATCGAGTCTCTCTTAGCACGCCTCACAAAACGAACAACGTTTTTGGTTGTTGAGTTCGGAGTTGGGACTCTATGGCATATATAAATGTCCCTCTCGTCAACTGGCTCACTGACTAGTTCACAGATTTTTCGAACCGAAACTAAAGAGTCGCACTCGTCCGGAACACCTTTGATCTCAAGGTTGTTACTTCTTTGATACTGTTTCAACTCTTGTAATTTCAGAGTTAACTGTTTGTTTTCAACTTTTAGTTTTTGATTCTCAGAGACCAAGCTTTTTAATTCATCTCTTAGTGCCTTTAGATCCTGAGTCACATCTTTGACATCGTCACACGTGTCACTGCAGTGCTGAACAGACTTTTTCAGGTCCCTGAGCTCAGCACGCATTTCCCGCTTAAATTCGGCGAATAAGGATGCTACATTACTTTCCCCCTCCTTCCCTTTCCCCGGCGACATTGTACAATAGCACAAGTATCAATCCAATCACTTTCATACAAAAAAAAGACAACGACAATAGGCGTGTTCGGCAGCAGCGCAGAGCTGCAAAGACGATTTCAAAGCAAATCGACACTATTTCTCACCTGCAAAGGATGCAGATTTGTCGTTAGCGTGTGCACGATTCAATGCGCTGCCGCCGAACGGGACGCCTCGGCTGAAGGGGACCGTATTTAAGCCGTCGGCCGTCAGGAAGGTACAGCAACGCCCCCAGCTATCTTTGTCACGTGGTAGAGCCTTGACGGGCGCAACTAATCTTGTCTGTAGCGCTGATTATCTCGGCCGCTTCTTGAGATGGCTGCAAAGGATGCAGATTTGTCGTTAGTGTGTGCACGATTCAATGCGCTGCCGCCGAACTGGATTAGACTACTGAATACCATTGCGAATTTCACTAATGCAGATGTATTTGTTCGCGAAGTTAAAATATTTCAAGAATCGTGGCTTCATTGATCAATGATATTATGTTCACAGTGCGCTTGATTTACATACCTCTTAATGTATGGACCTGTTCGCCTTTTTGCCATTACTTATTTTCCCTGTTTTTTTTTGCAGATTTCATTGTCTTTATAACTGTTCTGTGTTTTTTTTTTCGTGATGTGCTGACACTGTACTTGTACCGACTTCCTGTATGAGCCTGAGAAGGCTTCCAGTATTCATAAATAAAAAACAAATACCAATTTTTGACCACCCGGGGTTCTTTAACGTGTAACAAATGCACGGTACACGGGCGTCCTTGCATTTCGCCTCCATCGCAATGCGGCCGGATCTAATCCTGCGCCCTCAGGCTTGACAGCCCAACCCCAAAACCAAGACGCCACCACGGCAGGTTACGCTTTGATGAACGCCCTCTGTCGTCTGTTCGTTGTGATGGGTGTGTGTCAGCGCATTGGGAAAAGTACATATCTCGCTGCCTTTCAAATTAAATAGAGCCTGTGACGTCTGTATTCGTGTCTTCTTTGTGGTTGTATCCGTGTCTTGTTTTTCTTAAGACCTTCTCTTTTCAATGTCATTCCCTCTTTTTCATCAAGTGCCTTTCTCAAATATGTCTCAGTAAACAGAGTCGAGACGCATCCCACCATGCCGATTCTGACCTTTGGTGCCTAGAACTTTCGGTTGGTCACGATAACATTTTGACATTTGGTTCGGCTCGATCTCGCGCTTAACTATTTAATAATTGGCTTTTTCTCAAAACTTTTTTTGGGTTGATACCCCTTTTCATTTATGTTTAATTGGTTTAAACCTGCGATAGCTCTGGCAGTGCAGGTTTCCCTCACTTTTATTTAGGTTGTTTTTACTTCACGAGGGAACCAAAAAATAGCCGTGTCATTAGGTGAACTCCAACACTAGGCGCACAACTCCAATTCTAGACGGCGCGCACGACGCCACCAGCCATCTCGGCGAAGCCAGCCTCGTAACCTCCAAGATAGGGCTCGCGAGCAGCGCATGCGCCAGCACGCCACGACTATGCCAGAGGAACAGCGCGTGGTCTGCGCCCCCTTCCTCTTTAGCACGCCCTTGATCACATTACCGCGCGCTCAGCTCCTTCCCCGCTCCTTGCGCATGCGTCATCAACTAAAGTCATTATTTGCTTGAGAGGGCGGCGCCCACCAAGCCATCATCCTTCTCATCGCACCCTTGCACACTTTCCCTCGTAAACGCGGAATACAGCGCGGGAGGTGCGACGTTATGGGGCTCTTGCGTTCCCCAGGGGGCGCTGCGAAAATGGTTCTAAAAAGCGCCCTCAATCCGAAACTGGGTAGTACCAAGCTCGGTCGTCTGCTTCGGGAAGTACGTTAACAATATGGACCCGCCACTTTCGGTTGTGTTGTACCACGGCTTGCAGCAAATATCGGGCGTCGAAGATTTTTCTATGGGTGGCATGCTGCATAAAGGCAGGAAATTATGCAACGCCGAATACGTGTACGCCGTTCAAGAAATAAGCGGCGAAGTTTTCGCGCGGTGTCAATCGCAAGTGAAGCGAGTCACGCACGTGCGAAATTGAACTTCAGGTAATGTTTGCACGCTGCTAGATTCAGGCGCACAAACGCGAGGAAATGCTTTCTATAAATGAATTCACAGCAGCGATAAGCAGACATGTGTACGGAACTGCTCGAGCGCACGACGGTACACACCGCGACGGCAGCGGTCTTTCAGCATGCCGCGGTGTACGAACTGCTCGAGCGCACGATCGTACGCGCCGCGACGGCAGCAGACTTTCGACATGCCGCGAAACGGCGGGTCTCCTGCAATCTTTGTTGACTGCATGCCGCTAGAAAGTAGTTATGCCTGCGCTGTAGTAGTGGCCATCTGTCTAGCAATTGATAAATAACAATGCAATGCATATAAGCTGGCAGTAACGTGCGTACGTACGAATCGCGCTGCAGCGCGCGCTCGTGCACTGCTCGCTTGATCTAGATTTTAATGACAGCGCTCGAACATCCGATGTGCTGTAATCAATACTTCCTTGCTGCGCTGCCTCAACGTGCTGACTTGAGGTCAAGGATCAGCACATTCAACTCTCTAACCTGTGCTGCTCGTAGTGGGGTAGTGAATTGTCACCGAATCAGCCCGACCATTTGTGGTCATTTGCACACACTTGGTCACTTGACCACTTCGCACCGGTCGAATTGTTAATTGTCGCTGTGGCCGGTTCTCGAATCGTGAATCACCAGCCATGCCTGCTGCTATGTCGGTCTTCCAATACGCTTACCCAGCGCGGCGCGTTGCAGTTATCCAGCGCGCCCGACGCTCCGCAGCGTGAGGCCTTGAAGGAAAAAAAATCTGATGTTGGGATTCAGGCCTTCTTGTTCATGGCAGCCCACGACGCAGCAGTAACGACGGTGACGCTTTTTCTAGGCTGAGCTAGGTCTCTCCGGATCGGCGTCGCCAACGTCTTCTGCTTCCAGTATTACGTCCCACGGCACACGGAGAGTCCGTTTTCGTATAACTATAGGGTGCGGCCAGCTCGCAGCCTGGTCGCCATGGTCTGTGAGAAGTGACGAGCCTTTTCGCACTCGAAACAGGGCAGAAAAAAGTGCGAATCGACGCAAAACGCGGGCTAGAAACGTGCTTCCCCACAGCCAGGGCTAAATACTATCCAAGCTGGTACTACCCAGATGACGTTTTTCGCCGCCACCAGGCGCCGCTACTATACCTCAAACTCCAGTTCAAGACTCCCATTGCACTTTGACTGTATGTCGATTCTCATGGCAACGCCGAAGCTGACAACGAAAATTTTCCTGGAGTGTCTCTAAAGTGTTAGCACAATAAAGCAGAAAATTTTGATCATGAGACAGCGAAATCGGGAATTTTGCCCGGGAAAGAGTGTCTGCTTGGTTACTACACTGAGGGAACGAAAAAGGGCATTATACATAGCAGAAAAAGAATTCGAGGGTTTGACGAAAACTTTTATGGTCGGAGAAGGAGAAGACGATGTCACGGCCGCTGGATATAAAAAATGAAAGTAAAAAAACAATTTTTTTCTTGTACCAAGCGGCCATGACCGTGTTAAAGAAAGTTTTATGCCGACCACGGAAAAGTAAGCAAACGAGACGTCTCAGCTCCCGTACGGAAGCCTTGTTCACAATATTTACACGTAATGTTTGCATACAAACATATATTTTAAAAAATGCTGGCTCTCCCGTAATCGACAGTAGATGTAAGGATGAAATGGCTACCGGCAAAGCAGATTGGTGCCGCGACGCAGGCCTCAAAGCTTACTGAGCCGAAATGAACCTGTTTTGAACTGAACCTGCAAGTCTCGCAAGTTGCAAGTCAAGTCTCGTAAGTTGCAAGTCTCGTCTTGACCAAACAACAATCCGCGGCGCGCCGGACGCCACCGGCCTGATGATGATGATGATGATGATGATCTATTGGCATCCCCTTTGAAACGGGGCGGCGACAAATAGTCACCTAGCCTGCTTGATTTAATCAGGTATACTATACATGTTCTTTATCTTGCATTTTTGCATACCTATCCTTATTTTTCTTTTTCAAAAATTTACCTTGTACCGCTGCCTATGATTTTAAGAGATCAGGTCGCATCCATCTTTTCCCTACTTTTTTTCCACCAGTACTCTAATCGTCTCTTGCTGATCTCTACGGCTGATCTGTTTATGTTTCCTTCCACTTTAAACCCAAGCGCTTCTGGGAGTTGCACGTTACCTACGGTTCTCGCTGGGTGGATCCCGTCGCATTCCATTAGGATGTGCTGAGTGGTCTCTGGATCTTTACTGCAGCATACACATGTCTCATCTAATTCCGAATATTTGTTCCGATATGTTTTCGTCCTTAGGCAACCGGCTCGAGCCTCAAATAGCAAGGCACTGCCCTTTGTGTTATCGTACAGATTTTCCCTTCTAATTTCTTTCTTCTCATTCTTGTAAATCTCCATTGTCCTTTTCGTTTCCATTCTTTGCATCCAATTCACGGTCTCTATTTCTCTCACTTTCTTTCTGATGACCCCTGGTTGTCTATTTACAGTTTCGATTATCCTGTACTTGGTTGCCAACTTCCTTGACCTCTTCCTCCATTCTGTGTCCACGCTTTTCATGTAGAGATACTTGTGCACTTTAGCCGCCCATTTATTTTCATCCATGTTCCTGAGCCTTTCTTCAAGACTAATTTTGCTTTGTGCTTCTCTGACTTCAAAAGAGGCCCAACCCATGTCTCCATGCACTGCCTCATTTGTCGTATTACCGTGTGCTCCCAAAGCCAACCGGCCTACTGATCTTTGGTTAACTTCCAAACCCGCCAATATATCCGATTTTAAGCATATAATGGCATTTGCGAATGTTAGCGCTGGCACCATTACTCCTTTCCAGATTCCACGCACCACCTCATACTTATTGTGGCCCCACAGTGCTCTGTGTTTCATTAATGCTGCATTCCGCTTCCCCTTTATTTTCAGATTATCTTGGTGGTTGCTTGAGTAATTCTTTCCTTCGTTTATGTGTACGCCGAGGTACTTATATTGCTTCACTATGGGTATTACTTGCTGTTGAATTGACACCACGAAGTTACTCGTGTGCTCATTAAAGATCATAATCCCTGATTTCTCTGTGCTAAACTTAAGGCCTAGATTTGTCGCTGCGTTCCCACAGATATTCGCAAGTATCTGTAAATCTTTTTTATTGTCCGCTAGTAGCACAATGTCGTCTGCGTACATCAGTCCAGGGATCTTCTGTTGCACCATTTGTCCATTACGCATGTAGGATAAATCAAAACCTAATTCGCTGTTTTCCAGTCGTCTTTCTATGCCCTTGACGTAAAGCGTGAACAACAATGGTGACAGAGGGCATCCTTGCTTCAATCCTTGGTGAATTCCCACCATTTCATTTCCTTTTCGGCCTTCCCATGCCACTTGTACTTGGTTGTCTCGATATATCTCCCTCAGCAGCTCCACGAAATCGTCATCTATGCCTTCGTATTGAAGAATATCCCACAACAATTCCCTGTCTACGTTGTCATAAGCTCCTTTAATATCTAGAAATGCTATCCATAAAGGTCTTTTCTGAGCTACTGAAATCTCTATGCACTGAGTTAGTACAAACATATTGTCTTCTAAGCGTCTGCCTGGCCTGAACCCATTCTGTAGTTCCCCCAATACACCGTTTTCTTCCATCCACTTCGACAGTTCTAATTTTATGGCTTGCATTGCTATTCTATATATCACCGACGTTACTGTAACTGGCCTGTACGAGCTCGTCTTATCCTTATCTCCTTTGCCTTTGTAGATAAGATTCATCTTGCTTTCACGCCATCCAACGGGAATATTCTTTGTTCTAATCACTTGCTCTATGGCATTAGTCAGCAGTGCCTTGCTTTTTGGACCGAGGTTTTTGATTAGCTGTATTGGGATTTCATCGGGTCCTGCTGCCGTGTTGTTAGGGACATTTTCTGCTGCCTTTTTCCAATAAAAGCTTTCTATGCTGAATTTTGATCTCTCAGGCCTCTCTGTTGTTGCTGGATCTGTTGTCTGAACTACGCTTTTTCTCGTACCGAAGTTATGCCTGATAACGTCTGTGATGTACCGCAGCGCATCATCGCCTTCATAGATGTTACCGTCTTCATCCCTTATAGCCGTTTGCGAGTTTCTAGTTGGAGCTCCGAGTGCTTTTATATGGTTCCAGAATCTTTTTGGGGCGCCTTTGTCTCTTTTGTGAATGTTATGCACCCAACGTTCACTTGCGCATTTAATCTTCTCTTGCACGAGCTCACTCGCAACCCTTTTCTTTTCTCGGTACGTATTCCATCTAAGGAGCACCTCTTCTTCTTGTAATCCCAACTTTTTGGCTTCTCGATGAACCCTAGATGCCTCTTTACGCTCTTCTATAGCTTGTTTAATTTCCTTGTTCCACCACTTACGTGGTTTCCTCTTTCCAATCCAACAATTGTATTGCCGTGTCCGCCTTATTTCATGCTGCATAACCTCCACCAGTTCCTTATATTCCCAGACTGCTGTAGGAAAAGCCTCAATTTTCTTCTCTATGTTGTTTGCGATCTCTGTTATTTGCTCGTCATTCATTTTTAAAAACTCTGAGGCTATTGGTTCATGTTCTGCGCTGGTATCTCTCCCAAACTTTAATGCTAAACGTCTATGATCGCTTCCCAGGCTATTTTTTCCATTTTCGTCTATCATCATTTGGTCCAGTTGTTCGTAGACCATTTCTGAGACTAAGGCGTAGTCGATACATGACTGCCTGTTTCCGCATTGCCACGTTACCTGTCCATGACACTTATTCTCCCTGTTAACTACTATAAGGTTCTGTTCATCACACAAATCCAGCACTAGAGAGCCGTTGTAATCAGTATATCCGTCTAAATCGTCCATGTGCGCGTTCATATCTCCCACTAATATCACCTGGCCCGAGTTACTGAACTCATTAATATCGCTTCTAATGCAATCGACCAATTCCTTATTTTTTTCCCTGCTATCACTACCTGTCCACAGGTAAGCTACTCCCAGCCACGTCTTTTTACCTTGCCATGTACCACTAATCCATAAATGCTCTTTACATGTCTCGTTTACCCTTCGCCACTTCAGACCTCGCCTAATTAGTACGCCTACGCCTCCGCCTTTCCTTGACCCGGTCATTCTGTTGCACCCTTCCCATACAAAGTTGTCAATAACAGGCGGCTGCTCCAAATCTCGTAGATGCGTTTCGGTCAAGGCGTACACACTAATCGCTTCATCATTCAGTTGCGTTTGAATTTCCAGCCATTTTTCCTGCTTACGACCACCCTGCATGTTAATGTAGCAAATTTTACCTTCTCTATTCTTATCCTTTCTGCGTCTTTTCCTGACTCCTGGTCGCCTAATTCTGCCCTTTACTGGTGTTTCGCTATGTTCAATACTTAATCCTGCTTCCTGATTGCCTGGGGCCCGCCTAAAAAAGCTACAGCTCGTGCCGCGAATCGATTTCCGACCGGTGTTGCTACACTTTCACTAGCCTAGGCCTTTCACTAGGCCTGGTCACGCCACGTGGCGCCATCTCTGAAAGGAGGTGGCGCAAAACCCGCGCCGCGAAACTGACGGACAGCTGGCGTTAAAAAGAGCACAGGCAACCTTGTCTCGGTGCCAAAAGATGACAATCAAGTGTATGTTGCACTGTATCTGCGCCTTTTGAACGTCGCTATTGGAAATGACAAATTGAGCTTCAGCGTTCAAGTTACAGCTTGAGTAACATTGTGAACAAACGTTAAGAAGAAAGTGGAAGCAATATTTTTGTAACTTGTTTGGGAAATAACTAGCGTATGTAATGCGGTCCTGTGCAAGGGGTTGGGGGCCAGAGACCGCATTTTCATAAGTTTTGACTGACTGCCCGGATGATCTCTTTTTGCTCTCGCTACGATGCCCTGATGCTCTCGTTTCGTTCTCGCCCCATTCTCGTCTTCAGTGCCCGGATAACGGCTCTGGATTTTGGATCAAGGTCTCTTGAAGGTCGCCGACAACGGGAGCTAAAACCATTTTATGCTTAAAATGTCGCTGTTTCGCGCGAAAGGCGAAGCATCGATTCCAATGGCAAATTAGTAGACACCTACAAGAAGCAACGATATTAGTTTTATCGGCCGTATAGACTTGCAAAGATTCACTTACTAACTGCATTAACAAGCACGGTGTCACATGCTCACAGGCTAACATGAGCACATCTCGCTCGATGACGGCGGCAACTCGCTGTGAAAACACTGGAGTGAGGAGGCGCCGCAGCAGCGGTGAGCGAATTGAGCTTTGTGCTTTCTCTCGCTTCAACGCGAACTAAACGTCCGAAGAACAGCGCATACGAAGCTACCGGCGCTAGTTGCACTTTGTCCACATCGCATATCGACGTGACAGCGAGGGCCGCACGGGCGCGCACGTTGTCCTCGTCTCAGGTCGCTTCTCGTCGTTTCGTCTCAAGCAGCAGCCGCCGGAGTAGAACGCCCCCCCCCCCTCCGCCTCCTTCACCTCCCCCTACCCGTGCCTCGCGCACGACGAAGACGGCGTGCTCCCGCCCCGACTTTCTCTCTCGCGTGGGTGAGGGTGACCCACGATCGTTGGCTGACCCTCGAACGTTTTCACTCGCACATACAGCGTACGGGGCGCGGCAATGATTTTATCGCCCTTGGGCTTTATACGGAACCTCACGGCGACGACCACGGCGACAGCGGAAAAGCGCTTAGAGTGTCCATATTGCTACGCGAGAGACATTCATCCTAGGGCAGACGACGAAGAAGACGGTTCTCTCTGGTGCTGGTGGCTGTCCACCATCTTGGCTACTGTGTCTCTCTCATACTGTAAATACAGTGTAAATAGTCCCGCCTTGTGCCGTTTTACGTAACATCTTTTTGGTGGAAGTGCGGGGTAGTTCCCTGTTTCGATCACGGAGCTTCGCAACGGCCGCCTCATCACGCTTGCGACCATGTCAGTCGGTGCAGGCACATCGTCTTCACCCCCTGCCCCTCCCGTCGCTCCGACCTACATCGTTCTGCCTCCTGCTCGTGATCCTGGCGTATTTTCCGGCCAGGATGGGGTTGACGTCGACAAATGGCTCAACCTTTACGAACGGATCAGCGCCGGCTACAGGTGGGACCCGACCCTTATGCTCGCCAACGTGCTTTTTTACCTCGATGGCCCACCGCGGGTGTGGTTCGAGACGCACGAGGCGGAAATTACCAGCTGGGACTCTTTCAAAGAGAAGATTCGTGACCTTTTCAGTGACAGCACTGGTCGGCAGCTTGCTGCGCGGAATGAACTTGCAACTCGTGCACAAACATCCTCCGAGTCATACGTATCGTACATTCAGGACGTTATTGCTCTTTGCCGCCAGGTTGACGAGCACATGTCTGAGTCCGAGAGGGTTTCTCATGTGCTCAAAGGTATCGCCGACGATGCTTTTAACCTGCTCGTCTATACCAACGTTGATACCGTCGACACAATCATCAAAGAGTGCCGGCGGTTTGAACACGCGAAGAGCCGCCGTATTACCCAGAAATTCACCCGGCTGCCCAATACGGCTGCAACTTCATCGTGTGATGCCGTTCGCCAGCCGCCCACCTGTGACCACGTTACTCGCATTGTTCGTCGCGAGATTGAAGCCGCCTGTCCTGCACCGATTCAACCCCCCGTGTTTACAACCCACGCCAGTGACCCTTCGCAGCCATTCGTGTCCCTCATCCAAGCTGTCGTCAGGCAGGAGTTTGCTAATCTTGGCCTTCCATCAGCGTGCCCACTGACTCGTCCTGACGCTCCGCCTTATTCCTCTGGACCCACTCGACGCTCCTAAACCTCTCCCGGCTCCTTCCGCAATCCTGCGGAATGGAGAACGCCCGACCATCAGCCCATCTGCTTCTCCTGCCATCAGGCCGGGCACATTGCTCGTTATTGCCGTCGCCGTTGGACCTACGTATCTCGCCAGACCTCCATGTACCCTACTCCTTTCAGACGTCCAGCCGCTGGTTCCCCTACTTACTACTCGTCGACCTCCCACGAGCCTCTTCCATCTGACGCCACTGCTCCTGTTCGCCGCTTCTCCCGCTCCCCGTCGCCGCAACGCCGCCAATCCAGCTCGCCGCAGCCTCGCCGCTTTTCCTCGCCGTCCTTCTCTGGACGATCGCCGCAGGAAAACTAGATAGTGCAGCTTATGGAGGTGAAGCTGCAATGCCACCGTCCCCTGCAAATCCTCTACTGACGCTCCCCACTCACCATAGCCTTCTTGAAGTCAAAGTCGACAATGTTCCTGTGACCGCCCTCATCGACACTGGTGCACACTTGTCTATTATGAGCGCCCCTTTACGCCGCCGCCTGAAGAAGATTATGACGCCGTCTACGACACAGACAATACGTGTTGCCGATGGTGGTGCTGTTCAAGTGATCGGAATGTGCACCGCCCGTGTTAGCATTGCCGGTCGTCACACTGTTGTCCTTTTTGCCGTCCTTGCTCACTGCCCCCATGACCTTATCCTTGGCCTTGACTTCCTTTCGGCACACTCGGCCTTAATTGATTGTTCTTCTGAAACGCTCTGCCTCGATCTTCCTCTTGTATCAGATGCCTGCGATACGCCCGTCAGCCGCTTAAGCCCCACCGATTTTGTTCGCCTACCACCGCGAGCCGTCACGTACGTGTGTTTGTCATCGACCCCTCCCGTTCCTGACGGCGACTATATCGTCTCTCCGATTACAGACGTCCGCCTGACGCGCAATGTTACTGTGCCACATACCATCGCCACATTAGTTGATAACTGTGTGTTCCTCCCGCTACTAAACTTTGGTCTGACCCCCCAAGTGTTGCCCCACAAGATGTCGCTTGCCCACCTCACCGCGATAACAGACTATGACGTCGAGGTTGTCGCCATAACTGCACCTCCGGAAGCTGCAGTTTCCCCGTCACCAAGTTCCGACGACAGCATTTTTCGCAACATGATTGGATCAGACCTTTCGCCTGACCAGGCCGACGCTCTTTGCCGGGTTTTGGCCTCATACAGCGACATTTTCGACATTCGTGATCGACCCCTGAGCCAGACTAAGATTGTCGCCCACCGTATCAACACTGGCGACTCTTTGCCCATTCGCCGTCGACCTTACCGTGTGTCCGCATCAGAGCGCGAAGTGATTCAAAAAGAAGTGGCTAAAATGCTTGCGAAGGACATCATCGAACCATCTTCTAGTCCTTGGGCCTCTCCCGTCGTATTAGTAAAGAAGAAAGACGGTTCCTGGCGTTTCTGCATTGATTATCGGCACCTCAACAAAATCACCAAGAAGGACGTGTACCCTCTTCCTCGTATTGACGACGCCCTCGACTGCCTCCATGGTGCCACCTTCTTTTCATCCCTGGACTTTCGATCTGGCTACTGGCAAATCGCTGTAGACGACCTGGATCGCGAGAAGACCGCCTTCGTGACCCCTGACGGCCTTTACCAATTCAAGGTCATGCCTTTCGGTCTCTGCAACGCACCAGCCACGTTTGAGAGAATGATGGACACACTGCTTCAAGGATTTAAATGGTCGACGTGTTTATGTTACCTGGACGACGTGATAATTTTCTCCCCCACTTTCGCAACACACCTTGAGCGGCTTTCGACCATTCTAGCAATCTTCCGACGAGCTGGCCTCCAGCTAAATTCCTTGAAGTGCCACTTCGCCCTTCGTCAAATTACTGTCCTGGGCCACCTCGTTGACGCTTCCGGTGTCCGACCGGACCCAGCAAAGATAAGCGCTGTCACGAACTTCCCCGTTCCACGGTCTGTCCATGACGTCCGTAGCTTCGTGGGGCTTTGTTTCTACTTTCGCCGTTTTGTGAAAAACTTTGCGGCGCTCGCACGTCCACTCACTGATCTTCTCAAGCAAGACGTCCCGTTTTGTTGGGGTCCTCTACAAGCTGACGCCTTCTCTGAGCTCATCGCCGCCCTAACGACACCACCTATTCTTGCCCATTTTGACCCAGCTGCTCCCACGGAAGTGCGCACAGATGCTAGTGGTCACGGCATCGGTGCAGTTTTAGTCCAAAACCAACAAGGCGTTGACCGTGTTATTGCGTACGCAAGTCGTCTCCTATCGAAATCTGAACGCAATTACTCTATTATGGAACGGGAATGTCTTGCCCTTGTCTGGGCGGTTTCGAAATTCCGTCCTTACTTGTATGGCCGCCCTTTCCGTGTTGTCACCGATCATCACGCTCTCTGTTGGCTTTCTTCACTGAAGGACCCTACTGGACGACTTGGACGTTGGGCGCTGCGCCTTCAGGAGTACTCTTACTCAGTTACCTACAAGTCTGGCCGCCTCCATTTGGACGCGGACTGCTTGTCCCGCTACCCTGTTGACCAACCAGAGGGACCGGACATCGAACCTAACCCCTGCGTTATGTCTATGTCTCAGTTTCTCCAGATTGGTGACGAACAACGCCGTGATGATGCTTTGCGATCGCTCATTGATCGGCTGGAATCCGCACCTAACGACGCCTCACTGCGCATGTTCGCCCTCGTGAATGGCACACTTTACCGTCGTAACGTCCAATCAGATGGCCCTGAGCTGCTTCTCGTTGTGCCTAAACAGCTGCGTTCAACGGTACTGCGTGAGCTTCACGACGAACCAACTGCTGGTCACCTTGGTGTGTCCCGCACGTACGACCGTGTCCGGCGCCGCTTCTTTTGGCGCGGTCTCGCCCGGTCTGTTCGACGTTACGTGACCTCCTGCGACAAATGCCAACGTCGGAAACGTCCTGCCGCACCCTCGGCTGGACTGCTTCAGCCGCTCTCCATCCCGACCGAACCATTCTTCCGGGTTGGTTTGGACCTTCTCGGTCCTTTTCCTGAGTCACGATCCGGCAACAAGTGGGTCGCCGTTGCTATCGATCATGCGACCAGGTATGCAATCACTCGAGCGCTCCCCACCAGCACTGCTACTGACGTTGCCGATTTCTTGCTCCACGATGTTATTCTGCACCATGGCGCCCCTAGCCAATTGCTCACAGATCGAGGCCGCGCATTTTATCACGAGTAATCGACGATCTCTTGCGCTCCTCCTCAACGCAGCACAAGTTGACCACTGCCTACCATCCCCAAACAAATGGCCTCACCGAGAGACTAAATCGCACCCTCACGGACATGCTCTCAATGTATGTTTCATCTGACCACCGTGACTGGGACCTGGCGTTACCTTACGTGACTTTCGCGTACAATTCCTCGCGTCACGATACCGCCGGTTATTCACCCTTTTATATGCTCTTTGGCCGTGAACCAACGTTACCGATGGACACCCTACTACCGGCTGCTGCCGCGCCGCCTAGCGAATATGCACGTGATGCCATCGCTCGTGCCGATCACGCTCGTCAGATCGCCCGCTCTAGGCTGTTGGCCTCGCAAGCGACCCAGAAGCGCTTCTATGACAGCCGGCATCGCGACGTTCGCTTCTCACCCGGTGCCTTAGTTCTCCTGTGGTGTCCATTCCGCCGTGTTGGCTTATCCGAAAAGTTGCTATCTCGATACACGGGTCCTTACCGAATCGTCCGCCAGGTCACGGACGTCACCTACGAGATTGTTCCCGTCTCTCCGACTTTACCGCCGGCGATCGCTCCCAGTGACATAGTTCACGTTAGCAGACTGAAAGCCTACCGCCTTCCTCCTAACGACAATGTGTGAAGTGCGCCGGGACGGCGCTTGCACCGCCGGGGGTAATGCTACGCGAGAGACATTCATCCTGGGGCAGACGACGAAGAAGACGGTTCTCTCTGGTGCTGGTGGCTGTCCACCATCTTGGCTACTGTGTCTCTCTCATACTGTAAATACAGTGTAAATAGTCCCGCCTTGTGCCGTTTTACGTAACAATATAATTGCTATCCCAATAAAAACTATGGGGTCACCTAAGCAATTATTATGATGTGTAAATGCGAAAGCATTACTTGTCGCTGAGTTTAGTGCTGCGGCGAAATGTTACCGAGTTAAGTGACGCGCTATGTTTCCGAATGTAATGCTGCTACTACTTATGAGGTCGCAACAACGCAAGACGACAAACCGGCCATATTGCGACCTCTCAGCTGAGTTTTCTTTGCGGAGTTCTCATTAGTGTTTCGCGCACATTCCGTTGAGTGTTCCCTTTCGATGATACCACTTTTGAACACGATGACACCACCTTGCCGAGCGATAACAGACTCTTCCGAGCAGCACCATGGTGTTGACACTACATTTATTAACTCCACTCCACCCCATAGACGAGAAAACGATCGCCAGGAGGCGCAGTAGCACCTGACAGCGCCCCCAATGTTGAAATGTCAAGCAGCTCGGTCGCGCAGTGGTGCAGTCTCCGCTTTGTTTACATTGTTTCGCCCGCGCTTTCCTTCGCTGCTCGTGCTCACGGCGCTCCGTTTTCGACGGCGGCAGATCGCCTGCTTGCTGAAGAGCGATGCAAAGACTGCAATGCGGTTTCAAGAAGGTTGCCGACGCCGACAGCATTCTTCGTGGTGGCAAACTCAAGAAAGGGGAGCGCCTGCTTCCACACGTGTATGGTGTTCAACAAATTGTGGGTGGTGATGTGACAGTGAAAGCCAAGTGCCTGTCGCAGGTGTCAAACAAGATTGTATACGACATCGACTTAGAGGTACACACCGAGTTCCTTAATTTAGTGACTTTTATTTCTCAATGGTGCAGTCACAAAGCGGTCATGAATGCTTGCAGAGATGTGCAGAGACGGTGACGATTGCGGTTGGTTTCGTTGGTCACTGGTTGCGCACACACGGCTGCTCTCATTTTGGCTCCCAGGGAGTGGCATCACCACTGTCAGCACAGAAAGAACACATGCATTAGGCACCAATAAGCCAATAAAATTAATTAACGATGTAAGTACTACGTATGCGCATAATGCCTTATATCATGCTGTATAAATATTTCACGTATATCATGCCTCATTCAATGCAGATGTTAGAGACATGGTAACTCATTGCATTAATTAGCAAGGTATCTTTTCACTGCTCATGAAAAATTCCTCATACAAACTGCTCCGCGAAATGAACCCAGATCACGGTAACCAGCGATTCCTTTGGGACTAACAGCACGAGCGCAACAATTTGCGATACATGCCTCATCAAAGCTAATCAACTTTCTTGTCCGGCGTATGTTCCGCCGCAGCTAAAGTAAGCTCACATCGATGGCCGGCTACTACACGAAACGAAGATTCTTGGCAGGAAGAGTGAAGCAGGAAGAATGTTCAAGGTGGCAATTACTTTAAAGCATGCTTGGCTATTGGGAACCTAGAAAGCATGGCCAAGCACGTCTCGGGCAACTGCTTTCCGACCTGCCGCTTACCGACGCACGCAATGACCGCAGCTTGCATTAAATACGGATTTCCACCACACAAAAGACAAGAAGCGCGCAGCCCCTAGATTTTGTTGCCTGCACAACTAGCAATTGAAGTTGCAGCGTTTGTGAAAGGGATATAATTCTCTTGAGCTCGTCCTTGCCGATCCCGAGTGAACGAACAGTACAGTCAAATAAATTCGGGGGTTTTACGGGCCAAAACCACGATATCATTATGAGGCACGCTGTAATGGAGGGTCTCAGAAATAATTTTGACCACTGGGGGTTCTTAAACGTGCACAAAAATCAAAGTACACGGTAACAAGTGTATTCTTGCATTTTGCACCCATCGAAATGCGACCGCCGTGGCCGATAATCGAGCTCGCGTTGTCGAGCTTAGCGGCGCAACACGTATGCTTTTACCGCTAAGCTAACCCAGCGGATTTCACTGTACGATTCAACTACGCGACACGTCTAAAAAAACGGCCATGCGCTAAATACAGGCACATTACTATTGCGTTTTTATCGAGCGGCCGTGTTATTGCACGCGAAATCGAAAGTACGTGACTTACTTGACTCGGCGCACTGCAGTTACCCACGCTTGTCGTCTGTCCTTCTCGTACCACCTCCCTGGAATTCTGTAGGACTTCGCGGGCGGCATTCGACCTTTCGAGGCTGTTGCGGGAATCAACAACACAGCAGTATTGCGTGCCATCTTTCCTGGTTGAACAAGTCGCGCTCGCCGTCACGAAAAGAACACGAACAATTGCGTGCGCCGTAGAAAATACCCTCGCGCGCTGGCCCAGCGACGACCTGCGACATTTCCATCCTTCCGCCAGGGCAGTATTCGGCGCTGGCGCCGCGTGGCCAAACATTAGGTTGCCTCGTCTATACTCTGGAGGGATACTGTTGCTGTCGCCCGACGGTTACCTGAAGCGCGTTGTATGGTGGAAAGTTTGCATATCTCCGGGGGGGGGGGGGGGGGGGGGGGCAGGGGCCCGACCAGTTTTCCGAACCCAACGCATGTATGTATATATATGCATACATGGGTTGCATAGATATGTCACTACAATATATGTATTGTAGTGACAAATACGCGCGCCAGCAGCAGACGAAGAAGAAGACGCTTCTTGTGGTTGGTGCTCGCACTCGCTCCGCTTGGCCGTTGCCTGTTTCTGGCATTCATCAAAACGCCAAGCGCCACCGGTGGTCGCCTGCTCCGGCATACCACGACAGGGAGACCCTGTCATTTTAAACGAACCGACGAGCACGACGTCAAGGACTGGCTCAATTCGTATGAGTGGGTAAGCGCCTACATGATGGCGACAAGCTCAGCAACGTCAACTTCTACCTGGCGGGCGTAGCACAGCTGTGGTTCCACAACCATGAAGCTGATATTGCCAACTGGTCCTTCTTTAAAACGAACTTCGCGGAAGTCTTCGGCCGACCCGCTGTTCGCAAGCTCAGCGCAGAACAGCGCTTGCGCTGTCGCGCCCAGCAATCCGGCGAGAACTTCACGTCCTACATCGAGGATATTGTGGACCTCTGCCATCGCATCAACCCTGCTATGTCCGAAGCGGATAAAATCAGACACATCATGAAGGGGATCGAGGACGACGCCTTCCACTTGCTCATTGCCAAAAATCCCCAAACTGTCACGGAAGTGGTCCAGTACTGTCAGAGCTACGACGAGTTGCGGAAACAGCGCCTTTCTACACGCCTCCCGAGCTCTGACACAGCCAACATTCCAGCGTTAACTGTAAGCTCCGTTTCTACTGACACCACAATGCTGATGTGGCAGATACAGCAGTTTGTCCGAGAAGAAGTGGCGCGACAATTGTCCCTGGTTTCCTGCGTCCCGGACTCCGCGCAGGCGCTTGCTCCGACGCTACGACAGGCCATAGAGAAGCAAAGTTCTAAGGCTCTACCAACCACCTACCAGCATCCGCCTGTTTCCGCTCCTCTGACCTATGCTGAGGTCGCACGCCGCCAGTCACCAGCAATGCCACTCAGCACCGATCCTGTTCGACCAGCAAATACCTTCTACGCTGCGCGTGCGCCTGCCCACCCGAATCTGCCTCCTTTTCGGCGTCCCGCACCGCCGTCAACTAAGCCTTGGCGCCCCCAGGACAACAGGCCTATTTGCTACTTCTGTTCTCTAACTGGCCATGTCACACGTTTCTGTCGTCGTCGTGACCTCCGTACTAGCGCGGGCGAAGTAAATCAAGGCTACTTTCCTTCTGAGCCACCACAACCGATCTCCTCCCACTCAACGATGAACTGCTGCTCACCGAATCGACGGGACTACGGCCCACGTCGATCGCCCTCACCACGTCGCCGTTCACTTTCCCCAAATGAGTCGTCGCCCCCCATCAGTCCAAGCGGAAAACTAGCCCTCGCAGTTCCCGAGGCAAGAACTGCGCTCGTGTCGACAACTTCAAGGCCTCGATTTCTACCTACGAATGAAGTAACCGTGAATATCGAAGGTATTTCTGTGCAAGCACTTGTCGATACTGGAGCCGCTGTGTCTATTTTTAGTGGAGAACTGTGCCGCAAGCTCAAAAAAATTACGATTCCGCTTTCCTACGTCTCCCTGCGTACCGCAACCGCGCACCACATTCAACCTTCAGTGGCATGCACAGCTCGCCTTGTCATTCAGGACGTTTTGTATGTAGTCGAATTCGTCGTTTTTTCACCGTGTTCACACGACGTTATTTTGGGTTGGGACTTTCTTGCTCCTAACCATGCCGTTGTTGAGTGTGCGCGTGCCGAACTTGAGTTGTCACCGACGTGAGACACCGCATCTGACAAGCCGCCTTCTCGAGTGGTCGTCGCCGCGGACACTGATATACCTCCTTTGTCTTGTGTTCTTGTGCCACTTTGTTGCGACTATGCTCCCTCTTCCACCGCCCTGTTTGCGCCCTCCGAAGCCTTCACCTCTCGCAAAGACTTCCTCCTCCCTTTTGCAGTTCTCGCAGTCGAAAACTCTTGCAGCGCCATTTATGTCACGAATATGGCAGATACAGCTGCAAAAAGTTGGCTGAATTCGGTAAGGCTTCGGGAGAGAAGTATCTCTTGCGGTTGAACCGATTCTACATCAAGAAAAAGTGCTACGTCTATTGTTCCACCACCGATCGTGTTTGTGAAGTAGATATTGCCGAAAGGCGTTCCAGCGAGATCAGAGGCACATCTGTTGTTTCGGCTTCGACGAATATTATCCCGAATGCTTCATTTGCCACTAGTAGTTCATCGCTATAGCTACCTGCTCGTCCTGTCGCTAAACCAACTTCCTTCCTTTTCTCCAATGTGCGTAGTGTGCGTAATAAACGTGATGACCTGTCTTCAGCCATTGATTCGTGTTCAGCTGACATTGTTATCTTGACCGAAACTTGGCTCTCGAGTGATATTGCAGATTATGAAATCCTTGAATGTGAAAGAGTTTTCAAATTTTTTCGCTGTGACCGTATCTCGCGCTGGGGTGGCGGAGTGTTGATCGCCGTACGTGACGGCTTGAGTTGTTGTGTTATGAATATTGCTACTCATTTGGAAATCGTGTGTACGCGTGTCACTCTGGGATATCGTGATTTTATTTTTTGTGTGTGCTATCGGCCGCCCAGTTCACCCTTGACATTTAATTCAGATTTACATGACGTAATAAATGAGTTAATTGTCCGGTTCCCTTCATGCCCACTCTTCCTTCTTGGTGATTTTAATTTTCCAACAATTAACTGGCATGACTCTCCTCCCTCATCTGACTGCTCGTCTGAGTGCTCTCTCTTCATCAACCTCTGTCTGGATTTTAATTTTAAGCAACTTGTCCTTCAGCCTACACGATCTACTCAGCAGTCTGCTAACATTCTTGACCTCCTTCTCACTACTACACCCCAGCTTAATTCCAGCTTAAGATATTTACCTAGTTTGAGTGATCATTGCCTCATTTATTTTGAACTACGCACGTCTGTTCCCGCTACCAAAACACCAAAAGTTATCCAAGACTATAAAAATGCTGACTTTGAGTCTATAAACAGCGAACTAATGGATTTTGTCACCCAGTTTACTCCAAGTGTCCACACGCGCAGCGTTGATGAAAATTGGACCTTATTCAAAGAAAAAGTCAATTTTTTAATTGATCAATTCATCCCTCAGAAACGTATTATATCTATCTCTCATGCTCCCTGGTTTAACACACGCCTGCGGCGCCTGCTGAACAAGAAAAAAAGACTATTCCGGCGGGCCAAGGCAACCCAAACGGCCGGACGCTGGCACGCTTACGCCACCGCTAAGACGGATTACAAACAAATTTCGTCTGAAGTAAAAAAGATTACTACCAGCACACGCTCCCGTTCCTTCTTAGAGATAATCCAAGAAAAGTTTGGAATGTGGTCAGCGGAAATAAGCCGAATACAGTAGATCTTTGCGATGATCACAACACTCCGATACACCAGAGTGACTGCTGCAAAGTGTCAAATGATTTTTTTGCCTCGTGTTTTTCGTGTACCGTGCCGAATGTTTTCCCTCAGCCTTGTACATCTGATTTTTTATCCATGGATCCAATAACCATTGATTCTGTTGGCGTAACATGTTTAATTGAAAGACAGAAGATTTCATCTTGTTCAGGTATCGGCGGCATTACAACGAAGTTCTTGAAAAGTACATCTACCTGCTCATCATTGTTTCTTCGTGAAATCTTTGAACAGTCATTGCAGAGTTGTTCCATCCCTCTTGATTGGAAGGTGGGGAAGGTGGTTCCATTGCATAAATCAGGTAGTAACGCTTCAATACTTAACTATCGGCCCATTTCATTAACGAGCGTTCCCTGTAAACTTCTTGAGCACATTATTTATTCTCATCTTATTACCTTCCTTGAATCTAACAAGTTTTTCAATTCATGTCAACATGGCTTCCGAAAATTTTTTTCGTGTGAGACACATTCTTTCACTAATGATTTATTTCGCGCTATGGACGTTATTGTGGATTGCATTTTTCTAGACTTTGCTAAGGCCTTTGACACTGTTTCTCACGATCTGCTGCTAATTGAACTCGGTGCTCTTAATATTAACGATCAAGTATTAGGCTGGATTAAATGTTTTCTTTCCAACCGTAGTCAATATGTTTCAGTTAATGATTATGACTCACCTCTTGTTTCCGTAACCTCTGGAGTACCTCGAGGTTCTGTGTTAGGTTCTCTCCCGTTTTTAATTTATATTAATGATCTTCCTAACAACGTTATCTCCCATATAAGTCTTTTCGCAGATGACTGTGTGTTTTATCGTTCAATTACTAATCCCTCTGATGAAGCATGTTTGCAATCAGACTTGGACGCAATTTCTTCATGGTGCAGCGAATGGCTCATCACGCTTAACACCACTAAGTGCAAACATCTGCGTATTTCCAGCCGTCCTCCTGAATACACCCCTCGCTATCTTCTCAATAACTCTCTCCTATCACCTATCTCATAGTACACATATCTTGGTATTCATTTAACACACAATCTGTCCTCGAAAATGCAGGTGAACTACATATGCAACCAGGCTAACCGCACGCTCGGATTCTTACGGCGCCATTTCACAGCTTCTAATAGCACCGTTAAGCTTCATATGTATAGGACATTAATAAGACCTAAACTAGAATATGCTTGCTCCATTTGGGATCCTAATCAGATAACTTTAATTAACACTTTAGAGTCTGTTCAAAATCGCGCCGCCCGCTTTATTGTTTCAAATTATTCCCGAACAGCAAGCGTATCTGCAATGAAATCTGCACTTGGTCTTCCCATTCTTTTTCTGCGCCGTAAATATTTTCGCTTATGTCTTTTCCACAGAATTTATTATTCCAACCCTATTCTCAGAGATAAGCTACTCCTCCCTCCATCTTATATATCTTCACGCATTGACCAGAACTTCAAGGTAGGAATACCGCAATGCCGAACTAGGCTTTGCATAAATTCATTTCTTCCTCGAACTGGAAATGACTGGAACCATCTCCCTGCCTTCATCGCTGCCATCACCGACGTCAACAAATTTAAGGAAACTGCCGCCGATTTTGTATGCCCCTCCTCTCTGTAATGCCTCTGGCCCTGAGAGTACTGAAATAAATAAATAAATAAATAAATAAATAAATAAATAAATAAATAAATAAATAAATAAATAAATAAATAAATAAATACGTCCTCTTCCCCAGCCACCTTATTCCGTGGTGAATGTATAGGTTGGCTTGACGATGTTGATTCCGCCTACTCTACTCAACGGCCTGACGACACGATAAGTCTTGTCGTCGACAGCATTACTCCTGTTATCACCGCCGATTCGTCCTCCTTAGAAGCCTTCATTCCGTCAATTGATTCCGAACTCCCACCTGCCCAGCGTACTCAACTCTTGGAACTGCTCGACCGCTTTCGAATGTCGTTCGATCATAAGCAATCTTCCTTGGGCCGCACATCCTTCATCGTTTACCACATTGACACCGGCACCCCATGCACCCTTACGCCAGCGTCCATACCGAGTTTCTCACGCTGAACGCCGTGTCATTGACGAACAGGTCAGTGACATGCTTCATCGTGGCGTAATACAACCATCGCACAGCCCTTGGGCCTCCCGAGTTGTGCTGGTGAAGAAAAAGGACGGTAGCATTCGATTTTGCGTTGATTATAGGCGCCTTAACAAGATCACACGAAAAGATGTTTATCCGCTGCCCCTAATCGACGACGCTCTCGACTGCTTGCAAGGAGCAGAGTTCTTTTCCTCTTTGGACCTTCGATCTGGGTATTGGCAGGTCCCTATGAATGACACTGACCGTCCGAAGACTGCGTTTGTAACCCCAGACGGGTTATATGAGTTTAACGTGATGCCATTCGGCCTTTGTAATGCGCCTGCCACCTTCGAACGCCTCATGGATAACATTCTTAGAGGCCTCAAATGGCACACGTGTCTATGCTACCTGGACGACGTCGTACTCTTTTCGACGGACTTTGACTCCCATCTGAACCGCCTCGCAAGCGTCCTGACTTGCCTTTCAGACGCTGGACTGCAGCTTAACATGAAGAAGTGCCACTTTGCCGCCCGCCGGCTTGCCATCTTAGGCCATGCTGTCAGCAAGGACGATGTCCTTCCCGACCCTGCAAAGCTTTGCGCCGTCGCCGAGTTCCCCAGGCCGTCTACGCTGAAGGAGCTCCATAGGTTTATAGGCCTGTGTTCGTACTTTCGCCGATTCGTACGTAATTTTGTGTCCATAATCGCCCCGTTAACGCAGCTGCTTGCCAACAGCCAAGGTATCTCGGCATGGTCTACAGCTTGCGAAGATGCGTTTGCCACCTTACGCCATCTTTTGATATCCCCACCTATTCTACGCCACTTTGACCCAGATGCTCCAACAGAAATCCACACGGACGCTAGTGGAGTCGGCCTCGGCGCGATTCTTGCCCAGCGTAAGTGTGGCTTGGAATAGTACGTCGTCTCGTACGCCAACCGCACTCCCACCAAAGCGGAAACAAACTATTCGGTCACGAAAAGAGAATGTCTTGCCATCGTTTGGGTGATCACCAAATTTCGACCTGACGTATACGGCCGTCCATTTGACGCTGTGACTGATCACCACGCCCTGGGCTGGCTGTCGTCATTAAAAGAGCCATCTAGTCGCCTAGCTCGTTGGGCGCTTCGTCTACAGGACTATGACATCCCTGTTGTCTACCGGTCAGGCCGTATATATATAAGCATTCGGATGCCGACGCTCTTTCGCGCTCACCACTGCCTGATGAGTATGGTGGTGCGTCTGTGTTGAGCTACGATTCTTCTTCTCTTACATTCGCTGACATGCCATCTGAGCAACGCCGGGATCCTTGGATAGCCTCTCTTCTAGAGTATTTATCTCAGCCGTCACCCCGCACCACCGACCGCTCTCTTCGGCGCACTGCTCGCCACTTTGCCATCCGCGAAGGGCTTCTGTACCGGCGCAACTACCTCTCTGATGGCCGTAAATGGTTGCTAGTTATTCCTCGACATCTACGTTGCGACATCTGTGCCTCTTTTCATGCGGATCCGCAATGCGCCCATGCCGGTGTACTAAAGACGTATGCACGCCTACGGCTTCGATACTACTGGCGCGGAATGTACCGCTTCATTCGGCAGTACGTCCACTCGTGCTCCAAGTGTCAACGCCGCAACAGCCCACCTAACCATATAACAGGGCCGCTTCAACCATTGCCTTGCCCCTACCGGCTTTTCGACCGTATCGGCATTGACTTGTACGGCCCTCTACCGTACACCCCAGATGGCAACCGCTGGGTTATCGTCGCCGTGGACCACCTCACGCGCTATACGCCGAAACTTCAGTGCTGCCGGTGGCCACAGCACGTGAAGTCGGCTTGTTCATCCTCCGCAACCTTGTTCTTCGACATGGTGCGCCTCGCGAGCTACTGAGTGACCGTGGTCGTTCATCCCTCTCCGATGCTGTAGAAGCCCTGCTCCGCGAATGCAACGTTGTCCATAGAACTACGAGCGCCTATCATCCGCAAACCAATGGTATGACTGAACGCTTCAATCGCACTCTCGGCGACATGCTCGCTATGTACGCTTCCGCTCACCACACCAACTGGGACCGCATCCTTCCCTTTGTTACGTATGCCTACAATAGCGCCACTCAGTCTCCCACGGGATTCTCTCCTTTCTTTCTTCTTTATGGTCGCGAACCTTCCTCGTTTATGGACACAATTCTTTTGTGTCACCCCGACGCTTCAGAATCTACGACTCTATCCGAAGCTGCCACCTATGCCGAAGAATGTCGTCAGATCGCACGCTCACTTACCGCGCAAAACCAGGCCAGCCAGAAACATAGTCGAGACGCAGGCTTGTCTTTTCCATCATATTCACCTGGAACGCTGGTATGACTCCGCGTTCCCTCGTCTACTGCCGGCCTTTCCACAGTTATCTCCAAGTATGACGGCCCTTACCGGGTTCTACGACAGACGTCCCCGGTCAACTACGTCATTGAGCCTATTCACTCATCTACGGACCAACGACGTCGCGGACGCGAAACTGTTCATGTCGACCGATGAAGCCGCACTACGACCCACTAGTGCTGCCTGTCCCATAGGTTGCTAGGATGGCTACTTTTTCGCCGGGGAGTGATTGTAGTGACAAATACGCGCGCCAACAGAAGACGAAGAAGAAGACACTTCTTGGGGTTGGTGCTCGCACTCGCTCCGCTTGGCCGTTGCCTGTTTCTGGCATTCCTAAGAACGCCAAGCGCATCTAACCTTGAACGCGTGCTATCAATATATATATATATATATATATATATATATATATATATATATACAGGGACTTTCAGCGAACACTTTCAAAAATCCTTAAAGGTTGCCTGTGGCAGATAGCACAATTCTAGTTCATCAGCTGGTCTACTCGAAGAGGCGGACATCACTTGCACACGAAATTGAAATGCATAATCGAATAATTAACAGAAATTCACTAATTAAGTTTTTAACTAATTGCCTGTTGGCCCATATTGCAATTTACAAATTGTAGCCATGGAGTTCGCAAGGCGGATCCACCAATTCCCGGGATGACACCAGTTTCGAGATATTAATTCCCGAACTTTGCGGAGAAATGCATTGGCTTTCCAGTTAGGTTCTTAACAAAACGTCGCTTTACGCATTGAAGCACAAAATTAACTGGAACGCCAATGCATTTCTCCGTAAAGCTCGGGAAATAATATCTCGAAACAGGTGGCATCCTGAGAATTAATTCTAAGTGGATCCGCTTTGCGAACTCCACGGCTACAATTTGTAAATTGGAATATGGGCCATCAGGTAATTAGTTTCAAAATCAATTAGTGAATTTTGTTAATTAGTCGATTATGCATTTCAACATTTTGTGCAAGTAATGTCCGCCTCTTCGAGTAGACCAGCTCATTAACTAGAATTGGGCTATCTGCCACAAGCAACCTTAAATAAAATTTCAAAGTGTTCGCTGAAACACCCTCTCTCTCTCTCTCTCTCTATATATATATATATATATATATATATATATATATATTGTTACACGGCTCTGCACAATATTGCTGCATGACGAGGAAGAGGAACACGAGCTGGGGGCTGAAGAAGACGGCGCTTCAGTGACTGACTGGTTGTGTCAATCATTGTCAATCGTGTAAATATTGTAAATATATTTTCCCGTCTTGCTTCTTCCCTCCGTCACATATTTGGTGGAAGTGCTGGGTTCTACTGTGGGCGACGGAGCTCCGCAGCTGACGTAGCCTGGCCACTAACAACATGACGAGCGCTGGAGCCGGTGCAGGGACAGCCACCATGCCGACAGGAGCAACCGCTACCCCAACGCCGACAGTCATCTTGTCCCAGCCCCGCGACCCAGGCACGTTTTCCGGGACCGACAACCTTGACGTTGATGAGTGGCTCCACATGTACGAGCTTGTCAGCGCCCATAACAAGTGGGATCCAACTATTATGCTGGCAAACATAGTTTTCTACCTGCAAGGCACGGCACGGGTCTGGTTTAGAAACCACGATGAAGAATTGACTAGCTGGGAGCAACGCAAGCAAAAGCTCCGCGAGTTATTCGACAAGCCTGTTGGCCGTCAGCGAGCTGCGCAAAAGGAGCTTGGGTCTCGCGTCCAGACGTCGACCGAATCGTACCTGACATACATCCAGGATGTTCTCGCCCTTTGCCGCAAGGTTGAAGAGCGGATGTCGGAAGAAGACAAAGTGAACCATGTACTGAAGGGCATAGCGGACGACGCTTTTCATCTGCTCGTATATAACAATTTTTCCACCATCGACGACGTCATTAATGAATGTCGACGGTTCGAAGAAGCAAAAAGTCGTCGTATCGCACACCAATTCACGCGTCTTCCAAACACAGCTGCTACGTCGTCGTGCGAGGATCTTCACTCTCCGCTTCAGCCGCCAACGTCCGAGAGCCTCGTTCGTGTCGTTCGGCGAGAGATCGAAGCCGCGGCACCGGTTGGCTTCCTGACCTATGCTACCGATTCCCGACCGACAATTTCCCTTGTGCAGTCTGTCGTACGCGAAGAGTTGGCGAACCTTGGCATTCAGTCTGTCTGTTCCGTCAACCGATCGGATACCTACGCCTTCCCTACGATCCAGTACCCCTCTCGGCCTTTTCGCAACACAGCTGAATGGCGAACATCCGATGACAGGCCGATTTGCTTCAACTGCCGACGCGTTGGCCACATTTCCCGTCACTGCCGCAATACCTGGACGTCATCGCAATATCGGTCTGCGTCCCCGCCTTACCGCCGCTCACCCGGTACTCGACCACCACCGGAAGATTCCACAGAGCCATACTACTCTACTCAGGCGTCCGCATCTACACGGCAGAGTCGTTCACCCTCACCACGACGTCCCCTGTCTCGCTCACCCACTATTCGCCGTTCTCCGTCCCCCATGTACCGGCGCTCTACGGGAAACTGACGGGTGCAGCTCCGAGGGGTGACGCTGCTAGATCGACCCGGACTGCAATACCTCTACTGACCTTACCGACGGATAGGAATTTACTTGATGTGTATGTGGATGGTGTCCCTGTTACTGCTCTGCTTGATAGCGGTGCGCACATCTCTGTGATGAGTGACCAGCTTCGTCGACGGCTCACTAAAGTCCTGACACCTGCGGCGTCCTGTGTTGTGCGAGTCGCTGATGGAAGAACACTGGCCACAATAGGAATGTGTGCCGCTCGTGTGGGCGTCGCTGGCCGCCAAACATCTTTATTATTTACTGTTATTCGAGAGTGTCCCCATGACGTTATTCTAGGCCTTGATTTTCTATCCGCTCACTCCGCACTTATCGACTGCTCCGCTGGACTTGTTCAACTCGATTTGCCTTGCCCTGACCCACCCGAGGAAGTTCCTAGCAGACTGTGCTCAGCTGAGCACATTCGACTCCCCCAACAAGCCATGACCTGCGTGCTCCTCTCCCCCGCTCCACCTGTGCCTGACGGTGACTATATTGTTTCTCCTCTCACGGACGTTCTCCTTGCCCATCACGTTGCTCTTCCGCACACCCTCGTCACTATCACCAACAACTCCACCTGCCTTCCTCTCGTACACTTCGGAATTGGGGACCACGTCCTCCCGCAAGGCATAGCCTTGGGTACGCTGTCCTCCTCCCAAGATTACCAATTATCAGCCTTGCCTGCTGATATTACGTCGTCTACCCTTGACTCTGCATCTTCTTTGCCAGCTGTCTATCCGGAGTTAACAAACATGATTGCTCCCGATCTTCCGCCACACCACGCCGACCAGCTACGACATCTGCTTGCCTCGTTCAGCGACATTTTTGATCTGCATGGTCGCCCTTTAGGCCAGACCTCTCTGACGACACACCGTATTGACACCGGTGACGCACACCCTATTCACAGGCGACCATACCGCGTGTCTTTTCATGAACGGAAAGTCATTCACACGGAGGTCGAAAAGATGCTCTCTCGAGGTATCGTCGAACCGTCATCCAGTCCTTGGGCATCCCCTGTCGTTCTAGTTAAAAAGAAGGACGACACCTGGCGCTTCTGCGTGGATTACCGGCACCTTAACAAGATCACACAGAAGGACGTTTATCCTCTACCACGCATTGATGACGCCCTCGACTGCCTCCACGGTGCGAAGTACTTTTCTTCCATCGACCTTCGTTCCGGCTACTGGCAGATTGCTGTCGACGACTTGGACCGCGAGAAGACTGCCTTTTTAACGCCTGACGGCTTATACCAGTTCAAAGTCATGCCGTTCGGCTTATGTAATGCTCCAGCTACATTTGAACGCATGATGGACACACTCCTGCATGGCCTGAAGTGGTCCATCTGTCTTTGCTACTTAGACGACGTCATCGTTTTTGCTCCAACATTTGCCTCGCACCTGGAGCGCCTCTCGCTCGTTCTTTCTGCTTTTCGCACTGCTGGCCTTCAACTTAACTCATCTAAATGCCACTTCGGCCGCCGCCAAATTGCTATCCTTGGTCAACTTGTTGACTCATCTGGTGTGCGCCCAGACCCGGACAAAGTTAGTGCCGTACAGAACTTTCCTGTCCCAACCTGTACTAAAGATGTCCGGAGCTTCGTGGGTCTGTACTCATACTTCCGCCGCTTCGTGCACAATTTTGCGGAAGTCGCCCGTCCTCTTACTGCTCTTCTGAAGGCAGACGTTTCATTTTCCTGGGGCCCTGCGCAGGCAACCGCCTTCTCGAAGCTTATCTCCCTCCTGACGTCTCCACCCATCCTGGCGCACTTCGACCCGTCTGCTCCTACAGAAGTCCGCACTGATGCCAGTGTTTGTGGAATCGGTGCCATTTTATGCCAACATCAGCGAGGTCACGACCGCGTGATTGCATACGCCAGCCGTCTGCTTTCTCCCGCTGAGCGTAATTATTCCATCACTGAACGTGAGTGTCTTGCGCTTGTCTGGGCAGTGGCGAAATTTCGCCCTTATCTATATGGTCGCCCATTTAAGGTCACCACAGACCACCATGCACTCTGCTGGCTTTCGTCCCTGAAAGACCCTACCGGTCGCCTAGGGCGCTGGGCGCTACGCTTACAGGAATACTCGTACACAGTTGCCTACAATTTCGGCCGTTTACACCAAGATGCTGACTGCTTGTCCCGCCATCCAGTCGACCCTCCTGATGTTCCTGCGACCGATGCTTCTGTATTTTCGCTATCTGCTTTTGCTGACCTCGCTGAGATCCAACAGCGCCGAGATCCAACCATACGTGGTATCATGGACAAGCTCACATCTGGGTCAAGCGATCCCTCCCTTCGCTTGTTCGTACTCCAGGATGGCATTCTACATCGGCGCAGCATGCACCCTAGCGGACCTGAGATGCTGCTTGTCATTCCCCGGCATCTTCGTACCACTGTTCTGTCCCAGCTGCACGATGTACCAACTTCTGGTCACCTTGGGGAATCTCGTACGTATGACCGTGTCCGGCGACGATTCTTTTGGTCTGGTCTGTACCGATCTGTCCGCCACTATGTCGCTTCGTGTGAGTTATGTCAGCGCCGGAAGAAGCCGTCCACGCTCCCTGCTGGTCGACTCCAACCTCTTGACGTTCCTGCCGACCCCTTCTCTCGCGTTGTTGTAGACCTCCTGGGACCTTTCCCCACATCTACCTCCGGCAATAAGTGGATTGCCGTCGCAACCGATTATACAACTCGGTTTGCGATCACCAGAGCCCTCCCAACCTCCTGTGAAACAGACGTAGCCGACTTCCTGTTGCACGACATCATTCTTCACCACGGTGCTCCTCGTCAACTTCTTACCGAGCGGGGTCGCTACTTCCTCTCTAAAGTTGTGGACGACTTGCTCCGCTCCTGTTCTACCAAACACAAACTTACTACTGCATACCATCCGCAGACGAACGGTCTTACTGAGTGGCTTAATCGAACAATAACGCACATGCTCTCCATGTATGTGTCTGATGACCATCGTGACTGGGATACCGCTCTCCCTTTTGTCACATTCGCGTACAATTCCTCGCGCCACGACACTGCCGGTTACTCGCCATTTTATTTGTTGTACGGCCGCGATCGCGTATTGCCTTTTGACACAATACTGCCTACCCCTCAAGAGCCCGTATCTGAGTATGCCCGCGACGTCATTGCCCGAGCCGAAGAAGCACGCCAAGTTGCTCACCATCGCCTTTGTGCTTCCCAGATCAAACAGAAAAGCATTTATGACAGTCGTCACCGTGACGCTGACTATGCTCCCGGGGATCTTGTCCTTCTATGGTCTCCGACCCGCCGCGTCGGCCTCTCTGAAAAACTAATGTCTCGCTACTCCGGTCCTTATCGGGTCCTTCGCCAGGTGACCGACGTGACCTACGAGATCTCTCCGGTCACACCTACTACTCGCTCCCTCCAGACTTCCCATGACATCGTCCATGTCAGCCGCCTGAAACGCTACCAGTCATCTTCTACCTAGGAAGCACCGGGACGGTGCACCCACGCCGGGCGGACATATGTTACACGGCTCTGCACAATATTGCTACATGACGAGGAAGAGGAACACGAGCTGGAGGCTGAAGAAGACGACGCTTCAGTGACTGACTGGTTGTGTCAATCATTGTCAATCGTGTAAATATTGTAAATATATTTTCCCGTCTTGCTTCTTCCCTCCGTCACAATATATATATATATATATATATATATAACACCTTTAATAAAGTTATACTGGAAACTTCGTGTGACCTCGAAAGGTTGTTCACTTAAGTGACGGGCTTATATGAGTATTTGCAAGACCTCACAGTAGGAGACAATTCAGGTTTACAGCCTCGTTCCCTCGCACCGCCAACAGCCTGGCGTCTCTTGTTTGAGCCATGCGACAAGCGGATTCAGCTCAACACCTTAGGGAGATACATCTGTTTTGTGCGTATTAAGTCGCACAATTACACATCTATGAAAAAGCAATGTAACGCCTTGTAAAAGATTTAATACAAAAGATACAATGAAGAAATACTTTCCTGGCGAAAGGTCAGTTATTGAGACGATAGGACATAACATATATAAACATTAAACGATATATAACAATTTCTGAACACAACTTATGACTAGAATTATTCGCATAAGTTGAATGTGATTCCATAACGCCACAGTTTCATTACATGTCAAAGCATGCCTTATGCCACTGGTTTCGTTTATTTTCCGGAGGCAGAACAAAGGATTATAGAGTAAGACTATCAGGTGCAAAATAAATAAACATATTAACAAATAAATAAATAAGACAGCGATATCTCAAAAGTGCGAAAGGACTCGATAGCAAATATAGGAACAACGTGGATTGTGTTATTGGGAGGCAAATGTAGCATACGACGAATAAAAATTAATAAGGAAAATGCACAGGTAGACTAGGGAGTTTTACAAATAGCGCAACCACGCGTCTTACCGAAATGCCCTCAATCTGCTTGCGATGTAATGGAACCCTTTTCGTTCCCTTGTATAATTTTTGCATTGTTTTCTAAGCCAGGTGGTGTGCTTTGACTTGTAAGTTCGTGCCTTTCTTTCTCCTATTAAAGACATCAGTTCGTTGTCTGATGCGATGATTTCACCATCATTGAAAAAGTGTTCGTTCGGGCACTTCAACTAGAAATGAAGTCGTCGGCAATCTTATTCAAATTGATTTTGCGGGAGAGTTCTTTGTGGGCGTGCAAAATTGTCAGAGGGTTCAAACGGGCCGGTCCAGTCGTCGATCGCAAGTACATTTTCAGTCGCCGAAGGCAAGAAAAGGACCTCTCGGATGTGGTCGACGAGACCGGTATGGCCAACGCAATTTTTTTAGCTTGGCCATTTCCGGCAAAAGGCTTCGCAGGTGTTCGCCCTTGCCCCCCGTAAACTTGTGCACGACGTCCCCAAATGTGTGCAATGATGCCGACCTTTACTGGCTTAAAATGTGAATCAGCATATCTCTGCAAAATCAGGCGTCCTGGTTCAAGGTCGTCACCGTAGAACTATGTTACATATGCTTCGTCTTACTTCGCTATGGCAAGCTGCTCAATGTGGGACTTATGCTGCCACATATCAGGTGGATACCTGTTGTTTAACGAAGACAGCACTGGGTCAAGTACTTCATAGAACCTCTGGCGGTACATGTCACTCGCTGATGGAAACACGTGAGCTGAGGAACCTTCTTGATAGTGGCGTGGAGTCTTCTTTCGCCTAGCGGCTAGAACACACGGGTCCTCAGCTTCTACTTTTCCTGCCTCTGCCATACATATGCGGGTCACGCGCTTCATTTTGGAGTTAATCTGCGCCGAGTTCAAGCTTGGGCCATCCGAGATGGCTGGTCCCGTCGCGTACGCTGTCTCCCCGCGGGCCTAGTGTTATGTTTCCGCTGGATCTTATACGGTGGAAAATACGCTTCTTTTTCAGTGTCAGACGGATTCTGGCGAAGTACCGATAAGCGAGGTGCCCACTATTGGTTTTGTCGTTGGTCCTCATGCTGTGTTTGTAGCCGGTGCACATTGCAACGTCCGCAGCCGCGGTAGAAGCGAGCTCGACGCCTGTTTTCTATTTCTCCTTTTATTGCGACAGCAATTGTATGGACACCCCTGGCAAATTTTTGATGTCGTCGTCGCCGTGATATTCCATGTAAAGTCCAAAAGTCATATGAGTCATCTGCGGGTGCGAGAAAAAGACAGTAACGCTGAGCCGTAACACTTGATGGACATTATCTTCCCACACGCTCAATATTCGGGTTAGTTGGAGGTCACATGATCAAATGCGCGCATGGGGAGGAGAGCACGCGTCTTCTCATCCAGCCCTGCCGCAGCTGCAAATTAGTGTGCGCGGTAGAGCTTAGGCGGCCCGCGTGCCGTATCCAATTGTTGGTAATCCTTGGGGGGGGGGGGGGGGGGGGGGGGCAATGATCAAGGGCGAGCAGGGATGGCTGCTAACTTCATGCACTCTGTCTCCCTTCTTAGGCTGTTTTTCCGCGCCCCAAGTGTTGCAGATCGCATAGCCTAAGTTAAGAGGCAGGGGTAGTTTGAGACCGCTGACAGAAGCCGTCCTGTAGTGGACGTAAAAATATGCAGATCATGATGAATCTAATTTTCGGAGTCGCGGTGAATCGCATGGCTGTACGAACCGTTCGGCCCCGCTGCCGGCGTTCATCATGACGCCAGCGTTGTGATAGCGACTGCTCGTGATCATCCAGCGGGATATTTACAGGTTTATATGGTCCGTGCATTGCACGATGTTTGTTATTTTAATTAGTGAGTAAATGTTACTACAATTCATATAGGCGATATAACCAATGTACAGACTCGTGTGAGGGCCGCACTTTTTTACGGCAATTTTGACGAGCCTTACAAGGTACCGGGTCATTTTATCTAATTTTTCCAGCTACGAGTATGAAATCCGCCGTAAACGTCCGCGATCGCCTCCTCTCGGCATCTATAGTCGTGTACAACGTCCTGAGCCGGACGGCCGGTGACCAAGCCGACGGAGGACATGGCAGCCCGCCCTTCGAGCTGGGCCGAGTCGCGGCAGCGGGACTATTTCTTCAGTCGCGGTGGAAATCGGCTGCTGCGCTTCAGTGGTCAGGCCAGGGCGCCTCTCCTGTTTTCTTAAGTTATAACCGATTTTTTTTATAGTTTCCACGCGCGAAAGTACGCTGCACGGGAAAATTTGCAGTGGAGTGCGATCGGAATCGCGCTGAACGCGATTGTTTCTCGGTTGGATTTAGAAAAAAATATTTGCTTTCAAGTTGGTGGTGCGGCTCTTACACGGATTTATAGGGAAAGTATCTTTTTCGCTTATGCGAAAAGTATCTTATGCTTCGCTATCATTAACACTGTTTTGCCTTTCCGGCAAAATTGCAGCCTCTTTTTTTTCTGAGTCCTAGTAGAAGCTCTGCTGCGCATGACTGCTATTGATTCTAATCTCGAGTGATTCCGGCTCGGCCTCACTTCGGTTACTAAGTTAATTATATACATCTATGGCCTCTGCATGCACGTTGCGATGTTTCCATCCCCAATAAATGCTGTAAATTCTTATAAGTTTTTTTCATGAGTCCTACTGGAAAGAGAAGCAATGCTGAGACACATATCATTCACGTCTATGTCATACAAAGTTGATAAAAAACTCTGCCGAAGGGGTCACTGAAGTCTGCAGGTCTTTTTCAGTGTCAACAAAGTGTGCAAAGCAACTTGTAGCTAGTTGAACATACAGCAACATATTGATTGTATAGACATAGGCTATCCATATCATTAGAAAAAATTGTTAGTTGGCTATCTGTTTATCTTTCAAAATATCATAAATTTTGTCCCATGCACCACATCAAAATATAATGTGTCTGTGCATGGTTTACACACTGGAAATTAAAATAAGATGTTGAAGTGAAAAAAATACGGATGAGGCAGCCGCCATTAGTGCTTCTAATGCGCTTGTTTTCCTATTGCCAGGATTTTCACCAATAAAGCGCAATTATGAATAAAAGCCGTGCACGTCCACGTCAACAAAGATGCAGTTAGCTTTTAGCCACAATAACATTTTAAGGGAAAATGCAGAGGCAGTTCAACAGAAGCCATAAAGGGTTTGTGTTTATTTTAGGAGGGGGGGGGGGTGTTTCGACAGCGCCCCCCCCCCCCTGAAACACGGGAGGGGGCCCCCCGTAGTCGGCGCCTATGATTGTGGTAGTACGCCGTCGGCGAAAACGCACAATAAACCGACGTCACAAAGCACTGATGCAAAACACATGGAAAACAGCGTCGGTACAGCTAAATGACTCCAGTTGTTATCCAACAAATGTATATAACAGCTTTGAACGGCACAAAACTAGCATAACGTACGAACCCACGACCGAGACATTGCGTGCGCCAGTGACCGTTTTTATTTATTTATTTATTTATTTATTTATTTATTTATTTATTCAAACTTCCTGCCTCCCAGTGTCCCCAACACGGAATTGGATGCCTGTCAAACTGAGACTTGACTGTCTAACTTGACTATCGCTGTAGTTATCGCAGTGCGGCGGCTACCGCTGTGCTCACAGTGCTCGCCACTGTGCTGCGATCACTGTGACACCGGCGTCTTTCGCTTCCGCTGTCAGCCCCTGCTGCGCGAGCATCGAAGAATGGCTTCCAGGCGTCGTGTACTCGCCCTGGCTTGAAAACGGTAATGCACCTTTGAGTGTCCAAGTTCAGGCGTGAAATTACTAAACAATTAAGCCAGCTGATTGTGTTGCTTCTTATGAATTCGTTCGTATGTGGCGTATTTTGTTCGTTAACGCCAACGGTCACCGTACTTGAACCATGCCGTTTGGCATTTTATTTACTTTTAGACAAAAAGCTTAGTGCCCTTCCACTCAGAAGAAGGATAACCAACGAAGCTGTATTGGGATGGCTGTTGTGATAAGTATATTGACTTCTATGGTTATTGTTATATTGATTGAATAAAGACACATACACGTAACTTCGTGGTTGTTATCGTCTTTTATTTTCTCTCATTCGTAATCACAGTGTCCATAGCTTTCTGGTCACTGTGGCACACCGCGATTGGTTGTACTGCGATGCTAAACACGTTCTTGCCGAAGGTAAAATCAATATACGACTGGTGACGCGTGGTCGGCACATTGACGTACTACATTGCCAGCATATCGGCGATGGTCTTAGGCGCTCAGTGAAGCCAGTGAGGCCTGCGGGTGGTAGGCGGTGCTCTGGCGATGGCTTGTGTGGCTGTATCGCAGGATGGCTTGAGTTAGATCTGCCGTAAAGGCCGTACCTCTGTCGGTGATGAGGACTTCTGGAGCACCGTGACGCAGGAGGATGTTCTCAACGAAGAATCTGGTTACCTCGGCGGCACTGCCTTTGGGCAAGGCTTTTGTTTCGGCAAAGCGGGTGAGGTAGTCCGTAGTTACGACGATTCATTTATTCCCGGACGTCTACGTAGGAAAAGGCCCCAGTAAGTCAATCCCGATCTGCTGGAACGGTCGGCGAGGTGGTTCGATCGGCTGTAGAAGTCCGGCTGGCCTTGTCGGTGGTGTTTTCCGTCGCTGACAGTCTCGGCATGTCCTTCCGTAATGGGCGACATCGGCAGAGAGGCGGAGACCAGTAGTATTTTTCTTGTATCTTCGCGAGCGTGCGGGAGAAACCGAGGTCTCCAGCCGTTGGGTCGTCATGGAGAGCTTGCAGAACCTCTGGACGCAATGCTGAGGTCCACGAGGAGGTAATTGGCTCGGAGTGGGGAGAAATTCCTCTTAAGAAGAATGTCGTTTTGCAAGAAAAACGACGCCAATCCTCGCCGGGACACCTTCAGAATGACGGTCTTGCCTTCCAGGTAGTCTACAAGGCTCCTTAGTTCGGCCTCGGCTCATTGTTGTTCAGCGAATTCGTCAGCACTGATGGGTCCCAAGAGAGTGTTGTCAGCCTGGTCGTCCTGTGGCGGGGCTTCGACGGGGGCGTGAGACGAGCAGTCGGCGTCAGATTGTTTTCGCCCGGTCTTTTAAACGACGGTGATGTCGAATGCCTGAAGTCTCAGACTCCATCGTGCGAGGCGACTTGAAGGATACTTCAAGTTAGCTGGTCAACACAAGGCGTGGTGGTCGCTCACAACTTTGAATGGCCTGCCATAGAGGTAGGGGCGAAACTTTGATGTAGCCCAGATGATGGCGAGGCACGCCTTTTCTGTTGTGGAATAATTTGCTTCCGCCTTCGACAGCGACCGGCTGGCGTAACTTACAACCATTGCTAGTCCGTCAGTCCTCTGCACAAGCACGGCGCCCAGTCCTACGCTTCTTGCGTCGGTGTGGACTTCGGTATCGGCGTTTTTATCGAAATGCGCAAGTATTGGTGGCGATTGCAGGCGTCGCTTCAGTTCTTCAAATGCTTCGACTTGCGACGTCCCCCGCTTGAACTCGACGTCGATCTTCGTGAGGTACGTCACTGGCTCGGTGATTCGTGAAAAGTCCTTGACGAAGCGCCTGTAATCGGCGAACAGTCCAAGAAATATACGCACTGCCTTCTTGGCGGCGGGCGTAGGAAAATCAGTGATGGCCGCAGTTTTCTGTGGGTCAGGGCACACTCCAGACATGTTGATGACATGGCCCAAAAACAAGAGCTCCTCGTATGCAAAGCGCCCCTTTTATGGCTTCAACGTGGGTCCGGAGGTATTGACTGCGTGAAGAACTGTTTCAAGGCGCCGGAGGTGTTCTTTGAAGCTTTAGGCAAACACAGCGACGTCGTCCAAATAGACGAGGCAAGTCTGCCACTTCAAGCCTGCCAGTACTGAATCCATGACGCGTTGGAAAGTCGCAGGCACCGAGCAAGGACCAAACGGCATGACCTTCAACCCGAACACACCGTTTGGTGTTATAAAGGCAGTCTTCTCCCGGTCCCTCTCGTCGACTTCGATTTGCCAGTAGCCGGTTTTGAGGTCCATCGGCGAAAAATACTTTGCGTATACTCGACCCAAAAAGTCGTCTATACGTGGGAGAGGGTATACGTCCTTCTTCGTGATTTTGTTGAGGCGACGATAATCGACGCAGAAACGTAGGGCTCCATCGTTCTTTTTCACTAACACCACGGGGGACGCCCACGGACTTTTGGACGGCTGGATGATGTCGTCGCGTAGCATTTTGTCGACTTGTTGCCTTATGGCCTCACGTTCGCACGCCAAAACTCGGTACGGGCTCTAACGGAGTGGGTGGACATATTCGTCGGTTATGATGCTGTGCTTGGGGACAGAGGTTTGCCGAATTTTTGACGACGACGAGAAGCAGTCTTTGTATTGCAGGAGCAGGGCTTTCAGCTGTTCTTTCTTATGCCTGGGAAGGTTCTGGTTGACGTCGAAGGCTGGTTCAGGTGTCTGTCCTGTGCCTGTCGGAAACAGGACAGACAGCGCGCTGCGTCTGTCCTGTTTCTCGTCGCTGTCTGTCCTGTTTCTCGTCGTTTGGTCCTGTGCATATTCTGACGCTGTTTTTTAGTTGAGGTACTACAGTCGTCGCTGCAGGTGCGCCAGAATACGTGAAGGCGAAAGCACTGCTGGTTTGTGCTATTTTATCGATGTAGGCGACCGTGGTACCTTTATTAATGTGCTTGTATTCGTGGCTGAAGTTTGTGAGCATCATTCTTCCTTTCCCTTCACGTAGCTCAGCTACTCCTGCAAATTTCACGGTCGAGCAATAAGTGATCATCGCCCTCGACGACGCCCTCCATGTCTACAGGCACTTCGGTACCGACGGAAAACATTACGCTGGAGCGAGGCGGAACGGTGACTTGTTCTTCAAGTACATTCAAGGCATGGTAACTGATGTTCTATCCGGTGGTATAGCTTTGTGTGTTGAAAGCGTTATCGACTTGGACCTTAAGTCGGTGACTGCACCGTGTTGGTTTAGAAAGTCCATGCCTAGGATGACCGGGACTCGCGCTGTGCAGATTGCAGCCGGCGTTATTAGGTGGCCTCCCGCTGTCCGGATATCGGGTCCTTGCCACGCCGTTTTCACCTTCAACTTGACGGCGAACGGGCCACTGAAGACGGAATAGCCGGCTTCAGTGTCGATGAGAGCGGTGACGTTACGAGCGTCTATTAGCACGTCTAGGTCGGCAGACTGTCGTCTGGCGTTGCGGTTAAATCGTGGCGTCGGATCACAGGCTGCGTTGGCTTGCTCCGCTGCTGCTAAGTCGCTTCGGCAGGTCTTCTTTCGGCGGCGAAGTGTTGTTACCTCGTCGTGACGATTCGCGAATCTTCTTCGTCGGTGGCGGAGCATCTTCGGCATTGAGCCGTACAGCAATCGCACTTCCATCGGTTGCTGATTTTAGTTTCCTGGGTAAGGGCCGGCAGATCGGCCCCGCGTTGGGCCGGCGAACAGCCGGCGATGCGCTGAGATGTAGCGGCCTGGTAATGGCGAGCGTGAGGGTCGTCATGGTTGCCACTGGGTTCCGGCGAGGTATATAGTCGGCGATGTCACGTGGCCGCTCGCCAAGCTGTGGACGTGGCGGGTTGACCGCAAGCCCTTGTAGGCCCATCTGACGGTATGGGCATCGGCGGTAGACATGGCCGGCTTCGCCGCAATAATAGCAGAGTGGGCGGTGGTCGGGGGTGCGGCAAATGTCCGTCTTCCTCTGGTAGATGCGCTGGGCGACGGACGGGCGTGCTGGCAGCGGCGGCGCTGGACGACGGAACTGCGGCGTTGCGGGGCTCTGGCGTGAACGCGGAGGGGGACCTTGACGGTGGACGACGGTAGCGTAGGTCATCGCTTCCGGCTGTGATTGAGGCTATGCTGGAACTTCTGGCACTTCCCGTGACCGCCGAATCTGTTCTTTAACTATGACAGCGACCGAGGCCATAGGCCGAAAGTTTTCATTTTACCGGGGGGGAGAGGGGGGGGGGTGCTGGGTTCCGACCAGCTTTTTGACACCTACTCATGTATATATATATATATATATATATATATACATTGTACTGTGATATAAGGAGCAGTGGGGATGTGTCTGCGAGAGAGAGAACGACGGGCACGCAGCGCCACCCCACCTCAAACTAAATGCGTACAAAACACTAATAAGGCCATGCCTAGAATACGCTGATTTAATATGGAGCCCTCATCAAAAACGCCTTATCAATAAAATAGAACGTATACAAAAATTAGCAGTTAGGTTTGTATATTCGGATTACAAAAGGCAGTCCAAAAGGCAGGCATTAATCTCAGGTATGATCGCAAGGGCAAACCTAAAATCCCTCTCGCAGAGAAGAGCAATTTTACGACTAAAATTCATCTATGACTTATACCATGGTCATTTCCAGATAACGCGTTCTCATTACCTGCAAGATCCTCCAAAACGCTCAACCAGACTAAATCATTCCAAAACAATCTATTCTCCCCCAAGTCGTGTTAATATTCACAAACACTCCCTTTTTCCGTCCACCATTTCCCAGTGGAACAAGTTAACTAACGGTATTGTGTGTTGCGATAACATCGATTCTTTTATTAACCGCATTCAGTGTATTGACTTCTCACCATGATTTTTTTATCATTACATTTCTGTATGACTTTGTATGACATTCTCTGTATCGACTTTTCCCCATGATTTTTTAATCATTACATTTCTGTACCACTCCTGCACGGGCCGTGAAGGGCCTGAAGTATATTCAAAAAATGTGGTTGATCCCTCTTATATAGGAATCGGTATAGAACACGAAAGTGAAACGTGTCTTCACAGAAGTAGTGTAATGTTTATTGCACATTGATATATAATGTCTATTGGTGTTTTGTGGCTAAAGCGCCCTTGGGCGTTGATGCACCCACGCTGACGCCTGGTGGCACGTCTCCTCCATCACGACTACCAACGTCGATGACCATGAGCAACCGTCGTGCATATGGAAGCTGCACTACGCTGCACACGCTAGCGCAACGCGAAAGACGAAGCACGTAACTGACACACTAATACAACGCGCAAGACAAAGCACGTAACTGAATCGTCACCGAGTCAAATCAGCGCGTACAGCGCGTCGTAATTGCAGCCTCCGCGATCAACTTCAGAAACATTTTCAGAGCTAATTGCGGAGGCCACGCTCCGTGAACGCCACCTAGGTGGCGTTGGTAGTGCTTCTTGATGCCAGCATCCCTTCGAATGCTGGCATCGAGGCGTCGTAGTGATGAGACCACCGAAGCGTTCACTGTCGGTGCGCGTTAGTGTCATAATGCAGTACTTCTCCTTTCTGCTCGTAGGCGGCGGCACCGCCCCGAGCAAGAGCGCGGGTACACGGAGGAGTGTTAGATATATAAGGCGCGTCTGTGTAGCTCTCTGCAAATGCGTTTGTGGCGCAATGGGTTAAACGCTCGGCAATCTATCGTCGCGGACCGAGAGGTCGTGGGTTCGATTCCCAAATTTTGCATAGTTGTGGAACTTTTTCTTCTGGTTTCTTTCTTTGTATTATGTTCTATGACGTATTTCCGTGACGGAAATACGTCAGTGAAGTCTTGGTGGACCCCGGCATAAAACACTTTCGTGTTAAAATAATAAAAAAACTCGCTCTGTCGCCATTCGGCCCCAACGTTTTTGAAGATACTGATCACGCTTCCGGTCGTGTGTTCGTCACCGCCGACACCGAGATTCCTCCGTACACAGTTCTTTTCACGCCGTCTAAACTTGTTGCTCACCGTCACCCCTTCTTACTTCCTCTTGCCCTTCTTGCCATTCGACAAGATTCCAGTGCACTTTATATCTCGAACCTGTTCCCTTGCCCTGCTAGACTGCTCCACGATGAGTGTCTTGGTTATGCTGATGCAACCGAGCCAAGCTTCCTTTATGATGTGCCTGACGACCCGGATTCTCCTCAGGTTGACGCTATGGCCCTTCAAGTTTTTCCTCCGACACTGTGTGACCCAACATTTTCTCGATGAATTGATCCCAACCTCACTCCAAGTCATCACGCCCAGATCATCGATCTCCTTGACCGCTTTCGCACGTCGTTCGACCTCTAACCATATCGCTTAGGTCGCACTTCCACTGTTGTCCATCACATCAACACCGGCAACCATGCACCTTTACGCCAGAGGCCGTATCGTGTGTCCGCCACGGAGCGTGACGTCATCGCTGAGCACGTTGGGGACATGCTCCAACGCGGTGTCATGCAACCTTCACACGGTCCCTGGGCTTCTCCTGTAGTGCTTGTCAAAAAGAAAGATGGCACAATTCGCTTTTTCGTGGACTACAGGTGCCTCAATAAGATCACCCGCAAGGACGTTTATCCACTACCTCGCATTGACGATGCGCTAGACTCCCTCCAAGGCGCCGAATTCTTCTCATCTTTAGACTTGCAATCCGGGTACTGGCAAGAGCCTGTGGCTGAGTCAGACCGTCCAAAAACGGCCTTCATCACACCCGGCGGTTTATTTCAATTCACCGTGATGTCATTTGGCCTGCGTAATGCGCCAGCCACATTTGAAAGAATGATGGACAACATCTTGCGCGGCCTCAAATGGCAGATATGCCTGTGTTATCTGGCCGACATCGTTATCTTTTCACCTGACTTTCCTTCCCACTTACTTCGACTTGAACGCGTCCTCAAATGCGTCGCCGATGCTGGCCTCCAGCTTAACTTGAAGAAGTGTCGCTTCGCAGCCCGGCAGCTGGTCATCCTCCGCCATGTCGCGCCGAACCAGGTGTACTCCCTGATCGGGCGAAACTACAAGCTGTTGCCCAGTTTCCACGACCAAAGACCTTGAAAGACCTGCGCAGCTTCACAGGGTTAGCGTCATACTCCCGCCGTTTCATCCGCAATTTCGCCACCATAATAGCACCTTTAACGCAGATTCTTGGTGGTGACCACAAACTTTCGACCTGGTCACCGGATTGCGATGCGGAATTCACGAAGCTGCGTCGTCTCTTGACGTCTCCCCCAATCCAGCGCCATTTCGACCCAAGCGCTCCAACAGAAATCCACACGGATGCCAGTGGCGTCGGCCTTGGTGCTGTTCTTGCTCAGAAAAAGGTTGGCTTCGATGAGTACGTCGTCGCCTTCGCCAGTCGTGCACTCACTAAACCTGAATCGAACTATTCAGTAACTGAAAAAGAGTGCCTGGCTATAATTTGGGCCATAACCAAATTCCGCCCGTATCTCTATGGCCGCCCATTTGACGTGATTACTGATCACCATTCGCTGTGCTGGCTGTCGTCCTTAAAAGAACCATCCGGTCGTCTTGCTCGATGGGCGCTTCGACTGCAGGAGTACGACATTCGAGTGCTGTACCGTTCTGGCCGAAAACACTCGGATGCGGATGCCTTGTCTCGTTCGCCACTAACAGACGAGGTTACCTCCCCGAAGGCCCCATTGTCCGAGCCTTCCCTTGCTGCCACGGATATCCTTCTGGAGCAGAAGAAAGACCCTTGGATTGTGTCAATGCTCAGTTTCTTGTCCACCGCATCGACAACCACTACCATTCGCGCCTTAGGTCGCCAAGCACATCACTGCTCCATTCGCGACGGGCTCTTGTACCGTCGTAACTACCTTCCGGATGGCCGCAAATGGTTGCTTGTCATCCTTCGAGATCTACGTTCGGATATTTGTGCAGCATTCCACGACGATCCCCAGTGCGCACATGCAGGTGTACTAAAGACATACGCGCGTCTACGCCTTCGTTACTACTGGGGAGGGATTTATTGATTCATCCGTCATTATGTCCACTCCTGTATCGTTTGCCAACGCCGCAAATGTTACGACGCACTTGGGGAAGTCAGCGTTCGCGACTAGAGTAAAGCAGCGAGAGGTAGCACAGCCGATCGAGCACCGACACAAGCCTTATCTCTCTCGTCGTTCTCTCTCTCACAGACACATCCCCACTGCTCCTTATTTCACAGTACAATATATATATATATATATATATATATATATATATATATATATATATATACCCTCTGCTAACAATTTTCTATTTCTAGCTTTGTGGCGAACGCAATTATATCGACACGTCAGACAAATTGTCATGATTGTCGTCGCCGTGACGTTCCGCATTCAATCCAAACGCCATATACATGAGCGACCCATACCCTGTGGGTGCGGGAAAAAGCACGTAACAGTGCGCCGAACAGGATGGCGGCTTGATGGGCATTATTTCCCACGCGCTCAATATTCGGGTTAGTTGTAGGTCACGTAATCAAATGCGAATGGGAAGGAGAGAACGCGTCTTCTCCTCTAGCCCTGCCGTAACTGTGAATGACTGTGCGCAGCTGACGCTTATGGGGCCCGCGTGCCATATCTAATTGTTAGTAATCATTGGCGGATGCAATGATGAGCAGGGATGGCTGCTAACTTCATGCGCGCTGTCTTCCTTGCCGGGCTGTCTTTCTGCGCACCTAGTGTTGCAGAGTTAAAAGACAGAGGTCATCGCAGATCACTCACAGAGGCCGTCAGTAGTGGACATAAAAATAGGCAGATGATGATGAATCTAATTTTCAGCAGAGTTGCGGTGAATAGCGCGGCTGTACGAACCATTCGCCTCCGCTGCCGGCGTTCTTCACAATGCTTGCGTTGTGAAAGCGAGTGTTCGAGGTCATCTAGTGAGGTATTTACAGGTTTACATGGTCCGTGCTTACTATGTCCACTATGTCCACTATGCTTACTATTTTAATTTTAGGTGAATGTTTGCTACAATTTATATGGCCACTATAACTAACGTATGCACTCGTGCAAGGGCCACACTTTTCTGTCACGATTTTGACGAGCCTTTCATAGGACCGGGCCATTTGACCTCATTTTTCCAACTACGAGTATCAAATCCCCCGTAAACCTCCGCAATCGCCTCCTCTCTACATCCAGTAGCGACGCACGAAAGTACGCTGCGCGCGACAATTCGCTGTTGAGCCCGATCAGAATCAGCGCACGGAACGCAATTGCTTCTCGGTTGGATGTCTTTTTTTTAATATTGGCTGTCAAGTTATGGCTGCGGCCCTTGAACGGGTGCGATCCTTACACGGATTTACACGGTAAGAATCTTCCTTCGTGTAATTGTCTTCTACTTCGCTATCACTAATACTGCTTCGCCTTCCCGGCCACACTGCATTTTTTAGCACTTTGAGTCCGAGTATAAGCGCTGCTGCGCATGACTTCTAGACTTCTATTTATTCTGATTTTGAGTGAATCCGGCTTGGCATCATTTCGGTTACTGAGTGATTTCTATATACAGGGTGTTTCAGCGAACAGTTTCCAAAATTTTTAAAGGTGGCCTGTAGCAGATAGTACAATTCTAGTTCATCAGCTCGTCTACTCGAAGAGGCGATCATTACTTGCACAAACATTGAAATGCATAATCGACTAATTAACAAAATTACCAATTTAGTTTCTAGCTAATTACCTTATTTCCAATTCTAGCCATGGAATGCGGATCCACTTTGAACTAAATCTCACGCTGACACCAGTGTCGTGATTTGCGGAGAAATACATTGGCGTGCCGGTCACTTTTTCAACACAACGTCGCATTATGTATCAACGCACATAAACATGAAAAGAACAAATTAATGGATTTTACGTGCCAAAACCACGATCTGATTATTAGGCACGCCGTAGTGGAGGACTCTGGAATAATTTAGACCACCTGGGGTTCTTTAACGCGCACCTAAATCTAAGTATACGGGTGTTGTAGCATTTCGCCCCACCGAAATGCTGCCGCCGTGGCGTTATTTGATCCCGCGACCTCATGCTTAGCAGTCCAACATCATAGCCACTAAACAACCACGGCGGGTAAGCGCAAAAGCATTGCATTTCTCCTCAATGTTCGGAAATTAATGTTTCGAAACTGGTGGCATCCTGAGAATTAGTTCCTAGTGCATCCGCCTTGCGAATTCCACGGCTAGTATTTGTAAATTGCAACACGGGCCATAAGTTAATATGTTAAAAACCTAATTGTTGATTTTCTATTTATTCCATTATGCATTTCAATTTTTTGTGCAAATAATGTCCAACTCTTCGAGTAGACCAACTCATCAACTAGAATTGTGCTATCTGCCACTGGCAACATTTAAAAATTTTTTGAAAGTGTTTGCGGAGACACCCCGTATATATGGCCTTTGCATAGAAGAGGCGATGTTTCCATCCCTAATGCATAAATATTGTAAATAATTAGAAGAGCTTTCTTTCTTTTATTTTGTCGCCAGTCGTTAGCATCGCCTACTGGAAAGAGAATCAATATTGAGACACCTATCACTCACGTGCTTTTCACACGCCGTTGATAGAAGACTCTGCCGAAGGGGTCACTCAAGCCTGCAGGGTTTTTTTCAGGGTCAAAATAGCACGCAAAGTAATTTGAAGTGAGGTGAACATTCATTAACATATTCATTCTCTAGGTATATGATATCCATTTAGTTGACTACCTCCTTCTCTTTAAAGATATAATAAAATTTCTCCTTTGTATATATTTGAGTATATTGTGTCTGTGCGTGGTGTTCTCACCGGAATTTTTTTAAAAATGTTAAAGTGAGGAAGCACGGATGAGGTAGCCGCCGCTGGTGATTCTGATGCGCTTGTCCTCCGATTGTCAGGATTTGCCGAAATAAAGCTAAAGTAGCAATTAAAAGCCGTGCACGTCCACACCAACAATAGTGCCGTAAGCTTTTAGTCACAACAAAAGTGAAAATCCGGAGGCAACGTAAGAGAATCCTCAAATTATGTGGGTAACAGAACTCCGGTAATGACATTTTAGGGCCGGGGGGCTACGGATCTCCGCGGGGGGGGGGGGGGGGTGAGCCCCCCCGGGAAAATTCTGGAGGGGGCTCGAGCCCCGGAGCCCCCCCCCCCCCCCCCCCCCGTAGTCGGCGCCTATGATCCAGGCCACCTGACGCTGCGACCTTGGGCCTAACTTCTGCAGCTCTTTATGTACGACCGCTCTGCTCGTCTCTTGCAGGTCGTCGGCGCCTACCGCTTGAGCTTCGGCGTAGTTTGTCAGCGCACAGCGGTTGTATTGCCTGGCGCGCATTTCAAGCGTCTTCTCGATCGTTGTAGCCTCCGAAACAAATTCTGCGACAGTCTCGGGCGGTGTGGCGGAAGAGGCGATTCATCTCCGATGTTCTAGTTCGGCGATTGCACTCTGGTTGCTAAGACAACTTCGGCCCATTGCTGTCGTACGACACTTGTTAAGGTCCTCACGAAGTTCTCACGAAATAGGTCCCACGTCACCAGGGTGGTCTCTCTGCTCTCAAACCAGGTTCCAGCAGCGTCATCCAACGAAAAATAGACATGGCACAGCTTGTCGTCGTCGCTCCATTTTTTGCACGTCGCTGTCCTCTCGTATTTCTCCAGCCAGGTTTCAGGGTCTTCAGCCGATGATCCACGGAAGGTCGGTGGCTCCCGAGGTTGTTGCAGCAGGATGGGGGATGCTGGGGCTGCCATTGGGATCGTTGACTTGGCCTTGATCGCTGTGGTCTTCTCGGGAACAAGTCCACACTCCGGCAGAAGTCCTTGCTGGCTACGGCTAGCTCGCTTGTCCTTGGTGACGTTGGTGTTGTCCTCTGGTTTCGGGCTTGGATAGCGGTATTGCAGAGGCGTTCGGTGCATGAACGCGCTACCACCTCCACCAGATGTCCCGTAGTAGTGACGGTGAAGAAAACAGTCACAAAACTGTGAATGACAGAACGGACTTTTTATTGGGCGAACCTGTACCCACAAAAGCAAGTTGCACTCCAATCACAACGATAGCGGCGAACACAGTTGGTGGTCGTCGAAATCTGATCAGCGGCAAAGCGCGCCGGCTTTTAAACGTGAGTCATTGAAGGTTCTAAAGTGATACCTGTTGCCCGCGTGTCTTCCAGAAAGTACTAGACAATTCGCGTGGCCCTCAGAGGCTATGGTGTTGGACTGCTGAGCACGAGGTCGCGGAATCGAAGTCTGGCCACAGCGGCCGCATTTCGATGGGGGCGAAACGCGAAAACACCCGTGTACATAAATTTACGTGCACGTTAAAGAACCCCAGGTGGTCCAAATTTCCGGAGTTCCCCACTACGGCATGCTTCATAATTAGATCGTGGTTTTGGCACGTAAAACCCCATAACTGACGTAGCTCATCCAATCAGATTACATAAGCGTCGGTGACAACAGACAACGGATAGAAGCATCGATAACGTTCGAGAAACTTCCGATACATGCAGGCGCGTCCTGCACCGAGTGATAACGTTTAACATTTGTTAGGCGGTGAAAAGCGGTCACCGGTGAAAGATAAACAAGTACACGTGTCAATAATGATCCAACGGCCGCATAAGGGGCACGCGTCTTTCACGCATCCATGCTAAATTCCGTTCGCGAGTATTTCGATTTTGCAGTTCTTGAAAGTGCATTCGAATGTGTTCTTGTGGAATGTGCTTCGATACTTCTATCTTCTACAAATGTCGTGTTACATTCTACGATCTCCCAGTGCCACGGCGGAAATGGCCTTGGTGGGGTCTTTAGACGGTGTTCTAGAAGCGAGACGCTCATTTCTTCACTAAGCCTCCTAAGACGTAGCGAGAAGGGTTCTCTCAATGTTGGGCGATTATGAAACTTATGAATCTTATGATATGCTTATTAAAAATCGGGCTCCTCGGTTTCCTTCTCGTTCATTACATAACACCGGCTCAAATCTGGCAACAATGATACCTTCAGGTAGCATATGTGGGTTTATTGACAAATTGCCATCACCCAAAAAGATCACGTGCTCGTGACGCCTGCGGCAGAAAGGATGTTCCGCATCCGCCCTATGGTTTGTGAGTGGTGGCGCTGGCTAACACTCCCAGGTTTAGTTCTAGTTGTAAAACATAAATACCCCAGAAAGTGGATGGGAAAACGGCTCCGCGGTAGCTCAATGGTGACAGCATCGCACGCGTAATGCGAAGACGTGGGTTCGTTCCCCACCTGCGGACAGTTGTTTTTTCATCCATTTTCATTTCCATTAATTTATAATTTCTTTAATTCAATTAGTAAAAGTACAAGTAATTTCCCCTATGTTATCCTTCGTGTCATTGTTCGTTGGCTTCTTATGATGTGTAGCACATGTCATGTCATTTGCAGTTACGTAACAAGGAAGTTCTGGGTTCGAATGCACTTTCAGGAAATGCGTGAAACTAGAGTACTATATTTGCAGGTTAAGTCAGCACTCATTCGATTCCACCTAAATACTTTGTACAGGGCTTTTTCTGGAGACGCCTGTGGCCAGGCGGATGCCTAAATGGTGAACGGAATCCAGTATATTTAATATCTTTTACGCGCTCGGTGCTGGCAGAGTGGTAAACCACAGCACCATAATCCACACGGGATTGTGTGAGACTCTTGTACAGGTTTATTTGACACTTCCTATCACTGCGTGTTGGTAGTTTGAGTGGTTCCTGGCCCACTTTTATATATTGGTGGACTGGTGGCACAGAACACTTTCGGAAAATAAAAACAAATAGGTTACACCCTTAAATGGAGTAATTACACTTGGTTACACTGTAAATACACGCAGTTTCACTGTACCCCGGTGGTTTAAATTATAGCTTTCGCATGACAGATGAGCTCCGATGGTGTCATGGTATAGATGTCAATGCCGGCTTCTAGGTAAGAATTTAGTAGCCGTGTTTAGTAGGGCAATAGTAGTTCTTTTTCTGACAACAGTTTCTGCATACGAAAATATCATGCGGTGCATTTTTCTTGATGGTGGTTCATTGATCGTGACTTTTCAAGGACTGCAGACGCTTTAAACGCCAAGCATTAGGTTTCGTGTTTCTCATAGGTATGTACTTGCTCCGCAAGAGTGTCTCGGTATTACGAATGTGGTGGAAGCCGTCGAGAAGCTTCGCCTCCACCCACGCTGCTTGGGATCCGCATAATTTTTCTCCTGCCTCAACTCGCCAGCAGTGAAAGTGCAACAGCGAGAGAACCGCGTGCCTAGATCGATTGTGACAGTGCGGCTCAATATGTGACATCACTATTAGAGAACCCCTGCGTTTCAAAGCTTTTTCCCAAGCACAACGCGGCTGTGCTTTAGTACACATAGAGCGGCTTTTCAGCGTCGGCGGCGATGTCATCAAAAAGAAGAGGACCATGATGTCCAACGCATCTTAAAAAGCCACTGTTTCAAAGCCTGAACAAGTCTTGTTCTAATTTGGCTCTTTCGTTGTTGAACAAAATAAAATTGTCATGCACGGCTGTCACTCGTTCTCCGTCGGGGCTAAGTCGATCGATGGGGTATACAAGCCGGTTGGTCGTTCCGTACTCAAGCGAACACAGTGAAAGAGTCAGAGCCGGGAGTAAAAAAAAAACAAGATATTTATCGACTGATAACGATCCACAAATAAACAAAATAAAATAAGGAAACTAAGCAACAGCGGCCGCCGGCCATACTGCGCCCGTTATTCGGCGTGTCGCGATCTCTAAACTATATGCCGCACCGTGAGACCACTACGTTTTTGACGCCCGTTAAATGACCTGTCGATAACTCGAAACTATGCCACACCGTAACAAAAATGCTACACCGAAACAGAAGTTGGTTTTGTTTGTGCAACGTTTTACAATTTGAAAGTATCTTCGAAGTAACGAAGTACGTTTCCCGGTATGTCTTACTCTCACACACTTTTAAATTATAGTATTTAGTGATGTTTTAAGTACATTTATTGCGCGGTATTTAGTACTTTATCTTAGAAACGTTTTTGGCTGTCAGTACATATCTGCTCTGGTCGCATTGAAAGGTGGTAGCGAGATCGAGGAACTGGTTGTTCATATCGAAATGACGGAGTCTGCAAGCCCAAGAAAGCTAGACCAGCGTGCGCTATATTTCCGATTCGGTATTTCCATAACGAGCGATCGAACGGAAGAAAACTCCTTGAAGCTGCCGCAGCTGTTATTCGCCCATTAACGCAGAAATATTCTTTGTGCTTAGCTTCCAGTTGGCACGGTAACGGTAGTAAGTAGTTCGTTCACGCTTTGCAACAGATGTTGCAATCTTAAAACAACGAAATCGATACGAGCTCAGTATTCAACAATTTATGCTGCTTATTTCATGGCTCCTGTGTTCAAACCTCGCGTGCTCCCTCTACTGCCGCGGTTCAAGTGCCCATTGAGCTGTGTCCGCTCCCCCAGGTGGCACCAGTGAGCGATTCCTGGAGAACAAAGGGGACACGCTGAACACGCCGACCGACAACGAGACCGTGATCCAGGACAGCTCTACAGACTCGCGCAGGACGCGCAGCACCAGCGACGTCTACATCGAAACTGGCAACTTAGCCGATAAGGCGCATGACAGGTATCGTTCATGTGTCCATTGCTCGCGAGATTCTGTAGCACGTTTCGTTGCATTTCCATGCAGTCCTTGTTATTGGAGGTAGCAAGGAGGTTGTTATCAGAGGCAACACAATTCCTCCGCTGGAGTCTACGACATTCGTGGCCCGTTGCTGGCCAAACGGGGCGCAACAATAACGTACGATCCCGAGCTAGGTAACACAGCCGAGTGCACTGAATTCGTTTCGAAACAGCAATTACTTGTGAGATGTACCAACCATACACGCGAATATACGTAGATTCATGGTAAAGCAGCACAGACAAATAGAACGCCTAGACACAACAAGCGCTTACTGAAACTTGTTCATTCGAACGAGGAATAAATACAAAGGAAAATCCGGAAGCAGAAAGAGAGCAGCAAAAAACCAAAACAAAAAAAGAACCAGTTGAACAATAGACAGCAAACTTGCTGGACCTTGCAGAATCATAACCCAATTTTCAGCGAAGCTCTTTCTTTCGATCAGTTGCAATAAAATTTCACTTTAAAACGTTTACCCTCTGTGACTGGTCCGTTTGAAACCTTGCCAGTAGAGAGAGAGAGAGAATAAACTTTATTGTACGAAGAGTGGTTGGTGTGGTTATTCTCGGGTGGAGCCCTCTTGTAGAGCCCCACTGGCCGCGGCGGCTCGCCGGGCCTGGTCCAGGGTCGCCAGTTGGCTTCCCAGTGCCAGCTCGGAAAGTCGTGCCTCCCAAGACCACGTTGTGAGTGTCTGTGATGAGCTCACCAGCCTGGATACTGCCTCGGCTGGGCGTTCCGTACACTGGTATGTAATGTGTGTCAGTGTGGCTGTGTGGTCGTTGCACCAGGGGCATACACTGGTTGTGTATACCTCTGGAAACATCGCGTGCAACCTTGATATGTGCGGGTAAGTGTTGGTTTGAAGGCGGCACCAGTCCCTGGCTTGTTGGCTGCTTAACTTGGGATGTGGAGGAGCGTACTTTCGTCTGGTCAGGCGTTGGTCCTCCAAAATCTGCCTGCTCGTGATGGGATCTTCATGGTGGTTTGTGAGGGGCCTCGAAGGGTCTTCTGTGGCTCGGCCAGCAAGTCCGCGAGCTACACAGTCGGCCTCCTCGTTGCCTTCGAGGCCTGTGTGCCCTGGGCACCAGACGATCCCATGGTCCTCAGTCAGCGTGGGGCCCAGGATATCGGTGACGCACCTGGGAAGTGTGCCTCTAATATATAACCGACAGGCGGCCTGTGAATCCGTCAGGATATATGCGGAGCGACCTCTTCGTTCTGCTTCTTTGATTGCGAGGGCTATGGCTGCTGCCTCTGCGGTGGCGCTTGATCTGGTGCGTATAGATGCGCAGGCCACCACTTTCTTTTGGTTAGCTACTGCCGTTGCGTATGCCGGTTGTCTGGGGCCTTGTGGTGTTGTGGAGTAAAGGCTAGCGTCGGTGAAATAGGTATCAGGATCGTTCCTTCTCAGGAGGAGTTTTCGTGCTCGTGCTTGCCGGCGCTTTTGGTTGTACAGCGGATGCATGTTTTTGGGGACCGGTTCCACGATGATGCGAGCTCGTAGGTGCATCGGTACGATGACTGTGTCGTCTCCGCAGTATTGGGGGGTGAGCGGGTATCCCAATCTTTGCAGTAGTTTTCTGCCCTGGTGTGTGGTGTTGAGTCGTTCTCTTTGTGCGATTAGCGTTGCGGCTGCCAGTTCTTCATATGTGTTATTTATGCCTATCGACATGAGCCTGTCTGTGCTCGTGTAATTCGGAAGTTGGAGTGCAGCTTTGTATGCGATTCTTATGAGCTTGTCGATGTTTTCTATTTCGGTCTTGCGTGTAGCTTGGAAGGGCAGAGCGAAGGTGATTCGGGTGAGGACGAAGGCCTGTACGAGGCGTAATGTCTCGCCTTCTGTCATCCCATCTTTACTTCTTGCTATTCTAGCTATGAGGGTTGTAATACTTTTTACGGTGTGTTTGAGTTTGTCTATTGCCGTCTTTACGCTGTTATTTTCTTGTATGTGCATGCCCAGGATTCGTGCTACCGGGGTTCTGTTGATGCATTGTCCGGCAATCGTCAGGTGAAGTGGGGGTGCACGGTTGGACTGGGTGCGCGGTGGTCTTATCTGCAGGTATTCCGATTTTTTGGGGGCGCAGGTCATACCTGCCGCCTGAAGGTAGCTTTGAATCTTGTCTATAGCGTTTTGCAGGACATCTTGCCGTTCTCCATAGGAGCCCTTTGTTGCCCATAGTGTAATGTCGTCCGCGTAAAAGGCACAGCCCAGGTTCGGTATATCCTCGAGTTGTAGGACTAGCTTCCGGAGCCCGATGTTAAACAGGAATGGTGACAGGATGGAACCCTGGGGCGTGCCTTTCAGTGGAAGTTCGTATGGTGGTGAGTTGGTTCCGCCCATGCCAATCTGTGCCTTGCGATTGCCAAGGAATATTGATGCATAATGGAATATGCGTTCACCGCATCCAATGGCTGTGAGGCCGTCTAGTATGGCAGAGTGCGCGATGTTGTCGAAGGCTTTTTCGATGTCGAGGGCAAGGAGTAAGTTGTTGAGGCTACCTGGAGGTGGGTTGAGCACCTCCTCTTTGAGCAATAAGAATATGTCCTGGGCAGACATCCCTCGCCTGAATCCGTACATAGATGTTGGTAGGAGCCCCCGTTCTTCTGTGTATTGTTCGAGGCGAGTGAGTATGACTTTTTCAAACATTTTGCCCATACAGGATGTTAGTGATATTGGTCGCAGCTGGTCAAGGCTTCTCCGCTTTCCTGGTTTCGGTATTAGTACGATCTGGGCCATTGTCCACTCAGTGGGTAGTTTTCCACCCGGTGTCCATATTTCTTGATTGAAGTGGTCCGTGATGGCTTGTAATGTGTCAGTGCTAAGGTTCCGTATCATGGCGTTTGTAATACCATCCAATCCGGGTGCTGTATTCTTTTTGAAGCTTTGCGCCGCTGCATACACCTCTGCAAAGGTGATGGGTGCGTCCAGCTCGTGGTTAGGTGTTCCTGTGTATTCTTGACTAGTTAATGAATTTCCGTCCCGCTTGCGTTCTCCTGTGTACCGTTGTTTCAGCTCTTGTATTAACTGATCATGGTCCCCTTGAAATTCCCCTGCTAACCGCTGGAGTGTAGCATTTGTTTCGGTTCGTGTGGTTGAGGGGTCCAAAAGACTCCGTAGGATGTTCCATGTCTTTTTCGTGCTTAATGTGCCTCTTAGGGAGTCACAGAATGTGCGCCAATTGTTATGGTAGAGTTCTTTCGCGTATGCGTTCGCCTTCTCTGTGATTTCCGCTATGCGGAGTCTCAGTTTTCTGTTAAGTTTCTGTCGGCGCCACCGTTTGGTGAGTCCCCGACGAGCTTCCCAAAGGTGTGTCAAGTGATTGTCGATGGCGGGGGTGTCTGCCGTAGTCCGATATATTTTAGTGTTTTCATCATAGAGGCCCTTAATGTAGCGAGTCCAGCCAGCTATGGTTCCTGGTTTGGGCCCATTTCCTACTTCTTGTTGCTCTCTATACTTAGTCCAGTTTGTGATTTTGGCTTTTCCGAGGGGGCGTCGTAGTTGAGCTGTTTCATAGGTTATTTCCACTATATTATGATCGCTGCCCAGGGTGTCATCCAACACGTTCCAGAGCATGGCCCTGGCATTGTTGGTGATGGCAAGGTCGGGTGTGGTGTCTCTGTTTACGCTGTTTCCCATTCGGGTCGGCCTTCCCGGTGTCGTGAGGAGTATGTAGTCAAATCGCTGTATCGCCTCTAGTAGCCTCGTACCTTTGGGTCTGTCTTTGGCGTATCCCCATGTCGTGTGCCATGCGTTGAAATCCCCTGTGATGATTAGGCGGTCGCGTGGTTCAAGCATGGTGTTCAGATGTTTGAAGATGTGGCCAAACTCCGCTTTCCGGTCATGTGGGGGACTATATATGTTGCATATTACCTGCTTCGGACGTCCCTTCTTGGCTGGCCAGAGCGTGACGATGTGGTGTGGAGTGTCTTCGTGCGGTACCGTTGCGAGTGTCGCTGCGAATTCCTTCCTGACGAGTGTCGCTACCTTTGGGTGGTTAGGCTATGTGCAGTCTGTAGCCCGTAATCGCCTTGGGCCTAGCTCCCACTTCTTGCATGCAGATTATGTCTGGAGGGATCAGCGCCGCCTGTATGTATAGTGTGAGTATAGCGTGTTTGTTGTGCAAGGAACGACAGTTCCAGGACCATATTGTGAGATTCTCTTTTGTTCTGGGTCGCCTATTTGCCATGATGCGAGGTGGTGGTTGTGCTTTCAGCGTCCGAGGTAAGCATGTTTTTGTCATCAGACTCCTGGGATCTCTGTATGGTATGCTTACGTCTACGCTTCGATTCTTTGTTAAGGGTTTCATGAACGTAACGCTTTAGTTCCTGAAATTCTACCAAAAACTGCTGCATTTGTATTTTAGTTTGCTGCTCTATTTGTTGTTGCATTAGTTGCAGTTGTTGTTGTATCGTGAGGTTTGCTTCAGGTTGTTGTATACCTGTGTGAACTACAGGATCGCGGTCTGGTGTAGGTTGCGGTTGTGCGTGCCCGTTCTCTTGTGGCTTTTCCTTTGGGGTGACTATTTGCTGTTGTGTAGACTGTACTGTGGGTCTTGTGGTTCCCATAAGTTGGGACAGCTGTTTTTCGAGCCAGGCTATTTTGCTCTCATATCTGTCTAGGCGTTGTTTCAGTTGTTTGTTTTCTGTTATTACTCTTTGATATTCTACGTTTTGTGTAATGGGTGTAGTATGTGCAGCTTTGGGAGCCACGACCTCCGCCCAGCTTACCTTGGCCGATGATGTCTGTTGGATGTGTCCATTGTTCCCGTCGATGGTACTGCCACCTCCTGCTGGCAAAATGTTGTGGTGGTTCTTCTGCAGAGTCGGTGCTTGGTGGCGTTTCCTTGGTGGCGTTCGTGGTCGTCGGTTCAATGACGGTGAGCGCGACCGGGAGCGGCGCTTATCGTCGCCCGATTTGTAGGCTTCTTCTTGCTCTTCGGAAGAGAACCAGCGGATGTTCTTTGTCCTCTGTGGGTGGCTGTTGTTGTCCCAGGGGATCTTATGGGTGTGGTGGGCCTCCAGTTGTGGCTGTTTAGGTTTCGCTGGCTTAAGTCTCTTTTTGCAAGTTGGGTCCCCTGTGGGATGGGCCTCCCCGCACGAGGCGCAACTAATAGCACACGGGTGTCCATCTGTTGGATCTGTTAGTCCACACAGCCAGCAAATAGGGCGGTCCGGATGCGGGCAGACGTCTGTGCGGTGTCCTTTCTCTCGGCAGACCTTGCAAACTTGAATTGTGGGTCTGAATGGGTAGCAACGGAGTTCCCCTCCATAATAGTACACGGCTCGAGGTAGTGTGGGACCAAAAAAGGTGATAGCTGCACTTTTGGTTGTGCCGATCATTCGAGCAGTGATGATCTCTACCCCTTGCGTTCTCACACGGAGGTGGGCCATGAGAGTGTCGGTCGAGGTGTTCATCGGTACACCATGGATGACCCCTCTTAGAGTGTCGTCTCCGTTTGCGGCGTAGGCACGGACGGCGTGGGCCCTGCCGTTCAATACGAGCGTGCGTATGAGGCGTGCTTTGTCCGCAACTGCCTCATATTTGGTCGATAGGATCGCAATGTTTGATCCCGGATTAATTCTAAGGATGAATTGGTCATCCTTGAAGGCAGCTTGGCATGCATCTATGATTGCTTGCGCAAGCGTGGGAGTGAGAATATTTCTTAGTGGGAGGCCTTGGTTTGGGCGAATGACGATTTTGTAATCGTCCTTAGGCAATGGCGGTAGTTTAGGCAATTTCTTATAGGTTGACGTGCTCGTTTGAAATTGGTTTCGGGGCTCTGCGTTGCCGCGCCTCCGCTCCAAAGCCTCTTGTTTACGTTGTTTGGCGGATTTCACTGCCTGCCAGTTAGCGTTCTCTTCCTCACGCGAGTGGGAGATGTTAGCGTCTCGACTCACCAAGTCAGAGTGGTCTTCAGTTTCGTCCATTTGGTCGTCTGCTGTCCCATCCTGCTGAAGCTGGTGGGATTCTTGATTAGTTTCCGCGTCGAGAGCCATGGCTAGGCGCAGCTGCGACGCGGGAATCCCAGCGTCGGTGCAGCTGCCGACGGCTCACCGAGTTGGCGTTGGGTTAGCGTTCCCCGTGCTGGCGAGCTTTCAGGAATCCTCCTGTCCCTCCAAGCAGTCGTAGATGCACTTGGGTGGCGTCCAGGTGTTCCTCGGAACTTCGTGAAGCTGATAGTAGCGTTTTGGGGCGTTTTCAAGCGAAAAATCACTGAAAACTCATGAAGATGCAGAGCGCGAAGTGAGTGTGTTGGTACTACTTCGCGCCCCCTGGCGGCTTCTCCCCAACCTTGCCAGTATATAACTTCTTCGGGCACTTAGTATAAAAAATTACAATTGCAGTAAATTATCTAGACATTTTACTTTGAGAGAACCTTGGCCATAATATTCCCCTGATTGTCACTAAATGTGAATTTGTTGGCGTTTACAGTTCCCCCAGGGCAGCAGGTTAAGTTATTCGTTGTTCCTAAAACAGCATTATAACGCTCCGGATAGCCGGCACACATAATTTACTGCTAAGGCCGTAATTTTCTACACACACGTCGAACTTCGTTAACACGTACATTATCTATAAGTTGCCCATACTTTTAAATAAATACAAACAAGGTGTTTTTTTGTAGTTCATAGAGGACATCGGGGAAACCTGCTATGATCATTGCATATCGCAAAAAAGAGAACAAATTCTGCGGTGATATAGAGGTAAATGCGAGAGAAATGCGTAAGCGTAATAATACATCTCACCTCTTTGAGGTCCCGGTTGAGCACATTGAAATGAGTTGTTCGGGAGCTCACTCAACACAAGTTCCGCCTCTTCGAGGAGCGAAGTGCAACTGACCGTGGTCCGGAGCCGATCATTGCTCTATGTTTATATACGCGTATATATAGAACTGGAGCGATGCTTCAAGGTAAGCAGAACAAATGTTTAATGGCAACAGTTTCGCCCGGTCAACCGGTCTTCATCAGGTGTAATATCGTAGCATATCATCCTTCTTTGTCTCTTTTTTGTTCTTGTTAACCCCGATGACGACCGGTTCACCGGTCGAAACTGTTGAAATTGAACGCATGTTCAGTTTACCTTGTAGTATCGCTTGTAGTACGTTTTGATGTAGCCTGAAATATTTCTTTACTCATATATATATATATATATATATATATATATATATACAACATTGGAACTGCGCTGACGGAAACAGTTCCACTCTCTAAACTGTTGGTATAAGTAGAATAAGTTGTCGTTTCCAACAATGCCTCCTGTGTGCTATCATTTCATCAAATAACAACTGGCCCATGTATCTCTTACCTTCTGAAAATATATATATATATATATATATATATATATATATATATATATTCAAAATAAGGAAAAAAACATGAACGTTTATGGCATATTTACGGACTGACGTTTCGGCTGGAGGACCGGCCTTCGTCGGAGCCGATCATTGCACATTGCACTCCGACGAGGGCCGGTCCTCCGGCCGAAACGTCAGTCAGTAAATATGCCATAAACGTTCGTCCTTTTTTTTCCTTTTTTTGAATTTACCTTCGGGTCTAGCGCGAAACCCTTCATCTTGTATGTATGTATATATACAGGGTGTTTCAGCGAACACTTTCAAAATTTATTTAAGGTTGTCTGTGGCACCTAGCCCAATTCTAGTTAATGAGCTTGTCTACTCGAGGAGGCGGACATTACTTGCACACAAAATTGAAATGCATGGTCTACTAATTAAAAGAAATCACTATTTATGTGTTTAACTAATTTCCTGATGGCCCATATTGCAATTTACGAAATGTAGCCATGGATTTTGGAAGGCCGATCCACTTGGAACGAATTCCTGGAATGACACCAGTTTCACGATATTAATTCCCGAACTTTGCGGAGAAATGCATTGGCGTTCCAGTTAATTTTGTGCTTCAATGCAAAAACGACGTTTTGTTAAGAACCTAACTGGAACGCCAATGCATTTCTCCGCAAAGTTCGGGAATTAATATCGCGAAACTGGTGTCATCCCAGGAATTCGTTCCAAGTGGATCGGCCTTGCGAACTCCACGGCTACACTTTGTAAATTGCAATATGGGCCATCAGGTAATTAGTTAAATCTTAATTAGTCAATTTCTGTTAATTATTCGATTAGGCATTTCAATTTCTTGTGCAAGTAAAGTCCGCCTCTTCGAGTAGACCAGCTCATGAACTAGAATTGTGCTACCAGCCACAGGCAACCTTTAAGAATTTTTGAAAGTGTTTTAAAAGTATATACAGGGTGTTTTGAAACACCCTGTATATATATATATATATATATATATATATATATATATAAACTGCCTATGCTTTAGCCGCTCCCTTAGGTATGGCTCATCGCAGCCACCCACAGGTATTTTCCCTTCCGCCACCGTAGAAAGGACGCTTCGTGTGGGGGTGTTTTTAACTTCATTTTTTGTTCCGCTTCTTCGAGGGTGAGGACAACTCTGCCTTGTCCGTGACACATCGTAGCCACCCATGTTTTGTGTTCTGTCCAGGTGTTAATTCCCCATTACGCAAAATAAAACGTTTCATTTTCGTTATTTATTTATTTTTAGCTAGCACTTTAATTGGAACCACATGTATTTATCACGTGCCTTTTCCCTTACCGACACTTTGTAAACGAATGTGTTCCGTAGTCTCCGTCATTGCGATTTAGGCCGGGTTACCAGCCGAAACGTTCCCGCTAAATTTAATCTCGGTGGTACATGTTGCTGTGCCAGTGAAACTGGGCTAAGTTTTGGGTGATCGTAAAATGCCCATAACGCCCAGGAGCGTTTGCAGACGTAATTTATTGCAAACGCCACAATCAACCTACCCACTTTCAACTTTGCCTACGCATCACCAATTATCCTTCCCTAACTTTCACCAAACAGAAGCAAGGTGCTTTGTTTAGTTCCCCGAGATCACTAGGCAAACATCGTATAATGCATGGAAATGCCAAAAAAAAAATGATTCAACAGTCAATTGTAGCGCGCCTAATTAAGCCACTAGCGGTAAAATTTCGGGACTCATCGCACTTAAAGGGGCCCTGAACCACACCTCTCGCTTCGAGAAAGAGCATAGTCCGTGGATAGCATACGCTGCTGTGAACATCCCAGCCAAGTTTTGCTGTCGTACAAGGTGCGTGGAGCTCGCAAGCGGAGCACGAAGTCACGTTTCTCGATAGCGTGCCTACCGCACAAGCCTGCTCTTTTATTTCGTAATAAAGCGGATTCCCATACGAGGCTGCTATTGGTAGCTGCGGTCGGCTAGGCAGCGTAGACTCCGCGGCCGCCGCGGGCTGCCACCACGAGTCCACTGGCTAAGCGCCTGCGGCTCGCTGAGCAAAACCGCGTTTGGCTTACATTTAACGCGTCGTAAGCACCAAAATCGGGTATACGTGAATATCCAGAATTAAATTTCAACTGCGCGCTAGGGTGCAATTTAGAAGGTTGTGGCCACGCCTCACTCCGCCGTAGCTTTCGCAGTGCAAGAGATCGAAGAAGGAAGAGGAGCACAGCGGATGTTTGATTGTCAGTAACCCCGCTTCTGCTGAACGCATTGAAGTACTTTTTGCGACAAAGTATTTCTGAAATAGCCTATTTTCATTTCAAATATCTTTATCCAATTCGATAAAAAGTGGTTCAAGACCCCACCCCTTTAATATGCCACCGATTTCTGTTAAATATATATTGTGTAACGCAGGGTTCTTTGGGGCATTGTGAAACGTAGCTAGAAACAGCAGCGTGACACTCGCACGCAGTTGTCTCAGACATTTTTTTGCGAGAGGAGTGCTCGACCAACGCATCTTGATTTTGTCAACTCGCTTCATTTTGGCAGTTTGCCTTATCTTAATGAAACAAAAACGAGGTGCCTTGTCAAGTTCACCGAGGGCACCGGAGAAACCACCTACAAACGTGATTTGAGTCTAGTGTTGTGCGATCATTCCAATTTTCCAATAGTAGTGTAGAATATTACGCTATTCGATGTTCGCTTCTAGAGCAGTTGCAATATTCGTGCTTTTGGAACTGTTGGCAAACGGTAGCGAGTTTGTTTACTGCCTAAGGATCGATTTTTTAAATCAAAATAGGCCCATGTTTGGCTAAACTGTATACATGTGGTTGCCATTGATCCCCCCGATAGTGCTCCGATCCCGCTATATGTTCCACAGAGCATATTCGCCTCCCTCACGTTGCCGTTTCCTACCTAAGTGATGAGGTGAAATGAACTTTATTTGGTCCTCAAGAACCCGATCAGGTTGCTGGCCGCGCCCACGCCTGTACTGGAAGACCGTGGCCCTCCGCCCGTTCGCAGGCCTCCTGGACTTCCCATAGCTGGACTGAGAGTTCGCCGTTATTAAGGGCCTTCTCCCAGTCCTGCTCTGTGCTGAACTTGGTGTCACGTATCGCCGGGCACTGCCAGAGCATGTGAGCGAGTGTGCACTTATCCTCCCTGCAGCTAGGGCATCCTAGATCTATGCCTTCAGCAAAGTGACTAAATAAACGTGCTACGAGACGGGAACGAACCTGCCTGCAGCATCCGGAGAGCCGACGATTTCGGTCTAGTGAGCTTGGAATGCGGGAGGGGGTACCTCCGCCTTGACATCTGATAGTGAGACGTAACTTCGTGAAAGGTGCCAAGTGGATCCCTGAAGCTCTTCGCGAAACCGCCTGAGGACCCGGGTGGACCACCGCGGCACGTAATTTCTCGCGCACGGTTATAGGCAAGTTCGTTGACGTTGGAAACTGACGGATGAACCCCTAAGCCCGTTTGGGCCGGGAACCAGGTAATTGTGTGAAAGCCTACCGCACCCCCCGAACTGAGGATAGCGGCAGCCTCCCTGGAGACCACCCCCGAGGCGAAGGCCCAGACGGCAGCCCTGGAGTCAGTGAATATCTCAGGACGCGAAGGATCCTTCATATATAGAGCTATTGCTACTGCTCTGCTACGGAGGCAGACAGCTTCCCAATGCAAGCTGACTTGAGTACGCGACCGCTATGATCAACAACAACAGCCGCAAAGCTATCGGAGCGGCCATACTGCGCTGCATCAACGATAGCCACCTTTCCCGGGGATTTAGCTACGAAATCAAACAGAGACCTGGCCCGGGCCTTTCGCCGGCCAACATTGTACTGCGGATGGACGTTACGCGGCAAGGGTTCCACCTCGTAGGTACCCTTCACTGTCTGTGTTAAAAAGACCTTCTGTTTGGCACTGCCCATATGATGGCAGCCCAGCGACTATAGGAGACGCTGCCCAGCCTTGGTGGAGGAGAGCCGCGCGACCTGAACTAGTTTCTGTGCCTCAATCACCTCCGATAGGGTGTGGTGCATGCTCAGGCTCATGAGCCTGTCCGTGCCGGTGCTCATGGGGAGTCCCAGCACTCTTTTGATACTTTTCCGCATTAAAGTGTCGAGTTTATCCTCTTCGCGTTTAGACCAATTTAGTGCCGAAGCGACGTAATTATTATGGCTCATGAGAAACACATGGCCGAGCCGAAGGAGATTGGTCTCCCTCAGCCCTCGCCTGCGGTTTGCGACCCTTAAAATCAGCCTAAGCATGTTCTCCGTCTTGGAGTTTATGCGGGCCAAAACCTGTGAGTGCCGGCCGTTGGACTCAAGAAGCAAGCCGAGCACTCTAATACAGTTGATTCTGGGAATCGACAGCCCGTCGCTTGTGGTTAGCGTAATGTGTACCTGATCAAGCGGCGAGGGGGCCTCATCCCGGGCCGAATCGGTCTGTAGAGAAGCAACTCCGATTTTGAGGGGGAAAGTCGAAGCCCCGTACCCTTCAGAAAACTTTCGTTGATAGACAGTGCCAACTGGAGCGCTCCCTCCACCTCAGCATCCGAACCTCCCATGCACCAGACAGTAATGTCGTACGCATATAGAGCGTGGTTGGTATTCGCTACAGTAGAAAGACGCTCCGAGAGGCCTTTCATGCCTATGTTGAATAGAGGCGAAATGCCCGCTTCCTGTGGCGTGCCCCTCGCACCCAGGGTAAAGGCTCCCGATTTTAATTATCTAATCTTTATGGTTGCTATGCGGTCCCGGAGGAAGCCACGAACATAGGCGTGGAACTTTGGTCCCGGCCCCATGCTCTGCCTAAACAGCTCCTGAAAATAGTCCTCGATTTGTTTATTGAGGAGCGCTATGCGCTTCCGCAGCCTCCTATTGAGCGTCTGCGTGCGCCATTGCTCAACCAGCGATTTTTAGCCTCCAACAAATGCGCAAGACGTGAGTCCATTGCATCCACATGTAAATCAGTCTGGACCGTCTTGGTTGCGAGGAGCGCATCCTGCAACGTACTATTTTCGGTCTGATCAGCCTTGCGGCGCTTTCTGAACTCGTCCCAGTCCGTCACCCTGAACTCCCTCGGCCGAGGCGCCCGGGTTTCCTCGATGACCGAGAGGATAAAGTGATCACTTCCCAGGCTTTTCTGCAGGTTAGCCCACTGTACGCCCGCCACGTTCTTGCTAAATGCTAGATCCGGAGTTGTGTCTCTAGTAACGGAGGTGCCCACCCTATTTGGGAAATGAGGGTCCGTGACCAGCTCTAAGGAACAATCCGTCATAGCTTGAACCAGGTTTCTCCCCTTAACAGTGGCCTTTGGATATCCCCCGGCAGGGTGGTGTGCATTAATAAATTCCCCCACAGCTACGAGGGGGTGACTTGCCCACCAGGGCAGCCGCCTTTGCGACCACCGTGGAAAACGCCTGCTTGTGATTCCTAGGGGTACTGTAGACATTCAGTATGAAGATGCTGCACTTAAGCCAATTATTCGGGATGATTTCGACCAGCTGGGCTTCCAAAGTAGAGTTGCCCAGTGTAGCTTGTGTTCTACAAACGCACATTTCCTCGCAACCAAGATAGCCAGACCGCGTTGTCCCTCCCCATTAACCGATACAGATCGATAGCCGGGCAAGGCAACCGCCGCATCATTGGTTCCCTGTAAGGCAATCACATGCGGCCTCACCGCCAATGGGGCAATGTACTGCTGGAGGGAGGTCTTACGCTTACTAAACCCAGCGCAGCTCCACTGCCAAATGGCAAACTGATTTGCGCTGGGAGCCATGATTACTACCACTGTTTTGCCGACTTCTCGGCACGTCCTTATGTACGGGGGCCCACCTCGGGAACATTGACATACTGGGGCCCACCTGGGGAACCGGTGAGACGGGCGTCACCAGGACGACCAAAGAAATCTCGCCCAGACCAAGTCTGCTTTCGATCGCTGCGACTTTACTTACTACGAGGTCAAAACATTCCGCTTGCCGCACTACCGACTTTTGCAATTTCTTGATTGCTTCAAGGACGACCGAGTTGGACGCCACCGCAACCTCTCCTTCTGGGCCTATCCTCCGCTTAGCCGGCCGCCGCTCGGCTGGTGGATTCCGCGCCGGGGGCTGTGCTGAATTCCTGATAGCTTCGAACTCGACCCTCATATGCTGAAACTGAGCTTTCAAGGTCGCGTTCTCCTGAATTAGAAAGGCGACCCTAGGGTCTTCCTTTTGTTCTGGCAGGGTCGCGCGCGTTACCTGTGCTGGCTGCTGCGTCGGCCTTGGCTTGACTCGATCCGCCCAGGGGGTGGGAACCTCTTGAATGCACACCCTGGAGCGAGAATGACCGCGGGAGCGAGAGCGCCTCCTGGAGCGGCTACGGCGCCTCCCACGAGCTCGCGAGAGAGAGCGCGTTATCGCAGGTGGTGCCACGCTGGAATCCCGTTATGTCAGACTCTCTTGGGCCTGCAGGCATTTCTTGGCGTGCTTTCTAAGCCATCTTCTTTGTCTCACCACTAAGGGGACTTGGTAACGATGCTTGCAGGACTTGTCTGCCGTTAGATGTGCCCCCCCCCCCTCGCACAAGGCACATTTGGGCGGGCAA